>NC_090031.1:22240471-22557436 GCF_037176765.1 Anolis sagrei | reverse complement strand
AAGTATGTTAAATATGCCATAGGTGAGGCAAGGTATCTGCTGTCTTCACTGATAAGGAAGCTTGGAGCCGAGGCCAGATCTAGTTGGCGCTCTGTGTCTGTGATACGTTGTTTAATAAGTGCTTTGGCTTGATTGTAATCCATAGCTAATAGTAGACCTGGAGAAAATCCCAACGAGGAGATTTTGGATGCTACCGCCTGCTTCCATGTGGATTGGAAGTCATCCACCATGGTTAGTGGGGCAAGGCCAAGGGGTGCACGGGACAGTCTGAGCCAGAGGTTGAGTATGGCCACCCACACCCTGGCCTCCACTCTCATAAAACCCGTCTCTAGTCGCAGGGTGGCATTAGAAACGCATTTAGGTACCTGCAAGGCTGATCTCAGAAACTTGGACTGAACCACCTCTAATGGGGCAAAACTGGAGAAGGGGCCCAGCTGAGCCCCATACAAGAGTTGGGCTAATGACTTGGCTTCAAACAGCTTGGGATATAAGTTGATTTTTTTTCTAATCTGATGGCCATTCTTGTGTTTTTCCACATATGCTGGCATATGGCATGCATCCATGGCTACAAAAATACAAATCAGAGTGGTTCTGCTTCTTCAGATTCTGCTAATCCAGAAAAAAAGTGTGCCCTGGAGCTTTCCATAATGTAAGACTTGAAAAAATGATTTCCCCTTTCAACCTGCTGCCTGCAAGAGGTACTTGCTTGAAACTCTGTGAAGGGAAAAGGGATTTTTCAGCCTCGTGTCAAGACACACACCTACACAAGGCGGCCCCTGCAGAGAACGATGGATACCGGCCCCTTTGCGTCAGCCCCAGAGGGGCAATTCGTCACATATTGAAATTCAAAGGAGTGCAGAGGAGGGAAGGGGATGGTGTCAGCAAGAAAAGAAAGAGAGAGGGAAAAAAGTCCAAGTGAGGAACTATGTGACCCAGAAAGGAGTCTTAGAACACTGCAGGGTTGCTACTTCTTTGCAAGACCTCCCCACCGCTGCTAAGCCAGCTTGAAGGCATTTACTAAAGGTGCAGCAAGAACCCTGCTCTGAGGAGGAACACAGAGAAGCCACAGCTTGCTGCTCAAGAAAGAACAGCCCTCTTTCTCATTAGCGCGAGCTCCTTTGTGAGAAGTAGGCTGAGTGTTCTGGCTTCAGAAAGGAAAGGATCTGGGCGAGCACTGAAGCAATTCTCCTCAAAGCAACCTATGAACTATATAGCTGAGAAATTTGCTTTGGCTTGCTGGGAATTCATCTTGGTAGCAATGTTGCTACTGCAGAATGGTTAGAAAGGCTTATCTGCCCTAAAATAACTGGAACTATTGGCAATACTGCGTTCAAACAAACCAATTGGAAAGATTTCCCAAGTTTGTGTGGAAATGACAATGATGGAAGCTCTTGGATGTTTGTGAACATCCTGCGGCTCCTCCATGACAACCTATGTAATGTCTTTATGCTTGTGGGTAAACAGTATTTCTTAGAATCATAGAATCATAGAATCAAAGAGTTGAAAGAGACCTTATGGGCCATCCAGTCCAACCCCCTGCCAAGAAGCAGGAATATTGCATTCAAATCACCCCTGACAGATGGCCATCCAGCCTCTGCTTAAAAGCTTCCAAAGAAGGAGCCTCCACCACACTCCGGGACAGAGAGTTCCACTGCTGAACGGCTCTCACAGTCAGGAAGTTCTTCCTAATGTTCAGATGGAATCTCCTCTCTTGTAGTTTGAAGCCATTGTTCCGCGTCCTAGTCTCCAAGGAAGCAGAAAACAAGCTTGCTCCCTCCTCCCTGTGGCTTCCTCTCACATATTTATACATGGCTATCATATCTCCTCTCAGCCTTCTCTTCTTCAGGCTAAGCATGCCCAGTTCCCTAAGCCGCTCCTCATAGGGCTTGTTCTCCAGACCCTTGATCATTTTAGTCGCCCTCCTCTGGACACATTCCAGCTTGCTGGTTCTTTGTCAGTGTTGATGTGGAGATGGTCTGGTTTGCCTTCTCTGGAACTTGCAACATACAACTGTCCTTTTTTAGGGGTCCCTTTCAAATCTATAATACTATATGTGTGTGTGAATCATATCTATATATATCTATGGCTGGAAGGCTCTTTGTCAGGAGAGCTTTGGTTACGTTTTCTTGCCCTGGTGAAGGGAGTTGGACTGGATGGCCTTAAGTATTTTCTGTTGGTCATGGGGGTTCTGTGTGGGAAGTTTGCCCCAATTCTGTTGTTTATGGGGTTCAGAATGCTCTTTGATTGCAGGTGAACTTTAAATCCCAGTAACTACAACTCCCAAATGTCGAAGTCTATTTCCCCCAAACTCTATCTGTGTTCATATTTGGGCATATGGGATATTTGTGCCAAGTTTGGTCCGGATCCATCATAGTTCGAGTCCACAGTGCTCTCTGGATGTAGGTGAACTACAACTCCCAAACTCAAGGTCAATACCCACCAAACCCTTATAGTGTTTTCTGAGGGTCATGGGAGTCCCGTGTGCCACATTTGGTTCAATTCCATCATTGATGGAGTTCAGAATGCTCTTTGATTGTAGGTGAACTATAAATCCCAGCAACTACAACTCCCAAATGACAAAATAATTTTTGAGTGATGGTCACTCCTTGGGTTAGTGATGGTCAACTTTTGAGTGATGGTCAACTCCTTGGGAGGGATTATTATTAGATGCAAAGATGAAGTCCTTTGGCCACATCATGAGAAGTCAAGAAAGCTTAGAGAAGAGAATGATGCTGGGGAAAATGGAAGGAAAAAGGAAGAGGGGCCGACCAAGGGCGAGGTGGATGGATGGTATCCTTGAAGTGACTAGCTTGGCTTTGAAGGAGCTGGGGGTGGCCACAGCCCATAGGGAGCTCTGACGTGGGCTGGTCCAGGAGTTCACCAAGAGTCGGAAGCGACTGAATGAATAAACAACAACAACAAAGCCACGGAGGTAGAGCATGTTGATGGTATGCAAGGTCACATAGGATTTGGTGTCCCGAGATGGGGAAATCCCACTTAAGTGTCCTTGCATGTGACAATAGGAAACTCCCTCTTTCATGGAGGTGCTTGGAAGAAGCCATCCAATGCCTTCTGCTTATTATTGAGTCCAATTTGCTCCTCAGCATTTGTAGATATTGTCCTCGTTTGCATGGAGAAGCCGGTCAACGCAAATCTCCTTAAAAGGCCTGCAACACTTCCTTTGGCAGCTAGATAGAGAGCCACGATTTGACTTTGGGGCTTTCACAAAAACACTCTTTTCCTGATGTGTAGTGCTAATGGTAAGAGGATATGCCAGCTGGCGGTCTACCAGTTGTGGAAAGCAGCTTAAATAGCGGAAGCAAAGACCATTATTAGGTGGATTTACCAAAGTAAGAGTAAAAAACAGATTACGTTGATCTTTAGTGAAAACAACATGTGGCTAACAGCTTGGTCCCTAACACGTACATTTTGGAAATAAGTTCTAGGGATTGGGGATATACTGAGAACTGGGCTCTTAAGTAGTACACTGGGATTTAAACGTTCAAGAACAGTGTATGTGTGTCTTTACTCAGATTGAGGTCAATTTCCACCTCAGAATAAACCTCTCGGGATCCATGAGGTTTCATCTTGGTAGGAAATAGAGTTGGAAATGAGGAAGGCATCCAAATGGGACACTTAACTTCCCTTAAGGGAGGCATGGGCCAACTTTGGCCCTCCCTCCAGGTGTTTTGGACTTAGAATCAAATCAAAGAGTTGGAAGAGACCTCATGGGCCATCCAGTCCAACCCCCTGCCAAGAAGCAGGAATATTGCATTCAAATCACCCCTGACAGATGGCCATCCAGCCTCTGTTTAAAAGCTTCCAAAGAAGGAGCCTCCACCACACTCCGGGGCAGAGAGTTCCACTGCTCAACGGCTCTCACAGTCAGGAAGTTCTTCCTTGTGTTCAGATGGAATCTCCTCTCTTGTAGTTTGAAGCCATTGTTCCGCATCCTAGTCTCCAAGGAAGCAGAAAACAAGCTTGCTCTCTCATGGATTTATACATGGCTATCATATCTCCTCTCAGCCTTCTCTTCTTCAGGCTAAACATGCCCAGCTCCTTAAGCCGCTCCTCATAGGACTTGTTCTCCAGATCCTTGATCATTTTAGTCGCCCTCCTCTGGACACATTCCTGCTCTCAGTATTCCTGTTGTGGGAGTTCAAGTCCAAAACACATGGAGGGAGGGCCTGTTGCACTCCAGACCAGGAAAAGCCCTCTGACTTTAAACACCACGCAGTTGAGTAGGAAAACAATCCCTTTATTGAAGGTAGTTAAAAAGCTGTAAAGTAAAAAGCACTTTAAAGAAATAGGTAAATCCAATTAGATAGGAATATAAGCAGTCCAGGGAAATCGTTCATCAAAATCCATGAAAAACAAAAGGCAAAAACTTATCTGATAAAATCCAAGAATCCAGGAAACATGAATCCAAGGTATGAATATAAAATCATAGATTCCAAGAATCAAAACCATGAAACAAAGGCACTTAAGCATGAAACTTTCCAAGCAAAGCTTCCAAGAAACAAGGACGAAAACTTGACTTGATTCCAAACGATGCTTCATCTGACTACATATCCTGTACTTGGGACTTTTATCTCCTCGTTAAGGTATGTCCCAAGTGCTCAGAAATTGGTTTCGCTTTAGGTTCGAGTCTCTCTCTGAGCCTGGCAGAACGTCGAAGCCACTGTTCGGCACTTCTGTTTTGACTAATCTCCCGTCTATCTATTTGCTCATTAATTTCTGCAGCTGGGCCAGGTGCCGAGCTGTTTTCAAGCTTCAAATCATGGGAAATCTCTGGTAGCAATTCAGGGAGCACACCATCATCCCACACCCTTCAGGGACATTCTCATGAGAAACTACACTTTGAACAGGGATCTCCTGGTTGTTCTCTGCATCAATATCATTGACCAGACCATTGCCATCTTGAAACTCATTGTCATCACTCCCCACATCCAAAGCATCCTGATCCTTAAACAGAATCACAAGCTGAGCTCCAACAGAGCCAAAGTTGGCCCATGCCTGTCTTAAGGGTTCTTTTTGTTTGGATGATATAGTACTGGACAGGGTTGTGGTGCACCTGGTTGCGAGTCAGTTGCATTAAAATCACTACTGACCAAGAGGTCATGAATTCGATGCCAGCCCAGGTCGGAGTGAGCTTCTGCCCATTTGTCTAGCAGCTCGAAAGACAGTTGCATCTGTCAAGTAGGAAATTTAAGTACTGCTTATGCGGGGAGGCTAATTCAACTAATTTACAACGCCATAAAACTCTCCAGCAGCGTGCAAAAGAATGAGGAAGTATTCCATCGGTGTCGCAAGTGGATGGAATTGTGGGAGTTGAAGTCCAAAACACGTGGAGGGAGGGCCTGTTGCACTCCAGACCAGGAAAAGCCCTCTGACTTTAAACACTACGCAGTTGAGTAGGAAAACAATCCCTTTATTGAAGACTAGCCGTCTCCTGCCACGCATTAATGTGGCCCACATGGGGGTTCTGTGTGGGAGGTTTGGCCCAATTCTATCATTGGTGTGGTTCAGAATGCTCTTTGACTGTAGGTGAACTATAAATCCCAGCAATTACAACTCCCGAATGTCACAATTCTATTTTCCCCAAACTCCACCAGTGTTCACATTTGGGCATATTGAGTATTCTTGTAGAGTTTGGTCCAGATCCATAATTGTTTGAGTCCACAGTGATATCTGGATGTAGGTGAACTACAACTCCAAAACCAAAGGATACTTCCAGTATTTTCTGTTGGTCATGGGAGAACTGTGTGTCAAGTTTGGTTCAATTCCATCGTTGGTGAGGTTCAGAATGGTCTTTGATTGTAGGTGAACTATAAATCCCAGCAACTACAACTCCCAAATGACAAAATCAAATTTTTTTGAGTGAGGGACATACATTGGGTTGTTAGGTGTATTGTGTCCAAATTTGGTGCCAATTCCTCCAGGGGTTTTTGAGTTCTGTGAATACCACAAACGAACATTATATTTTTATTTATATAGATAGTTAAAAAGCAGTAAAGTAAAAAGCACTTTAAGGAAATAGGTAAATCCAATTAGGTAGGAATATAAGCTGGAACAAAGTAGCCCAGAGAAATAGTTAATCAAAGTCCATGATGGCCAGAATTTTTAAAAAAGCATACCCTCATGAAGCTGGAAAGTGTGTCTGTCTATATATGTTGTGTGTCTATGGCACTGAATGTTTGCCATGTATATGTGCAGTGTGATCTGCCCTGAGTCCCCTGCGAAGTGAGAAGGGCAGAATATAAATGCTGTAAAAAAAAAATGGGTCATGCTTTCCATCTGTTGATTGAGGCAGAGGTGGTCATCCAGATGTTCCCAACAGCAATTGCTACCAACCGTAACCCACTAGTTATTTATTTATTTATTTGTCGTATCAGAGCAACCAGTCCATTATATTACATTTCTAACAGAGCAAAGCAAACAAACAGACAAAATACAAAACTTGTGAGTTTGGTAGTTGGTTAAATGTCCTTTGACCAGTATCTGGCCACTTGGAGTGCCTCTGGTGTTGCTGCAAGAAGGTCCTCCATGGTGCATGGGCTCAGGTTGTATTGCAGCAGGTGGTCAGTGGTTTGCTCTTCTCCACACTCGCATGTCGAGGATTCCACTTTGTAGCCCCATTTCTGAAGGTTGGCTCTGCATCTCGTGGTGCCAGAGCGCAGTTGTTCAGTGCCTTCCAGGTCGCCCAGTCCTCTGTGTGCCCAGGGGGGAGTCTCTCATTTGGTATCAGCCATTGGTTGAGGTGCTGGGTTTGAGCCTGCCACTTTTGGATTCTCGCTTGCTGAGGTGTTCCAGCGAGTGTCTCTGTAGATCTTAGAAAACTATTTCTAGATTTCAGTCGTTGATGTGCTGGCTGATACCCAAACAGGGGATGAGCTGGAGATGTCTCTGCCTTGGTCCTTTCACTATTGGCTGCTACTTCCCAGTGGATGTCAGGTGGTGCAATACCGGCTAAGCAGTGTAATTTCTCCAGTGGTGTAGGGCGCAGACACCCCGTGATAATGCAACATGTCTCATTAAGAGCCACATCCACTGTTTTAGTGTGGTGAGATGTGTTCCACACTGGGCATGCATACTCAGAAGCAAAGTAGCACAGCGCAAGGGCAGATGTCTTCACTGTGTCTGGTTGTGATCCCCAGGTTGTGCCAGTCAGCTTTCGTATGATATTGTTTCTAGCACCCACTTTTTGCTTGATGTTCAGGCAGTGCTTCTTGTAGGTCAGAGCACGGTCCAGAGTGACTCCCAGGTATTTGGGTGCGCTGCAATGCTCCAGTGGGATTCCTTCCCTGGTGATCTTCAGAGCTCGGGATGCTTCTCTGTTCTTGAGATGAAAGGCACATGTCTGTGTTTTAGATGGGTTAGGGATCACTAGTCAAATAGTGGGAGTCGTTGGAGGGTGGCGCATTTCTTCTCCCTGGACTCAACAACTATCAGGGGAAAAAACTCTGTTTAGATTTGAAGTGGAGTGGTTTTGTAGGATTGCAGTCCAGTTCCAGGGGAGAGGAATATGAGCCACCGCCTTTGAAGAACCAGTGCTTGGCTTCCTAACCAACTATTCTTCTGCCTCCTCACTAGGTGCAGTTGGCCTTTGCCAGAAGCACATCCTCCACCTCCTGCCTGGCATGAGCAGCGATAGCGACATTGAATGCGACACGGAAAATGAAGAGCAGGAGGAGGCAGAAACACCCGGGGCCACCCCAGACCTCTTCGCCCAGGGGTTCCAGGCCCAGCCTTCAAATGAGAGTAAGAGATCGGGTTTTTTGAAGGGACAAGGGCTTGAAAAGGCCACCGTGCCTAGACATTGAATCATAGAATCAAAGAGTTGGAAGAGACCTCACGGGCCATCCAGTCCAACCCCCTGCCAAGAAGCAGGAATATTGCATTCAAATCACCCCTGACAGATGGCCATCCAGCCTCTGCTTAAAAGCTTCCAAAGAAGGAGCCTCCATCACACTCCGGGGCAGAGAGTTCCACTGCTGAACGGCTCTCACAGTCAGGAAGTTCTTCCTAATGTTCAGATGGAATTTCCTCTCTTGTAGTTGGAAAGTCTTTCTTTCCTTTCTTGGTTTAGGAGGCTCCTCACAAATCTATCCCTGTATTGTATTGCACTGTAAAAAAATATCTTGGTTAATTTCTTTTAGTATTGTTTTTTAAATGAAAATATATTGTTTTTGTTGGGCGAGTGGGCTTTTTAACAAAAGGCCCTCCTCATAAATGTACAACAGAGTAACTTATTAGCAACAGCGTGACCCAGCACCAGTTTTTTTGTTTTGTTTTTTTGTTGTGTCAGGAGCGACTTGAGAAACTGCAAGTAGCTTCTGATGTGAGAGAATGGGCCGTCTGCAAGGACGTTGCCCAGGGGACGCCCGGATGATTTGATGTTTTTATCATCCTTGTGGGAGGCTTCTCTCATGTCCCCGCATGAGGAGCTGGAGCTGATAGAGGGAGCTCATCTACCTCTCCCCGGATTAGAACCTGCGAGCTGTCAGTCTTCAGTCCTGCCGGCACAGGGGTTTAACCCACTGCGCCACCGGGGGCTCCGCACCCAGCACCAGTAGCCCAAAGTGATAAAAAGAATAAAAACACATAGACCAATGTTATATCTTCCATAGGAGGCTTTTTAAAACAAATAATATGGTTGCACTATTTACAAGAACAAGATTTCCATGACACAAAGTTCTTTATACTTCCTTCTTTACTTCCACGCTGGGCCTCTTTCTCATGCAGATAAACAGCTTTGCTAGCTTACTAAACTATTAATAAATTGAAAAAGTCTTAATTCCGTATCATTTAGGCTGGAATACCTTTTAAAGCCATTTAATTGTAACCAATAAATTAATTTTAAAATGATAATTAAATTTAGTGTTACATTAAAAGGCTTACCTTAATAAACGTAAAGGGTTATCTAAGGTTTTCATGGCCGGAATCACTGGGTTGTTGTAGGTTTTTTGGGGCTATATGGCCATGTTCTAGAGGCATTTCTCCTGATGTTTCGCCTGTATCTATGGCAAGCTTCCTCAGAGGTAGTGAGGTCTGTTGGAACTAGGAAAAAGGGTTTATATATCTGTGGAATGACCAGGGTGAGACAAAGAACTCTTGTCTGCTGGAGCTAGGTGTGAATGTTTCAACTGACCACCTTGAGGTAGTGAGCATCCTCTGAGGATGCTTGCCATAGATGCAGGCGAAACGTCAGGAGAAATGCCTCTAGAACATGGCCATATAGCCCCAAAAAACCTACAACAACCCAGTAAAGGGTTATATCCATTTTATTTGTCTCCCCTTGTCCCTCTTTTGAGTTTAGGAGAGAAATAGTTTTGAAAGTCCCAATTTCTTATCAAATAACATATACTTCGTTTCCCTTTCTCCTTTCCTTATAGTTTAGTTTCCTTACCCATCCCCCTTTTTTAAAATCTTACTGATTCTCACATGGATCATGACAAAAATTGAGTTTCTTTGGACAGATAAAGAGCCTCCATGTGGTTTCTGATGCAAATATTAAGGACTATCTCGGTATAAAAACAATCCCTTCCCCCTAAGCTGCTCTTCCTAATTGTGTCTTAAACTTTGACAATTTTTGAGACTAAGGTAATGAGAAGTAGCCCCCTCTCACAACGACCTTATACAGGAGCTTCATACAGTAGCTTTACACACAGCAGCCTTCATACTGGAGCTTGACACATGACGCCTTCTCACACTGAGGCCTCTCTCATATTGAGGTGAACTAACACTGAGGCTTTTCTAACACTGAGGCCTCTCTCACACTGAGGCTTCTCTCATATCGAGGTGAACTAACACTGAGGCTTTTCTAACACTGAGGCCTCTCTCATATTGAGGTGAACTAACACTGAGGCTTTTCTAACACTGAGGCTTTTCTAACACTGAGGCCTCTCTCATACTGAGGTGAACTAACACTGAGGCTTTTCTAACACTGAGGCCTCTCTTACACTGAGGCCTCTCTCATATTGAGGTGAACTAACACTGAGGCTTTTCTAATACTGAGGCCTCTCTCACACTGAGGCCTCTCTCATATTGAGGTGAACTAACACTGAAGCCTCTCTCACACTGAGGCCTCTCTCATATTGAGGTGAACTAACACTGAGGCTTTTCTAACACTGAGGCCTCTCTCATACTGAGGTGAACTAACACTGATGCTTTTCTAACACTGAGGCCTCTCTTACACTGAGGTCTCTCTCATATTGAGGTGAACTAACACTGAGGCTTTTCTAACACTGAGGCCTCTCTCACACTAAGGCCTCTCTCATATTGAGGTGAACTAACACTGAGGCCTCTCTCACAATGAGGCTTCTCTCATATTGAGGTGAACTAACACAGGCTTTTCTAACACTGAGGCCTCTCTCACACTGAGGCCTCCCTCAGAGTGAGGGTTACTAAGCTACAGACACATCTGCTAATATTGAACTGCAGCTTTTTCTGCGTCCATTTAATCCTTTCAGTGCTTGACTCAAGTTTTTGTAACCAAAAATACCTAGTTAATTTTTAATATTTCTACAGTTTTTTAACGCTCACTCTTTTGCTTTTAGCCTTAGAGTTGTGTACCGTTTTCCCAGAGGGTGACCAGGCTGGTTCTGAAGACTCCTTTGCTGCTGGAAAAGACAGTACAAGGTAAATGCCCCAAAGATGTCCTGTTGAGTTGTTATTTTTAATGTGACATGGCTTCCTTGCAATAAGACGCCTTCGCTGTCTCCCACCACACTCTGCCTAATTTCTGAGAGGATTTGAAATCTGTGAACTGAAAGAGCTATCGGAGAAGCTCCCTTTCAGATACTGATCTTTGTTCTTAGTGGCTTTTCGTAAGTGCTTGTGGTGTGTAGGCTTTCCTACCACTGATTGAGGTTCTGGGTTTGAGCCTGCCACTTTTGGACTCTCGCTTGCTGAGGGGTTCAAGCGAGTGTCTCTGTAGATCTTAGAAAACTATTTCTTAATTTAAGTCGTTGACATGCTGGTTGATACCCAAACGGGATGAGCTGTAGTTGTCACTGCCTTGGTCCTTTCACTATTGGCTGCTACTTCCCGGCGGAAGTCAGGTGGTGCAATACCGGCTAGACAGTGTAATTTCTCCAGTGGTGTAGGGCGCAGGCACCCCGTGATAATGCGGCATGTCTCATTAAGAGCCATACTGTTTTGGTGTGGTGGGATGTGTTCCACACTGGGCATGCATACTCAGCAGCAGAGTAGCATAGCGCAAGGGCAGATGTCTTCACTGTGTCTGGTTGTGATCCCCTCCAGAAGCGACCAGAAGATATTATATTGTAATATTATATTATTTGTATTATTATTATTTAGCCAATTTCTGAGCTGTGATGTACCACCTGTACATCATTTTTAACCAATTTTCTTTTAAATCCAACGCATGTGCATATTTTATTTTCTTCTTCTGAATTTTCTCCCAATCTTCTAAGTTGATTGAATGTCCAATATTTGCAGCCCACTAATGGAATGCTTTGAAGAATGTATTGTTGAAGACTTTCATGGCCGGAATCACTGGGTTGTTGTAGGTTTTTTCGGGCTATATGGCCATGGTCTAGAGCAGTGTTTCTCAACCTGGGGGTCGGGACCCCTGAGGGGGTCGCGAGGGGGCGTCAGAGGGGTCACCAAAGACCATCAGAAAACATAGTATTTTCTGTTGGCCATGGGGGTTCTGTATGGAAAGTTTGGTCCAATTCTATTGGTGGGGTTCAGAATGCTATTTCATTGTGGGTGAACTATAAATCCCAACAATTACAACTCACAAATGGCAAGGTCTGTTTTCTCCAAACTCTACCAGTATTCACATTTGGGCGTATTGAGTATTTGTGCCAAGTTTGATCCAGATCCATCATTGCTTGAGTCCACAGTGTTCTTTGGAAGTAGGTGAACTACAACTCTCAAAAAACTCAAGGTCAGTGTCCACCAGACCTTCCCAGTATTTTCTCTTGGTCATGGGAATTCTGTGTGCCAAGTTTGATTCAGTTCCATCATTGGTGGAGTTCCAAAGGCTCTTTGATTTTAGGTGAACTATAAATTCCAGCAACTCCAGGATTATCAAATGACAAAATCAATCATCCCCAACCCCACCAGTATTCAAATTTGGGCGTATTGGGTATTTGTGCCAAATTTGGTCCAGTGACTGAAAATACATCCTGCATATCAGATATTTATGAATCATAACAGTAGCAAAATTACAGTTGTGAAGTAGCAACGAAAATAACATTATGGTTGGGGGTCACCACAACATGAGGACCTGTACTAAGGGGTCACGGCATTAGGAAGGCTGAGAACCACTGGTCTAGAGGCATTTTCTCCCGACGTTTCGCCTGCATCTATGGCAAGCATCCTCAGAGATAGTGAGGTCTGTTGGAAGTAGGAAAATGGGTTTATATATCTGTGGAATGACCAGGGTGGGACAAAGGACTTTTGTCTGCTGGAGCTAGGTGTGAAGCCATTAAATGCTAATCAAGGTGGTCAGTTGAAACATTCACACCTAGCTCCAGCAGACAAGAATCCTTTGTCCCACCCTGGTCATTCCACAGAAATATAAACCCATTTTCCTACTTCCAACAGACCTCACTACCTCTGCCATAGATGCAGGCGAAACGTCAGGAGAGAATGCCCCTAGAACATGGCCATATAGCCCAAAAAAACCTACAACAACCCAGCTTTGAAGAATGTTTTGGGGTCTGCAGATTTATGAATGTGTTTCCTTCTCTTTTCCCTCCTTCCTTCCCTTCCTCCCTCGGTTTCTCCTGACGAGAACTGACCCTCCCTGTGCCTCTTTTCTCTCTTTGCCCCAGGTAGAGCGTTTGGTGGCAAGGCCTGCCTGGACTCGGAGTAGCGTTGGTTGAGGCTGGCTGTCGGAAGTGCCGTAGCGCAGCAGTACAGGGTCTCCCTTAATTCACCCGCATTATTTCTGGCAATGCCTTACGCACATGCTCTCCCTGAACGTGAAGCTGTATTGCTTTTCCGATCCTGTGTGGTTTCAACCTGCGCCCTTGTGTGCCTCCCAAAGGTGCTTTTGAGCCTTGTCTATCCTCAGTGGCTGAAGAGTGTGATGGATGGAAGAAGGGACACCCCCTCCCCTCCTGCTGCTGTTACTTTGAAATGGTATGACTTGATGCTTCTTACGGCGACATGTTGCTTTGTGAAAGCTGCTCCTTTCCTTCCTGGTGTTTCCCAGTTGACAAATCCTTATTGCCAAACGTTGTTGTTGTTATTTTTTTTGCTGCCATGGTGCATTGCATTCAAGCTGCTATAAAGGTGTTCTGTGAAGTTGTGCCCAATGGGCTACTCTTTTCAAAGCTAGTTGTGCGTTTCCTCTGGAACGGGGAACGTCGCAGACACATTCACTTGTCGGTGTCATGTTTAACTGCTGTAAAAATTCGTAAAGGGTTCCGATGAAAATGGTTTGCACTCTTTTAATTAATAAAATGGACATGGAAATGGTGGCGCTTGTGTAGTTTTGTGTTCTGGGCATTATGCTGAAAAGCAAGCCTGTGCAATGAATGGGGAAGAGTGGCGAAGAACTACCCTAGCTAATTTTCAATGGTTCCGGCCCCACTTACCTCTCCGAACGCATCTCCACCTATGAACCGACGCGGATATTAAGATCGTCCGGGGAGGCCCTGCTCTCGGTCCCACCTGCGTCACAGGCACGGTTGGCGGGAACGAGAGACAGGGCCTTCTCGGTGGTGGCCCCTCGGCTATGGAATGCCCTACCCAATGACATCAGACAGGCCCCTTCGCTGCTGGCGTTTCGGAAGAAGCTTAAAACCTGGCTCTTTGAGCAAGTGTTTGGCTAATCAGCGCAATCGAACATAGGATGACGGTAAATTGAACATAGGAACGGCACAAGGATTATGAGACTGGATCTTGCTTGTCATCGAGGCACTATGTATGATTGTTGTGTGTTTGCTACTGTGTATGCTGTGTTTTAATTGTTATTGTTGTGTTAATTAACATTGTGTAAACCGCATTGAGTCGCCTAATTAGGTTGAGAAACGCGGTATAGAAATAAAGCAAATACATAAATAAATAAATAAATAAGCAAACAGTATTTTGCCCCCCCCCCCCCCCCCAAACCAATCACTGATATATATTTTCTGTTTGTCGTGGGAGTTCTGTGTGCCATATTTGGTTCAGTTCCATCATTGGTGGAGTTCAGAATGCTCTTTTATTGTAAGCGAACTATTCAACCCAGTAACTACAACTCACATATGTCAAGGTCTATTTTCCCCCAAGAGCGCTTCAAGCAACGTGTGGTGGGTACAGAGGTGGCCCTAGGTAATTTTCAACAGTAAGCAAACAGTATTTTGGCGCCCCCGACCCCCCAACCAATCACTGATATATATTTTCTGTTTGTCGTGGGAGTTCTGTGTGCCATATTTGGTTCAATTCCATCATTGGTGGAGTTCAGAATGCTCTTTTATTGTAAGCGAACTATTCATCCCAGTAACTACAACTCACATATGTCAAGGTCTATTTTCCCCCAAGAGCGCTTCAAGCAACGTGTGGTGGGTACAGAGGCGGCCCTAGGTAATTTTCAACAGTAAGCAAACAGTATTTTGGCGCCCCCGCCCCCCCAACCAATCACTGATATATATTTTCTATTCGTCGTGGGAGTTCTGTGTGCCATATTTGGTTCAATTCCATCATTAGTGGAGTTCAGAATGCTCTTTGATTGTAGGCGAACTATACATCCCAGTAACTACAACTCACATATGTCAAGGTCTATTTCCCCCCAAGAGTGCCTCAAGAGCGCCCCTGGGCAAAATCAACTCTACTGCAAAGGCTTACTTTCCGTAATGGCTTGAGCCGCCCCTGACTACGGCTACAGGTGTTGTTGTTCATTCGTTCAGTCATCTCCGACTCTTCGTGACCTCATGGACCAGCCCACACCAGAGCTCCCTGTCGGCCGTCACCACCCCCAGCTCCTTCAAGGTCAGTCCAGTCACTTCAAGGATGCCATCCATCCATCTTGCCCTTGGTCGGCCCCTCTTCCTTTTGCCTTCCACTTTCCCCAGCATAATTGTCTTCTCTAGGCTTTGCTGTCTCCTCATGATGTGGCCAAAGTACTTCAACGTAGTTCAAAGTACTTCAAAGTACAGGTAAGCAACCTGTTTTTCTCTTGTTGCATAATTTCTGTGTTGCCAAAAATGTGGTACAGAATTTCTGGGACATTTGAAACATGGGTTTTTTGGGGTTTTTTGGCGGGCCAGGGGTGGAATTGCATATTGTGGTGGAAATAATGGGCCCGAACAGAATGTAGCATTGGATTCTGGTTGAAGACAGCAGTGCATTTCTGCAGATGTGCTTGGCAATTTAAAAACCCTTGTGCGAGTCTGGTTTTCCAAAAGTACTTCCACCACAACTCAGAGTCTTTCCTCACTGATGACACTTTCTCTGTACAGGATAAAAATATGCGGGTTGAATGAAAAGTAATGCCTCCACCTTTGTTACTTGGGTTTGGATGGAAATATTTTAAGAAATCAAACGCAGATATAATCCTTAGAGTGTGCTCTTTAACTACCACTATTCACTTTTCCACATAATCACCAGACAATTGGATACATTTCTGCCAACAATGAACAAGTTTTCTGAAGCTGTCACGGAAGAAGTCGACACTGTTTCCACAACCCATCGTGCACAGATCTTCCGATAGCCAAGCAAGGCAATAATGTGACCCACATGTTCTTGTGAAATGCCGATTATGCTTTTAATTTCTCTCTGAGTGACATTCAGAGAGTGAAACACTCAGAGTGATACTCAGAGAGTGAAACACTCAGAGAGTGATTCTCTCTGAGTGTTGTATTGGATCACACGTCGGACACTTCCCAAGTGTCTAGGACTGTGTGATGTATTGGCGAATAATGCATGCAGATCCCATTAGGGTGACCTTTTGCAGCCGACAAATGGTAATCTTGTCAGCGCCGATTGTGTTTAAGTGTAGGCCAAGGTCTTTAGGCACTGCACACAGTGTGCCGATCACCACTGGGACCCCCTTGACTGGCAGATGGTAATCAATCTGTCAACCTTTTGCTCGTGAAACTCGGTGGTTGCTGTCACAGGACGTCCAACTCTTTGTTTGTCATGCAAGTCAGATATTCCCACCTCAACATCTTTAAACTTAATCGCCCAATGACGCACAGTACTCCTATCAACACTATCACCATAAAGAGCTTGCATTCTCTGATGAATCTCCTTTGGGGTGATAACCTTCTGCTGTCAAGAATTCAATGACTGCATGTTGCTTAAGTCGCATTGACCAACTGTCTTCGCAGGGTTCCATACTTCGCACTTTAACAACACAATCGTTCAATGCTAAGGCTTCCCGCCAAAATGGAACTGTAGAGGAGAGTCTACTGAACAACCCAGTACCTGCCGCATACCAGCACTGCCATCTGTTGAGGAGTTGAAGGTGGAGGCATTACTTTTCATTCAACCCTTGTATTGTCTCCATTCAACATGCAAGCAAGGCGCTGATGGGGCTATACGACAGTGTGTGATTGTTGTAAAACACATAGTGTCTTATTTGCAATATTCAGTGTGAACCACACTATATTCTTCCAATTCCAGGAACTGAGATTTTATATAAATAAACATGTAATGTTCGTTTGTGGGATTAACATAACTCAAAAACCACTGGCTGAATTGACACCAAATTTGGGCACAATACACGTATTAGGCCAATGAGTGACCATCACTCATAAAAACACACAAAAAAAAACCTGCAGAAGAGACTTAAAAGCCAAAAATAAAAAGTACATGACACCACATAAACGCAAACACACATATAGACACATATACATAAATATATATACACACACAACACATATACACAGACTGGCCCACAGTAACCACTGCGGAAACTTAAGATCTGGGGAGGCCCTGCTCTCGGTCCCACCACCATCACAGGCACTTTCTCAGGGCTTTCTCAGTGATTGCCCCCTGGTTATGGAACTCCCTTCCTGGCAAGATTAGATCAGCTCCCTCCCTCCTGTCCTTCAGAAGGATGGTGAAGACCTGGCTGTGAGACCAAGTCTTTGGAGCAGCGCAATGAGGCTTGAGGCTCAGGCGTCGGCAGTGGCCGGGAGGGCTTTTGCACAATTGACACTCGTGCGCCAACTGTGACCGTACCTCGTAAAGGCTGACCTGGCCGGGGTGGCTCATGCCTTGGTCACCTCTAGATTGGACTACTGTAATGCGCTCTACGTGGGGCTGCCCTTGAAAACGGCTCAGAAATTCCAACTGGTCCAATGGGTGGCGGCCAGGTTATTAACTGGTGCTCTTTACAGAGAGAGGTCAACCCTCCTGTTTAAGGAGCTCCATTGGCTGCCGTTCATTTTCCGGTCCCAATTCAAGGTGCAGGTGCTCACCTACAAAGCCCTAAACGGTTTGGGACCCGCCTACCTGCGTGACCGCATCTCCGTATATGAACCCACACAATCCCTTCGATCATCTGGAGAGGCCCTGCTCACGATCCCACCTGCGTCGCAAGCACGTTTGGTGGGGATGAGGGACAGGGCCTTCTCTGTGGTGGCCCCTCACCTGTGGAACTCACTCCCGGGGGAAATCAGAACATCACCATCCCTCCTCTCCTTCAGGAGGAGGGTGAAGACATGGGTGTGGAACCAGGCCTTTGGGCAACCAGGCAATTAAATAAGACAATTAAATAAGACAATCAGATGTGCAAGATCAGCAGGATTGTCGAAGTGGAATCAAAAACAGATCTATGAGTTAGTGTACACTGATAGGGTAGGAGGAAGAATTAGATTTGTATTGTTTTTATTGATTTTATTGGGATAATGGCTTGAATTGTGGTAACTATGAATTGTACTTCTGTGATGATTGTTTTGTGTGGCAGGCATCTAAGCGTGCCTTTGCTGTCGTAAGCCGCCCTGGGTCCCCTACAGGGTGAGAAGGGCGGGGTACAAGAACCCCAAATAAAATAAATAAATAAAATAATCTCAAAAGGAAGGTGGTAATTTTGCCCCCGCTGAGGATTGTGTTTATTTTCTTGTCACTGGAGAGAAGTTCAAGACACACAACCCACGGCGATTCCCGTTGAAATAGGCAGACAAGGGGTTAATGTTTGCTGTTTTATTAAGATATTGGTAAAAGTTGAACATAGTCCTTACCTCTTGTGAACAGCTTTAATAAATAAAATATGGCTAACACAGGATTCCTACTGAGTTTGTGAGCTTTAGGAACAAAGTTGTCAACAGGTCCCGACACAGCATTACAATCATTTCAATTACATTGACCCACTTCGTTGGTTTAACGACAGCATACGTATCTCTCAACAAGAGCTCAATAATACACTTGGCATTCTTAGGAATGTGCCACAAGGATGACTCTCCGCTGTTTTTTCCCCCCAAGTTACCTTTGTTCATATTCTTTCTAAAAAAAAACACAACAGCAAGGGAAAGTTTTTAAAAGTTAGTTTATACTGTTAGACCCATCCTTGTGTGTGACACTTGTACAATACTAGAGTGTTTTAATACTGGCGGCTATAGAAGATTGGTGTGTAGTGTCATGTAAAAACAACTTCATCTGTCCCTTGTATGTATTACTCAAGTGTTGCTTGCACAGCGGGACGTGCAAATCCTAAGGAGTTGATACTGCAAAAGAGAGGCACACAGCTCTAACCACCGCTCTCAGTTCCTCTCTTTCGACAAGCGAATAAGCCAGGCTTGCCACCATTCTTGGTCGGCCAAGGGGAAGGCCTGCTTGACCCACAGCTCTCACTTGGAAGGAGGAACCTATTCTGCATAGTTGCATCGCTAGCTTAGGTGGAAATAAATGTTCAAGGGGGGGGGGGGGGAAGAAGCACAGTGCCTCTCTGTACGTTACAATGGAATACTTATAAACACAGGTAACAGCACTACTATTGGGTCATTGTGAGTTTTCAGGGTTGTATGGCCATGTTCCAGAAGTGTTCTCTCCCGGTGTTTTGCCCACATCTATAGCAGGCATCCTCAGAGGTTGTGAAGTCTGTTGGAAACTAGGCAAGTGGGGTTACGGTGATCCCTCGCCTATCGTGGGGGTTCCATTCCAGGAACCCCCGCGATAAGTGAAAAACCGCGATGTAGGGATGCTATACTGTATGTGTACAGTATAACTGTCCACTCCTCTGTCCCCCTTCTCTCTCCTTCTTCTTCTCCTCTTTCCCCCTCCCTTTCTTCCTCCCTCTCCCCTTGCTGGAGCCACCCTTCTCCTTCCCTCCCTGCTTCCCCACTGGAAAGGGGCTCTCACCCAGTCGCCCAAGGAAGAGCGACTGGGAAGAAGCCTCAGTGAAAGCTACCTTGGCAGTCCTCTCTGGCCCCAGAGGAAGCTGCCTTGGTGGCCTTCTCTAGCCTCGGAGGAGGCTTCCTTGGTGGCCATCTCTGGCCCGGGTGGAAGCTGCCTTGGTGGCCAACCCTAGCCCCAGAAGAAGCCTTGGTGGGCCTCTCTGGCCCGGGCGGAAGCTGCCTTGGTGGCCCTCTCTGGCCCTGGAAGAAGCGGCCTTGGTGGCCCTCTCTGGCCCTGGAGGAAGCGGCCTTGACGGCCCTCTCTGGCCCCAGAGGAAGCGGCCCTGACGTCCCTCTCTGGCCCTGGCGGTAGTTGCCTTGGTGGTCCTCTCTGGCCCCGGAGGAAGCTGCCTTGGTGGCCATCTCTAGCCTTGGAGGAAGCTGCCTTGGCTGCCCTCTCTGGCCCTGGTGGAAGCTGCTTTGGTGGCCCTCCCTGGCCCCGGAGGAAGCAGCCTTGACGTCCCTCTCTGGCCCTGGCAGTAGCTGCCTTGGTGGCTCTCTCTGGCATCAGAGGAAGCTGCCTTGGTGGCCCTCCCTGGCCCCGGAGGAGGCTTCCTTGGTGACCATCTCTGGTCCGGGCGGAAGCTGCCTTGGCGGCCCTCTCTAGCCCCAGAGGAAGCCTTGGTGGGCCTCTCTGACCCGGGCGGAAGCTGCCTTGGCAGCCCTCTCTAGCCCCAGAGGAAGCCTTGGTGGCCCTCCATGGCCCCAGAGGAGGCTTCCTTGGTGGCCATCTCTGGCCTGGGCCGAAGCTGCCTTGGTGGCCCTCTCTAGCCCCAGAGGAAGCCTTGGTGGGCCTCTCTGGCCCGGAGGAAGCTGCCTTGGCGGCCCTATCTGGCCCCGGCGAAGCTGCCTTGGTGGCCCTCTATGGCCCCAGAGGAAGCTGCAGGCCCCAGAGAAAGCTGCCTTGGCGGCCCTCTCTGGCCCCGGAGGAGGAAGTCTGTGAGTAACTCTGCAACTCAAGTCTGTTATATACAGTGTTCCCTCGCTACTTGTATTTTTAATTAATTGTTTTGAAAAGCCGCGAAACAGCGAATCCTTGGTTAGCAAACCGCAAAGCGGCGAGGGAACACTGTATATATGGAATTTTAGCAGAGCACTTGATGAGCCAACCCGGACACAGCATATTATTTGAGAAAACACAGAAATGCTGGACCACTCCAGCAACTACACAGGAAAGCCATTGAAATCCACAAACGTGGACAATTTCAACCGAAAGGAGGAAACCATGAAAATGAACAAAATCTGGCTACCAGTATTTGAAAATTCTGAAGTCAGGATGGTAAATAAAGAGCAACACTTAAAAAATAGGGGGATTCCAGACAGGAAACAACCGCGGCCAGCTAACACCTCCAAACAAAGGATTCCCCCAGGCAGGAAGAAGCCAATCTTTGAATCTGCAAGGCCATTCAGTGCTAATCAAGGTGGGCACTTGCAACATTCACACTTGCCTCAGGCAGACAAGAGTTCTTTCTTCCATCCTGGACATTATTCCACGGATACATAAACCTCACTTGCCTAGTTAGGAAATGTTTAAAAGCAATGCTTTTGGGTTTGGAAAGATTTGCCGTTTACAAGGAACGTTGCCCGGGGGACGCCCGACTGTATTTACTCAGTTTTTGAGGAGGCTCTTTCCGTGTCCCAGTAGACTCAAATCAAGGAAAAGCCTTATGAGAACTACAACTCCTCTTGGCATCCCCCCAACAACAGCAAGGGTATCCTCTGGGAAACTCAACCAGAAAACCCAATCTGGTTGGCCCCCCGTGAGGGAGGGTCTTCCTCCAGGGGTGAACCAAGAATTGAAGTCCCTGAACAGACTCAGAAGTGGATTGTGCAGATCAAAAGACAACCTGACAAAATAGCACAACCTAAAAGAATCCCACACCTTGTGTGACTGTGGAGCAGAACAGCTCCGCATTTGTATGCTTGTCCGCAATGCCCTGCCTCATGTACAGAGAAAAACTTGTTGGAGGCTACAGACAATGCCATTGCTGTTGCCCGTTTCTGATCAAAAGATCTTTAGCCGCCTATTTTTATCAGTTTTATACTAATGTATGCAATGCTTTTGATATGAAATAAATAACTCGCCTAGTTCCCAACAGACCTCACAAGCTCTGCCATAGATGGGGGTGAAATGTCAGGAGAGAATGCTTCTGGAACACGGCCATTCAGCCCGGAAAACTCACCGCAACCCAGTGATTCCGGCCACGAAAGCCGTCAACGACAGCACTACTATTGTAGATGAGACTGAACGCCCTGAACTGGAAGGGTAGGAGCAAATGGCAGCTGCCACTTTAGGGTTGCGAATGGCAGCAAGCAGGAGGAGGAATGTGGCTCTGCCAAAGACTCGGTGAGTCTTCTCTTTGTCGTACTTGCATGCTCTTCCCCGTTTTGCTTTGCTTTCGGGGAGACACGTGTGTGAGTCTCCCCCAGGCTTCTCCAGGGACGAGGACAACTGATGGCACTTCAAAGGATATGGCTATCTCTCTAAAAAATACAGTGGTTGGTTAGTGCAACGGAAAAGTATCCATGACATTCTGCTTTGCCATTCCATTGATCAACACTCTGCATCAGAATGGAGATTATTGGAGCGGGATTCGAGGAATCCCTCGGAAACTCACAGTGAACAGACCCTGGAGCAGTCTCAGAACTGGGTTGTTGTAGGTTTTTCGGGCTATATGATCATGTTCTGGAAGCATTCTCTCCTGACGTTTCGCCTGCATCTACGGCAAGCATCCTGAGGTTGTGAGCTCTCACAACCTCTGAGGATGCTTGGCACAGTTGTAGGCGAAACGTCAGGAGAGAATGCTTCCAGAACATGGGCATATAGCCCGAAAAACCTACAACAACCCAGTGATTCCGGCCATGACAGCCTTCGACAATACTCTTTCCGTCTCCTCTACTGACTGTGTTTCCTACACATCTCAGGGAGCTGATGCAGATTGTGTGGACTCAAGGGATGCTTCTGTCCTTTATTGGAAAGGGTTGTGTTATGCAAAGGTCACCACTAGTAAAATTACACAGATTTACAAAACACTTTACAGACAACGACATTAAGTTAATAAATACAATTAGATACCTCTTTTTTTTCGTTATTTTTTTTGTACATTCTCACCGGCTAGAGGATCAAAGTACATGATACAGAACATTAAGATATCATTAATTTCAAGGGAGGAGGGGGAGCTTATTGCTTACAGCAGCAAGCAGCAAATAAGGGCACAGGAGATTGAACCGAAGAGGACTATTTCCTATCACCAGTGGCATTGAGAAAAAACACGGCATGTCACAAAGCACTGCTTTTTTTTTTGTTTTGCCAAGTGTGTAGAATTGAGCAGCATATATTGGACCAAGAACAACTACTTTTCAAATGGACGGGGGTGAAGATTTGCCTCACAAATGGATCCTGCGTACTCGACCACGATGTAATGAGAGAGGACACGGAGACTTGCGAGGTGTTTGTACGAGACCACACTAGGAACGGGCAACAGATTCCCTCCTGGAGGGATCGCCGGATGGATGAGCTGTCCATCATCCAGGGGGATATATCCACACATTAGGGCTTTGGGAAGAGGGTCAAATGCCTGTAGCAGGGATGAGTTTTGATGCCTTTTCAGTTGAGAACAGTGGCCCTTCGACAAAGTCCCCCATGGCAAGGAAACTAGTCAAATGTGGGCCAGGCAAAACTATGGTTAGGTGGATCTGTAGCTGGTTAAGCAAACGAACCCAGAGGGTGATTCTCCCCAATGCTTCCTCTTCATCTTGGAAAGAAGTGACGAGCGGAGGGTTCTGGGCCCGATCCTGCTCAGGATCTTTATGAATGACTTAGATGAAGGTTTACAAGGCAGGATCATCAAGTTGAGAGGGAGGGCCAAGACTCCAGAAGACAGGAGCAGAATTCAAAATTCCATCTGAACATGAGGAAGAACTTCCTGACTGTGAGAGCCGTTCAGTAGTGGAACTCTCTGCCCCGGAGTGTGGTGGAGGCTCCTTCTTTGGAAGCTTTTAAACAGAGGCTGGATGGCCATCTGTCAGGGGTGATTTGAATGCAATATTCCTGCTTCTTGGCAGGGGGTTGGACTGGATGGCCCATGAGGTCTCTTCCAACTCTTTGATTCTATGATTCAAAACGATATTCACAGATTAGAGAGACGATGGGCCAAAACTAACAAAATGAAGTTCAACAGGGACAAATGTAAGAGACTCCACTTAGGCAGAAAAAAGGAAAGGCAAAGAAACAGAATGGGGGACGCGTGGCTCGAGAACAGGACGTGTGAAAGAGATCTTGGGAAAGGTGAACGTGAGCCAACAATGTGATGCGGCAGCAAAAAAAGCCAATGGGATTTTGGCCTGCATCAATAGGAGCATAGTGTCTAGATCTAAGGAAATAATGCTACCCCTCTATTCTGCCTTGGTCAGACCACACCTGGAATATTGTGCCGAATTCTGGGCACCACAATTGAAGGGAGATGTTGACAAGCTGGAATGTGACCAGAGGAGGGCGACTAAAATGATCAAAGGTCTGGAGAAGAAGCCCTATGAGGAGCGGCTTAAAGAGCTGGGCATGTTTAGCCTGAAGAAGAGAAGGCTGAGAGGAGACATGCTAGGGTGAAGGTAAAGGTTTCCCCCTTACTCTGGGGTGTGGTGCTCATCTCCATTTCTAAGCCGAAGAGCCAGCGTTGTCCATAGACACCTCCAAGATCATGTGGCCAACATGACTGCAAGAAGCACCATTACCTTGCACTATCGATCTACTCACATTTGCATGTTTTCGAACTGCTAGGTTGGCAGAAGCTGGGGCTAACAGCAGGAGCTCACCCCGCTCCCTGGATTCGAACTGCTTAGCAAGTTCAGCAATTCAGCAGTTTAACCCACTGCACCACCGGGCGCGCACTAAGGTTTGGTGAATTGTTTTGCTCCTTAGGATGGACAGAGACAGGCAGGCAATCCTCATATTCACCCTTCCCTTGCCGTATCACACTTCCGGACTCTCTGCTCCGTTGGCCATCATGGCTGCTATGGCTGCCTGCCACTTCCAGGCCCTCTATTGATATTCCCATAAGGCTCTCAGTATCTCTCTACTACCTTGGCTTTGTGTCTCTTGAGATGAAACCACAAAGTGCAACAAGTAGCTGAATGAAAAACGACCCTCGCTCTGGAATCGTCCCCAAGATTCTTTCCGAACAGGAAAGCGGAACGGATGGTTAAAGGTTTGTGAGCGTCAGACCCGCAGGCTCTATCAGTTCACAGGTCGGCATATTTCTATCTCAATTAGCCTTACAGATCATTTTGACACCTGAGATATAAAAGTGGGGAGAAGAAAGCGGTGGAAAGGAATTAAGCATTATTAGATTCTGTGATTGGACGCAAACAAGTCTGAACATTATTATTACTTTTTCAGTTTCAAAGACTAAAATGTCATACTCACTAAGCACCAAAAATTGAAAAAAAAAACATCCTCCAAGCTTATTTGAATTTCAACATAGGTTTAGCCACAGGAAATTCTCTTTTAAAAACCACAAAAAGTTTAGTATTCCTTCGTTGTTATTTTTTTTTATGTTACTGAGGGGGAAACATAGGTAAAGTTTAGTATGAGGGTTATCCGGAAAGTAAAGTTACAAGGCACGGGGAATTTTCGTGGGGAAAGTTGGTATCACAGCCATATAGCGGGAAGCCAGCAAAAGCGAACCAGCAGTGCCCGTCGTCAGTAGCTCATTGACTAGCGTTGTGAAGGTTAGAGATGAGTGTCCTCACTCCATTTCCCTCCAAGTGCGAAGTTCGTGCTTTGTGAGGGATATCTGGAAAGTGAGATTACAAGGCATGTAGCTCTTGCGAGGAATTTTCTCTGGAGAAGTTGGTATCACTGCCGTGTAGTGAGAAGCCAGTGGAAGTGAATGAGCAGTGCCAGTCGTCAGTAGCTCATCAACTGGTGATGTGGTGAAGGTTAGAGAATGGCGTCCTCACTCCGTTTCCCTCCAAGTGTGAAGTTCGTGCTGTGCGAGGGATATCTGGAAAGTGAGATTACAAGGCATGTAGCTCTTGCGGGGAATTTTCTCAGGGGAATTTGGTATCACTGCTGTGTAGTGGGAATCCAGCGGAAGTGAACGAGCAGTGCCGGGCGTCAATACCTCATCGACTGGCATTGTGGTAATTGTTAGAGATGAGTGTCCTCACTCCATTTCCCTCCAAGTGCGAAGTTCATGCTGTGCGAGGGATATCTGGAAAGTAAGGTTACAAGGCATGTAGCTCTTGCGAGGAATTTTCTCTGGAGAAGTTGGTATCACTGCCGTGTAGTGAGAAGCCAGTGGAAGTGAATGAGCAGTGCCAGTCGTCAGTAGCTCATCAACTGGTGATGTGGTGAAGGTTAGAGAATGGCGTCCTCACTCCGTTTCCCTCCAAGTGTGAAGTTCGTGCTGTGCGAGGGATATCTGGAAAGTGAGATTACAAGGCATGTAGCTCTTGCGGGGAATTTTCTCAGGGGAATTTGGTATCACTGCTGTGTAGTGGGAATCCAGCGGAAGTGAACGAGCAGTGCCGGGCGTCAATACCTCATCGACTGGCATTGTGGTAATTGTTAGAGATGAGTGTCCTCACTCCATTTCCCTCCAAGTGCGAAGTTCGTGCTGTGCGAGGGATATCTGGAAAGTAAGGTTACAAGGCATGTAGCTCTTGCGAGGAATTTTCTCTGGAGAAGTTGGTATCACTGCCTTGTAGTGAGAAGCCAGCGGAAGTGAATGAGCAGTGTCAGTCGTCAGTAGCTCATCAACTGGTGATGTGGTGAAGGTTAGAGAATGGTGTCCTCACTCCGTTTCCCTCCAAGTGCAAAGTTCGTGCTGTGCGAGGGATATCTGGAAAGTAAGGTTACAAGGCATGTAGCTCTTGCGAGGAATTTTCTCTCGGAAAGTTGGTATCACTGCCGTGTAGTGAGAAGCCAGCGGAAGTGAATGAGCAGTGCCAGCCCATGAAAAAAACTTCACAGAGCCACCCAAAACAAACATCATGGGTTGCTGACGGCAGGAGTCTGTCTCCTTCATGACAATACGTGTCCACACACTGCTCATGCAACACAAGAGTTGTTTACTTCATTGGGTTGCGATATTTTAAGCCACCACTCTCACAGCTCCGATCTCGCGCCCAGTGACTATCATGTTCACTACACTTTTCCGACGATGACGAGGTGAAAATTGAAGTGACGAACTGGCTGAAAAAGGCGGAAGGAAACTTCAAAAACTCATCCCACGGATGACAAAATGTATTCAACTGAATGGTGATTGTGGGGAAAAATAATATAATACAATACCTATACTATAATCCATGTAAGTTTTGTTAAAATCTATTTTTTTTTTTAATCTTGTAACCTTACTTTCCGGATAACCCTCAGAAATGCCTGGATCAAAATCTTACTGGATATACATGAAGGGCTGGGGAGTCCTTCAACCCCATATGGCTTTTAAGAACATACCTGCAGAGCTTCCTGGTTTGCCCTATTCATTGTTAAGGACCCCTCCCCATGCAAACTGTACTGCGTGTCTTCCTGCCTCTTCCCCTCCCAGCCCACCCCACCTCAACTACAAAAACAGGTTCGTCCTGAAAATATTGCTCCACAGACACCACTCACTTTTTTTTTGCATCTTTCTTTTAAAAATAGCACTTTCCTATCTAAGTCCAATGAGTCAATGGCAGCTTCCAGTTACAATGAGCCAACGACGGAGCTCTAAGCTACGTGTATGACGTATGGGAGGAAAGAGCAGGGATGAGTGTGTTTGTGACGTTGCTTAGTGTGCGACTGGCGTGCCAGCCCTTCGTTTTATTATTATTATTATTATTATTTTATTATTTTGAGATCAAAACGCTTTTTTATTCCTAGGATCTATTTACATGAGTGGGCATTCCACAATCGTGTTAAAGAGTTCTGAAATGCTCGCTCTGAGTTAACTTCTCATTCTGTGAATGCCTAACCTAACTATTTGGAGAAGCCAGGGGGGGGATACGAGGGAGAGTGTTATTTTTGACAGCTCCAGAGCAGCCGTGGGTCTGGTAAACAGTGACTGTGCCTCAGCGTCAGGAGAAGGCTCTCCCCGTGGCCCTGGCGGCAACTCGAGAAGCCCTGCCAGAGCCGGCTCCGTTTCAGCTTATTCCTGCGCCCGTTCAGGCTACTCGGGGGGGAGCACAGGGTTAATCCTTCCGGGCGGGAAAGTGGCCTGTGCTCAAAGAGGAGCAGGTGGAGCTTTGGCTTGAGTCTGGCTAGCCGCTGCCACCGTTTTGTGTCGCAGAAATGGAAGCGAGAGAAGATGGAAGCTCTTCTTCCCCAGGACAAGAACCATTCGCCTTCCAACCCGGTGGAAGTCGGAGACTCGCTCGCCACGGTGCAGGCGTGCAGGCTTGTGGAGCCCAAACTAAGAGGGGAGGACTGGAAAGTGCCCTGACCGTCTTCAAGAGATGCACTGTCTTCAAGAGATACACTGGGGCCCAAGGTTGCTCTCTTTAGTACACCAGCATTCAACCCTTGATCGGCGGACAGGCGTTTGGCACTCTGCTGTTTGCTGGCTTCCGTTTTCCTAAGATCTAAACAGCCCGGGTCTTCCAATATGTTGATCCTGGAGCCTGAGCTCAAAGTAGTTCTGTCTGTGAAAGAATCTACTCTCCCGTCGTATCCTAAATCAGCCGGTGCCGAGACCTGGTGCTGAGGCCATGGCCTCTTGCAGTCGCCGTGGTTCTCCTTATCGTCTCCGTTGTCTTCTTGTCCACCTTGGAAAGAGTTCTCTGTCCACTCGGATTCCTCGCTAACACTCACTGCTGTATTCATGTCCCTGAGAAAGACCACAATGACGGTGATGTTGTCGCTCGATCCCGCGTCTCGTGCTGACGCCACCAACTTGTGGGCCACCATGGTGCTGTCGCCGTTGTTTTCCTTCAGGTGGTCGGCCACCACTTTCACTGCTTCATCAGGGTTCACTGTGTCATAGAAACCATCGCAAGCTAAAATGAGGTAGTCTTCTGATCCATCCAGAACCAAGGAAGCGGAATCTGCATCTCCGCAGATGTATGGCTTGTGCTCAGCATCCCCTAAAGGCAATGGATAAAAAAAACAAAACAAAGATGGGTGAGCCTGTCTCTAAACAGGGGGAAACAGTGAATTCTCCTCTGGGTAACAAGAATCATAGAGTCGGAAGAGACCTCCTGGGCCATCCAGTCCAACCCCATTCTGCCAAGAAGCAGGAAAATTGCATCCAAAGCACCCCCGACAGATGGCCATCCAGCCTCTGTTTCAAAGCCTCCACAGAAGGAGCCTCCACCACACTCCAGGGCAGAGTTCCACTGCTGAATGGCTCTCACAGTCAGGAAGTTTATTTACTTGCTATATTTGTATACCGCCCCTCTCAGCCTTCCGGTGACTCGAGGCGGTTTACAAGGCAAAATTCAATGCCAGAAAAACACAAATGTATATAAATAAAAATGTAATGTTCACTGCTGGAGCTAGCAGAGCAGAGAAGAGCTCTTTGCCCCAACCCAGCCATTCACAGATATATAAACCCATTGTCCTAATTCCAACAGACCTCACTATCTCTGAGGATGCGTGCCATAGATGCAGGCGAAACGTCAGGAGAGAATGCCTCTAGAACATGGCCCTATAGCCCGAAAAAACCCACAAGAACCTAGTGATTCCAGCCATGAAACCCTTCGACAATACGGAAAACACTGTTTTCTGATGGTATTTGGTGACCCCTCTGTCACACCTTCATAACCCTCCGGGGGTCCTGACCCACAGGAGAAACGCTGCACTAAGGAGACCAGCGTTAAGGAAACGCTGCACTAAGGAGAAACGCTGCACTAAGGAGACCAAGACTTGCTTCTTGGCAGAATGGGGTTGGACTGGATGGCCCATGAGGTCTCTTCCAATTCTTTGATTCTATGATTCTATGATAAGACTGTTTCGTTCCGGCCTGTGACAAATTTCATATTACACCCAAGGGCCCTAATTGTAACTGACCCCATGAAGTTCCTTGAAAAGCTAACAGCACCACAAGCCATGATCCTATACTGCTTCAGAGTTACATTATATTTGGAAATATCACAGGGTTTTTTGATAGCCACATAAAACCTGATGTTTCGACCACAAACCCCTTCCTAGATTTCACTGTTGAAGGCACTGTCTTTGCCTTGTCTCCGTCACAAACGAATGAGTGGATATTTTAATTGAAATTTCCATTACCAAACATGGCTAATAAGGAGGAAGAGATGGGGAAGGGAATTTGTTGACAGCTAGATTTCCTACCAATGGCTCTGGAGACAGACAGGCTCCCGTTGACTCGCCAGGCCCCAAACCAGACCACGCAGCCTCCAAGGGCCTCGATCCGCTTCTTCTCATCCTAAACCGGAAGGTAACACAAAAGCCGGTTAGCGTCCTTGCTTCAAAACATGTTGATGTATGTATACCTGAGTGCAGGGACACCCCCGCAGTGTAATGTTTCAGTTTATTAGTTAAGTACATTAGTCATGGATTCAGAGCCAGAAATGAAAGGGGAAGCCTTTGCCTGTGTATTTGTGTTTCATTGTGTTTCAAAGACATTGAGTGTTTGCCTATGTTCTGTCGTGCGCTGGGCCTGTAAAGAATTTCCTTTAGAACAGGACGTGCAACCATTGCCCAGCAGGAAGCCCAAGGAGAAGTTCTCAGAGGTTTTCCACCACAAATAGTCTTTAGATGGCTTGTGAAGTATAACAAAGTTCTTTATCAATGAACAATCAAACAGAAACTTCTCTTGTCTTCAGTAAAGCTAAACAAATGATTCCAGGCTTTTATGCAACTGGTGAATTCCTAAACTTGCTCACGAAGGACAGGCAACTGTCTTCAATAACTTCTTTACTTTAAATGGAAAATCCCCTTTTTAACTTCTCCCAGGCTGACTGTAATCTAACCCTTACTGATGTGAACTCCGCTACCGGGTCGAACTGCGTCTCGAAGCACCGAGTGGACCTACCAGTAAAGGTTTAGATATTCTCCAGCTGGACTTCTTTGGTCTTTAGGGCTGTTTTCCTGGAAATCTTTGGAGACTCTTAAGACTGTTCCCCCCCACCCCCCCCCCCCCCCGGAAAGTCTTAAGCAGGGGTCCTCAAACTTTTTAAACAGAGGGCCAGGTCACAGTCTCTCAAACTGTTGGAGGGCCGGATTATAATTTGAAAAAAACATGAATGAATTCCTATGCACACTGCACATATCTTATTTGTAGTGCAAAAACCACTTAAAACAATACAATAATTGAAATGAAGAACAATTTTAACAAATATAAATTTATTAGTATTTCAATGGGAGGTGTGGGCCTGCTTTTGGCTGATGAGATAGGATTGTTGTTGTGTGCTTTCAAGTCGTGTCAGACTTAGGTTGACCCTAAGCAAGGGCCGGGTAAATGACCTTGGAGGGCCGCATTCGGCCCTGGGCCTTAGTTTGAGGACCCCTGGTCTTAAGAGTTGAAGCTTTTGTACAGGGGAAGCCTGCACACATCCTGTACATTGGCTTTGCTTGCTGAGACTAACTAAAAATGGCTCCCTTCCCTTCCCAACTGCCCTGAGCAAGGGGCGGGACCAAAACTTAACAATGATGGACAGGAGCCCTGCCCTATGATTGCAAAACAGGTAACAGAAGGAAAATAAAGCTGGAGCTCTTGGTACAGCCGTACCAGCACAGTAATGTCTTTCTGCTTGTGGATAAACAGCATTTCTTGCTGGTTCTTTGTCAGTGTTGATGTGGAGATTGTTTGGTTTGCCTACTCTGGAACGTGCAACATATCATTGTCCTTCTTTAGGGGTCCCTTTCAAATCTATGATACTATATCTTATGTGTATGAATCATATATTTCTATCTATATCTATGGCTGGATGGCTTTTTGTCAGGAGAGCTTTGATTATATTTCTTGCCTTGGTGAAGGGAGTTGGACTGGATGGCCTTAAGTATTTTCTGTTGGTCATGGGGGTTCTGTATGGGAAGTTTTCCCCCGGAAAGTCTTAAGGGTTGAAGCTTTTGTACAAGGGAAGCTTGCACACGTCCTGTACATTAGCTTTCCTTGCTGAGACTAACTAAAAATGGCTCCCTTCCCTTCCCAATTGCCCTGAGCAAGGGGCGGAACCAAAACTTAACAATGATGGACAGATGACTTACCCTATGACTGCAACCAAAGGAAGCCACCTATCTGCAGAGTCCCTGAAACCTTGGACTGCAAACAAGCATTTAATACAAAGTAAATAAAGCCTGAGCTTCTGTTACGGCCATACCAGCACAGCCTATGTCTGTATATATGCTGGAATCTGCTCTGAGTCCCCTCGAGGAGATATGGCAGAATACAAATAAAGTGTTGTTTGTTTTTGTTATTGTCGTCATCATCATCATAGCTGTAACAACCATAGACTGCAATTGGAAAGCTAAAGTCTGGCTGTTTGAGACTGACTGCAAAGGGAAACCGTCCTGTGAGCATCATTCCCCTTTTCAGTGTGTTTTTCAGGAGACTCAAGCAAGCTCTTACCTCTCGATCAGGTTTATGAGGCTTCATCAATTCCACCGCTTGACCTCTTCTTACCAGCATCACCTGGGAGTCTCCCAGCCAGGCCACATGTAACATGTTCCCCCGGATGAAGGTCACGACACCTGTTGTCCCGCACCGCAAGCTCTGGAGGGAAAAAAAAAGATCACTAATCTTGTGAAGATGAACAGAGAGATGCTTTATGTATTCCAGACACGGCTCAACTAAGCAGGTTGCTGCAATGAGGAGTAAAAAGCAATTCATTCATTTACTGCTCTCAATATGAGCAATAAACAAATGTTATCAGGTTGTGCCAAACCACCAATGTACAGTTTTAATGGATAATAATAATAATAATAATAATAATAATAATAATCCTTTATTTGTACCCCGTTACCATCTCCCAAAGGACTCGGTGCGGCTTACAAGAGGCCGAGCCCAAATACAACAATAAAAACGGCAGCAACAACAACAACACAATAACTCAAAAAACAAAAAACAAAGCAATAACATTAACAAACATCTAATGACGCAATTAAAAACAATGGCCGGGCCAAATGTAATAATTAAAATTAAAAAGTGCTGGGCATGACAAGGTGGGATGTTTGGAGGGGGGATGGGCATGCAGATATCCTGGATCTCTGATAAAGTGCGTTGGGACATAGTGCTAGGAGTTTCCTTATTCTGGAAAGGCACACTGGAACAACCACGTTTTCGAGCTCCTCCTAAAGATAGCTAGCGACGGGGCCTGCCTGATGTCCTTAGGGAGAGAGTTCCAGAGTCGAGGGGCCACCACCGAGAAAGCCCTCATCCCCATCAATCGCACCTGCGATGCAGGTGGGATCGTGAGCAGGGCCTCTCCAGATGAACGAAGAGATTGTGTGGGTTCGTACACAGAGATGCGGTCGAGCAGGTAGGCAGGTCCCAAACTGTTTAGGGCTTTGTAGGTAAGCACCTGCACCTTGAATTGGGACCGGAAAATGAATGGAAGCCAGTGGAGCTCCTTAAACAGGAGGGTTGACCTCTCTCTGTAAGGAGCACCAGTTAACAACCTGGCTGCCGCCTGTTGGACCAATTGAAATTTCCGGGCCGTTTTCAAGGGCAGCCCTATGTAGAGTGCATTACAGTAGTCCAATCTGGAAGTGACTAAGGCGTGGACCACCCTGGCCAGATCCACATTCTCAAGGTACGGTCGCAGTTGGTGCACGAGTCTTAGTTGTGCGAAGGCCCTCCCAGCCCAGGTTACAAGGCACGTAGGTTACAAGGCTCCCAGGTTACAAGGCACGTAGCTCTCGTGGGGAATTTTCTCGGGGGATGTTGGTCTCACTGCCATGTAGCAGGAAGCCAGCGGAAGGGAACGAGCAGTGCTAGTTGTCAGTTGCTCATCAACTGGTGTTGTGGTAAAGGTTAGGGACGAATATCCTCATTCTGTTTCCCTCCAAATGCGAAGTTCCAAGCTATATGAGGGATATCCAGATTGTAATGTTCCAAGCCACATAGCTTCAGTGGAAAAATTTTGCGGGAAAGTTGGTCTCACTGCCGTGTAGCAGCAAGCCAGCGGAAGGGAACGAGCAATGCCAGTTGTCAGTCTCTCATCAACTGGCATTGTGTTGAAGGTTAGAGGTGAATCATAGAATCATAGAATCAAAGAGTTGGAAGAGACCTCATGGGCCATCCAGTCCAACCCCCGGCCAAGAAGCAGGTATATTGCATTCAAATCACCCCTGACAAATGGCCATCCAGCCTCTGCTTAAAAGCTTCCAAAGAAGGAGCCTCCACCACACTCCGGGGCAGAGAGTTCCACTGCTGAACGGCTCTCACAGTCAGGAAGTTCTTCCTCATGTTCAGATGGAATCTCCTCTCTTGTAGTTTGAAGCCATTGTTCCGCGTCCTAGTCTCCAAGGAAGCAGAAAACAAGCTTGCTCCCTTCTCCCTGTGGCTTCCTCTCACATATTTATACATGGCTATCATATCTCCTCTCAGCCTTCTCATTCTGTTTCTCTCCAAGTGCGAAGTTCCGAGCGATGTGAGGGATATCCGGATAGTAATGTTCCAAGCCACATAACTTTCATGGGGAATTTTTGCAGGGGAAGTTGGTCTCACTGCCGTGTAGCAGGAATTCAGCGGAAGGCAACGAGCAGTGCCAGTCGTCAGTAGCTCATCAACTGGCATTGTGGTGAAGGTTAGAGATGAGCGTCCTTATTCCTTTTCTCTGAGTGTGAAGTTCATGCTGTAATATGCTACCTAAATGCTAAGGTCATGAACGCCGCTGCGATTCATCATGAAATCATTTCAGTTTATCGAGAGGACGTAATGTTAGGACAGCATGTGACAAAATGGGCATGGAATATATTGTGAAACCATGAAAAAACTTCGCAGAGCCATCCAAAACAAACATTGTGGGATGCTGAGGGCGGGAGTCTGTCTCCTTCATGACAATGTATCCGCACACTACTCATGCAACACAAGAGTAGTTGACTTCATTGGGTTGGGATCTCTTTCGCAGCCCTGATCTTGCACCCAGTGACTATCATCTGTTCACTAAATTGAAGGAACACCTGGGTGAAAAACACTTTTCTGACAACGAGGAGGTGAAAATTGAAGTGAAAAACTGGCTGAAAAAGACGGAGGGAAACTTCTATGACACAAGCATCAAAATCTTATCCCACAGATGACAAAATGTATTGAACTGAATGGGGATTATGTGGAAAAATAATGTAATACCTATGCTACACTCCATGTAAGTTTGATTAAAATTGGTTCATTCATTCTTGTAACCTTACTTTCTGGATAACTCTCATAATTTAAAGTGTGCCTCGCCATTTCCTTAAGAACACAGTAGATCAGGTTGCTGACCAGTCCCACAGCCCACCACTGCCCCACATTTCTGATGCTTGTGTACCTCTCTGGCTGCCTTCTGCACAAAGCGCTCGTCTGTCACCCGGAAGGCTTTGCAAAGCGCCTCTGCGGGGTCATTCTGGAACGCCTCTTGGTGCACCAGGTTCACATGGAGGTGAATGGAAGCATAGATGGCAGCGTCGACTCCACCGTGCCCATCAAACACTGCAAAATAAGCCTGTTCCTCTTGATCCTGCCGAGGGAAGAAAATGGAAATGAGAAAATCCAGAAAGAGACGTGCTTTACAGATTCAGGTTGCATTTAAACATGGACAGAAGCTACTTTAGATAAAGAACAGGTTGAGCAGGGTCCTGCAGGACCAGTGAGAGCAAGGATAAGTGGATGCCATGGGTATTATGTTGGGCTACAGTTCTCAATATAGTTGTTTTAGGGCAGTGGTTTCCAACCTGTGGTCCATGGACCACCAGTGATCCGCAGGAACGAAAATATGGTCCGCGGCCTCACCATTACTACACTGTTGCCTCGAAACCGCGCAGCAATGAGAGCGACTGGTTTCGTGAAGCACTCTTATAGTGCTGAGTCAATGGAGATGTCGACAGGGGAGAGACTGACTACCCATGAAGGATTACTACTATTTATTTATTATTTATTTATTTACTTTGCTTATATACCGCTGTATCTACTACCACATGAGCTCTTTCTGTGGGCGAGCAGATGGCGACTACTGGATGGAATGTGTTTTGTATTAGAAACTAGAGTTGATGTGGTCTATCCAATGCAATATTCTGAATCTGCACCCCAAATAACCAAACCGAATTTATAGTTGACCAAAAATTGATTCGTAACCCTTTTTGTATTAATGTTGGAAAATGGTTCCTGGTCAAAGTGGTCAAGTGGACCCTAATCAAAGTGGTCCCTGTTCAAAGTGGACCCTGGTCAAAGTGGTCCCAAAGTGGTCCTTGGTCAAGTGGTCCCTGGTCAAGTGGTCCCTGGTCAAAGTGGTCCCTGGTCAAGTGGTCCCTGGTCAAAGTGGTCCCTGTTCAAAGTGGACCATGGTCACAGTGGTCCCAAAGTGGTCTCTGCTCAAATGGTCCCTGGTCAAGTGGTCCCTGGTCAAAGTGGTCCCTGGTCAAAGTGGCCCCTGGTCAAGTGGTCCCTGGTCAAAGTGGTCCCTGTTCAAGTGGTCCCTGGTCAAAATGGCCCCTGTACAAAGTGGACCCTGGTCAAAGTGGTCCCAAAGTAGTCTCTGCTCAAGTGGTACCTGGTCAAAGTGCACCCTGGTCAAAGTGGTCCCTGTTCAAGTGGTCCCTGGTCAAAGTGGTCCCTGGTCAAAGTGGTCCCTGTTCAAGTGGTCCCTGGTCAAAGCATTCCCTGTTCAAGTGGTCCCTGGTCAAAGTGGTCCCTGGTCAAAGTGGCCCCTGGTCAAAGTGGTCCCCGGTCAAAATGGCCCCTGGTCAAAGTGGCCCCTGTTCAAGGTGGCCCCTAGTCAACATGGTCCCTGGACAAGTGGTCCCTGGTAAAAAGGCTGAGAACCACTGTTTTAGGGCCATCAGGTGTTTCAATCTTAGTAGGTTTAATGGCCGGTGCAGCAACGGATACTATCCTTCTCTTGAAAAATACACCCCAGGGGTCTCTGTCCTATCTCAAATGCACCCCCTGTGAGGCACACCTTCTTCCAAGGACTCTGTACCTCAAGGTTGAAGAGGGTGTTGAAGTCTGGAATGCACACGTGTTTGTCCTCCATCTTGCGCCGCATGTTCTTGATGGCATGAATGGACGTTTCATAATAACGGTGGGGCTTCTGCTGGAGGGGGAAGTCTTTCACCCAACTGCTGCAGGTGTCGTGGAGTTTGCTGAACACCGTGCGGGCCAGCTTCTCAGTCTGTACCTCTACAAGAAGCAAGGAAAATATTTTTGAAAATTCATTCAGAAACCGAAACTAAGGAGCTAAAGCAGGCATAAGTGGCTGAGGAAGAAAAGGAGAGGGCCTGAGGCTGTTAGGAATTGTGGGAGTTGTAGTCCAAAACACCTGGAAGGCCCAAGTTTGCTCATGCATGAGCTGAAGTATGTGGATTAGGTGCACATGATTTTCTTTTTTCTCTTCTATTTGAATAGCTATTTGAAGAGAATAAGTATTAATCTAATGCAGCCTTCCTAAACTACAGTGTTCCCTCATCTATTGCGGGGGTTCTGATTCAGGAACCCAAATCTGTCGTTGGTGGGGTTCAGAACGCTCTTTGATTGTAGGTGAACTATAAATCCCAGAAACTACAACTCCCAAATGTCAAGGTGTATTTCCCCTAAACTACATCTGTGTTCATGTTTGGGCATATGGAATATTCGTGGCAGGTTTGGTCCAGAGTCCAAAGTGTTCTCTGGAAGGTGAACTACAACTCCCAAAATCAAGGTCAATGCCCACCAAACCCTGTTGGTCATGGGAATCCTGTGTGCCACATTTGGTTCAATTCCATCACTGGTGGAGTTCAGAACGCTCTTTCATAGAATCATAGAATCAAAGAGTTGGAAGAGACTTCATGGGCCATCCAGTCCAACGCCCTGCCAAGAAGCAGGAATATTGCATTCAAATCACCCCTGACAGATGGCCATCCAGCCTCTGTTTAAAAGCTTCCAAAGAAGGAAGCTCTGATTGTAGGTGAACTATAAATCCCAGCAACTACAACTCCTAAATGACAAAATCATTTTTTTAGTGATGGCCACTCCTTGGGTTAGTACAGTGTTTCTCAACCTAGGGGTTGGGACCCCTGGGGGGGGGTCGTGAGGGGGTATCAGAGGGGTCACCAAAGCCCATTAGGAAACAACAGAAATTTCTGTTGGTCATGGGGACTTTGTGTGGGAAGTTTGGCCCAATTCCAGTGTTGATGGGGTTCAGAATGCTCTTTGATTGTAGATGAACTATAAATCCCAGCAACTACAACTCCCAAATGTCAAGGTCTATTTTCCCCAAACTCCACCAGTGTTCACATTTGGGCATATTGAGTATTCATGCCAAGTTTGGTCCAGATCCATCATTGTTTGAGTCCCCAGTGCTCTCTGGATGTAGGTGAACTACAACTCCAAAACTCAAGGTCAATCCCCACCAAACCCTTCCAGTATTTTCTGTTGGTCATGGGAGTTCTATGTGCCAAGAGTGCTTCAATTCCATCATTGGTGTAGTTCAGAATGCTTTTTGATTATAGGTTAACTATAAATCCCAGCAACTCCAACTCCCATGTCATTACAAAATCAATGCCCCACCCCACCAGCATTAAAATTTGGGCTTATCGGGTATTGTACCAAATTTGGTCCAATGAATGAAAATATATCCTGCATATCAGATATCTACATTATGATTCATAACAGGAGCAAAATTATATGGTTGGGGGTCACCACAACATGAGGAACTGTATTAAGGGGTCACGGCATTAGGAAGGTTGAGAACCACTGGGTTAGTAGGTGTATGCCATCCAAATTTGGTGTCAATTCGTCCAGTAGTTTTTTAGTTATGTTAATCCCACAAACAAACATATTTTTATTTAGTTCTTAAAGATAATTCTCAAGGTACATTTTAGTATCATTGGTTGGCATGATTGACTCCCATAACTTTTGATCCAAGTCTAAACTCTAGTCCTTTAAGCTTTGCAATGGAAAAATAGGTCCAGTTAATCAATGTGTCTGTCATTCATAGAATCATAGAATCAAAGAGTTGGAAGAGACCTCATGGGCCATCCAGTCCAACCCCATTCTGCATTCAAATCACCCCTGACAGATGGCCATCCAGCCTCTGTTTAAAAGCTTCCAAAGAAGGAGCCTCCACCACACTCCGGGGCAGAGAGTTCCACTGCTGAACGGCTCTCACAGTCAAGAAGTTCTTCCTCATGTTCAGATGGAATCTCCTCTCTTGTAGTTTAAAGCCATTGTTCCGCGTCCTAATCTCCAGGGAAGCGGAAAACAAGCTTGCTCCCTCCTCCCTGTGGCTTCCTCTCACATATTTATACATGGCTATCATATCTCCTCTCAGCCTTCTCTTCTTCAGGCTAAACATGCCCAGTTCCCTAAGCCGCTCCTCATAGGGCTTGTTCTCCAGGCCCTTGATCATTTTAGTCGCCCTCCTCTGGACACATTCCAGCTTGTCAATATATCTCTTGAATTGTGGTGCCCAGAATTGAACACAATATTCCAGGTGTGGTCTAACCAAAGCGGAATAGAGCATGGGGAGCATGACTTCCCTAGATCTAGACACTATGCTCCTATTGATGCAGGCCAAAATCCCATTGGCTTTTTTTGCCGTCACATCACATTGTTGGCTCATGTTTAACTTGTTGTCCACAAGGACTCCAAGATCTTTTTCACACGTACTGCTCTCGAGCCAGGCATTGTCCCCCATTCTGTCTCTTTGCATTTCGTTTTTCCTGCCAAAGTGGAGTATCTTGCATTTGTCACTGTTGAACTTCATTTTGTTAGTTTTGGCCCATCTCTCTAATCTGTCAAGATCGTTTTGAATCCTGCTCCTGTCCTCTGGAGTATTGGCTATCCCTCCCAATTTGGTGTCGTCTGCAAACTTGATGATCCTGCCTTCTAGCCCTTAGTCTAAGTCAAAAGATCCTGAACAGAACTGGGCCCAGGACAGAACCCTGCGGCACTCCACTGGTCACTTCTTTCCAAGATGAGGAGGAAGCATTGGTGAGCACCCTCTGGGTTCGTCCATTTAACCAATTACTGATCCACCTCACCGTAGTTTTGCCTAGGCCACATTGGACTAGTTTCCTTGCCAGAAGGTCATGGGGGACCTTGTCGAAGCCTTCCTGAAATCCAGGTACGCCACATCCATGGCATTCCCTGCATCTACCCAGCTTGTAACTCTATCGAAAAAAGAGATCAGATTAGTCTGGCATGACTTGTTTTTGATAAATCCATGTTGACTATTAGCAATGACTGCATTTGTTTCTAAGTGTTTGCAGACCGCTTCCTTAACAATCTTTTCCAGAATCTTGCCTGGTATTGACGTGAGGCTGACCGGACGGTAGTTGTTTGGGTCATCCTTTTTTCCCTTCTTGAAGATTGGGACCACATTGGCCCTCCTCCAATCTGCTGGAACTTCTCCCGTTCTCCAAGAACTCGCAAAGATGGTTGCCAATGGTTCCGAAATGACTTCCGCTAGTTCCTTCAATACTCTTGGGTGTAGTTGATCTGGCCCTGGGGACTTGAACTCATTTAGAGTTCAACTCCCTGGATGACTTGTTTCCCAATTTGGGGTTGGATGTCCTCCAATCCCTCACCCACTCCATCTTGCTAAGGTTGAAGATGACTTTCTTTTTGTGAGAAGACCGAGGCAAAGAAGGCATTAAGTAGTTCTGCCTTTTCCCTCGAAGAGACACTATCGCCTCCTTGTTTTTCCTTTTTCTACTGACATAAGAAAATAATCCCTTTTTATTGTTTTTAATGTCCCTGGCAAGCCTGAGCTCGTTTTTTGCTTTAGCCTTGCAGACCATTTCCCTACAGGTGTTGGCTATTTGTTTGAATTCTTCTTTGGTGATTTCTCCCTTTTTCCACTTCTTGTGCATGTCTCTTTTGTGTCTTAGCACAGTTAGAAGTTCTTTGGACATCCATTCTGGCTTCTTTGCACTTGTCCTATTTTTTCTCTTTGTTGGCACAGTTTACAATTGTGCCTTGAGTATTTCACTCTTGAGAAATTCCCATCCATCCGTAACTCTCTTATCTTTTAGTATCTGTGTCCATGGAATGCTGCTCAGCATTTCCTTCATTTTTTGGAAATCTGCTCTCCTAAAGTCCAAAATGCGGGTTTGACTTGTCTTGGTTTCGGCCTTCCTTTGTACCTCAAATTGCAGGAGCTCATGGTCACTTGCCCCTAAGGATCCGACCACTTCAACCACATCGATTAGGTCCTCCGCATTTGTTAGGATGAGATCAAGAGTAGCCAATCCCCTTGTTGCCTCTTCTACCTTCTGGACCATGAAATTGTCTGCAAGGCAAGCGAGGAATTTGTTGGACCTTGTACTCTTGGCCGAGTTTGTTTTCCAGCAAATATCGGGATAGTTGAAATCGCCCATGGCTACTACATCTCTTCTCTGTGCCTGTTTGGTCAACTGTTGGCAGAAGACTTCATCTAGTTCTTCCCCCTGTCAGCATTGCCCCATCTTCTACTTGAAGAGGCCGTATTGCCTCCTTGTTCTTCCTTTTTCTACTGACATAAGAAGCCCTTTTTATTGTTTTTAATTCAGTTTTTCACTACATAATTTTAGGTGTCTAGGATTCAGGAAATCTTCCTGGTCATGTCTAGCTCTTACAGAACCTCACTGGGATCTTTTTGGTCCCAACGCAAGCTATTTTGTAAGAACATGCGTACTTCCTTGGTAGCTTTGTAGCATTGCGCCCCTCGGTGTGGGTACCGCTTGCTCTTTCCTATTCGTGTACTAACACCCACCCAAGATGCCTTCCTGGCAGCAGGCCACGCTAGTTACTCCTGAGTGACAGCATGGGGATTTGCCGGCTCTTCTAGAGTGGGCAGAAACGAGTGGAAACGCCGAAGCTCCACATTTAGCACACACGTTCCTTCCTCCCCGTCGGAGCTTTAGTGGGATTTTCTGAAATGTGCAAAGCTGACGTGAGACAGTGCCCTTCTTTCTTCTGAAGGGAAGCTTGGCAATCAAAGGAAGACCCTGGCAGAAGGTGCCCGTTTGCTGCGCTCGCTCTCGAAACGCAGCCTCCCTGTGGTGAGCGCATCATCAATAATTACAATTCCGGATAGGTGTTTGAAAAGACCCTCCGTGACCTGGCCGCCCCCATGCAGATGTAAATTACTCATCAATCGTTCATGCTGCAGTGGCACACGAGGGCTGACTCAGCTGGCATCCTGCCCATGCCATGTGCCACTTTGGCCCCGCTTTCCGCCCAGGAAACAATCATGACACAAATTCCAAGAGACCCCTCCAGCCAGTTTTCCTTCGCAGTGGGGATGCTTTTGCTAGGAAAGTCTGCAGAAGGAGTTACGGAAAGCAAACAATGGGTGAATCTATTGTCGAAGGCTTTCATGGCTGGAACCACTATTTTCCCCAAACCCCACCAGTGTTCGCATCAGAGAGGAAACAACCAGGCACATCTTAACACCTCTCAACAAAAGATTTTCCCAGGCTCAGCCAGGCCTTCAAATGCTAATGAAGGTGGTCAGTTGAAACATTCTCACCTAGCTCCAGCAGAGAAGAGGTCTTTGCCCCACCCCAGCCACAGATATATAAACTCATTGTCCTATTTCCAACAGACCTCACTACCTCTGAGGATGCTTGCCATAGATGCAGGCGAAACGTCAGGAGAAATGCCTCTAGAACAGGGCCCTATAGCCCGAAAAAACCCACAAGAACCTAATGGGTGAATCCACACACTATTATCTATATAAATAAAAAATTAATGTTCGTTTGTGGTATTCACAGAACTCAAAAACCACTGGACGGATTGACACCAAATTTGGACACAAGACACCCAACAACCCAATGTATGTCCTTCACTCCAAAAATTGATTTTCTCATTTGGGAGTTGTAGTTGCTGGGTTTTATAGTTCACCTATAATCAAAGAGCATTCTGAACTCCACCAACGATGGAATTGAACCAATCTTGGCACACAGGACTCCCATGATCAACAGAAAACACTAGAAGGGCATTGACCTTGAGTTTGGGAGTTGTAGTTCATCTACATCCGGAGAGCACTGTGGACAATGATGGATCTGGACCAAACTTGGCACAAGCACTCAATACGCCCAAATATGAACACAGATGGAGTTTGGGGAAAATAGACCTTGACATTTGGAAGTTGTAGTTGCTGGGATTTATAGTTCGCCTACAATCAAAGAGCATTCTGAACTCCACCAACGATGGAATTGAACCAATCTTGGCACACAGGACTCCCATGATCAACAGAAAACACTAGAAGGGTTTGGTGGGCATTGACCTTGAGTTTGGGAGTTGTAGTTCACCTACATCCAGAGATCACTGTGGACTCAAACAATGATGGATCTGGACCAAACTTGGCACGAATATTCCATATGCCCAGATATGAACACAGATGGAGTTTGGAGGAAATAGACCTTGACATTTGGAAGTTGTAGTTGTTGGGATTTATAGTTCACCTACAATCAAAGAATATTCTGAACCCCACAAACGAGGGAAGTGAACCAAACTTGGCACACAGTTCTCCCATGACCAGCAGAAAATACTGGAAGGGTTTGGTGGGCAGTGTCCTTTGGTTTTGGAGTTGTAGTTCACCTACATCCAGAGATCACTGTGGACTCAAACAATGATGGATCTGGACCAAACTCTACACGAATACTCAATATGCCCAAATGTGAACACTGGTGGGGTTTGGGGAAAATAAAATATTGACATTTGGGAGTTGTAGTTGCTGGGATTTATAGTTCACCTACAATCAAAGAATATTCTGAACCCCACCAACGATGGAATTGGACCAAACCTCCCACACAAAACCCCCATGTGGGCCACAGCAACGCGTGGCAGGGGACGGCTAGTGTAGTATAAATATATGTAGTTTATTATTATTAGTATTATATTTTGATAGTGGAAGCGAAAGGAGCAGTTTTCCTCCGAGTCTCCCAAGAAGCTTGGCACCAGCTGGGATTCGATTCAGAGGCACATCTTAGCCGCTGGCCTATGATGGCTCTTATGTTTTGGTACACTACCATCTGCCACCAGGTTGTGGGCAACGATCCGTGTTTCCAGTCCACTCATTGCCACATCAAGGTGTTTTTGGCTCTGCGCACCAAGGTTTTCAGAGCAGGGCAGCTTCCTCAAATATTCTGTGCAGGTGATTAGTCTGAAAAACGTCAACATTTCCTTGGAGACTGTCAAATATTTATGCGAGTTTAAGAGATCTCAATTTGGAACTAATGAGGGCTGCTCAGCCAGAACAATGACAAATCTGCTTCGTTCACCTGCAAAGGATGTGAAAGGCAGCCATGCTTACAAACTAGTCATTTCTCAACCTTGTGCTCGCAGAAGGTTGTATCTTCTCTCATATTATCTTCTCTCTATATAAATAAAACGGTAATGTTCGTTTGTGGGATTAACATAACTAAAAAAACACTGGACAAATTGCTGCCAAATTCGGCCACAAGACACCTACTAAGTCAAGGAGCGACCATCACTCAAAAAAATTGATTTTGTCATTTGGGAGTTGTAGTTGCTGGGATTTATAGTTCACCTACAATCAAAGAGCATTCTGAACCCCACCAACGATGGAATTGAATCAAACTTGGCACACAGTTCTCCCATGACCAACAGAAAATACTGGAAGGGTTTGGTGGGCAGTGTCCTTTGGTTTTGGAGTTGTAGTTCACCTACATCCAGAGAGCACTGTGGACTCAAACAATGATGGATCTGGACCAAGCTCTACAGGAATACTCAATATGCCTAAATGTGAACACTGGTGGAGTTTGGGGAAAATAGAATCTTGAGATTTGGGGGTTGTAGTTGCCGGGATTTATAGTTCACCTACAATCACAGAGCATTCTGAACCCCACCACTGATAGTATTGGGCCAAACCTCCCACACAGAACCCCCATGTGGGCCACAGTAGTGTGTGGCAGGGAACGGCTAGTCTATATAAATAAAAATGTAATGTTCGTTTGTGGGATTAACATAACTCAAAAACCACTGGACGATTTGGCACCAAATTCGGACACAATACAACAACCAGGCCAACAAGTGACCATCACACACAAAAACACTGAAAAACACAGCGGACGGGACTGAAAACCCCCAAAAAGCAAAAGGACGCTACAGAGCATGCGCAAAAATGACTCCCCCTGGCAAACAAAATATAAAATAGCATATCCACACTCTCTTCCGGACTACAGCTCCCAGCATCCCGTAGACCAGGCCCTTTAGGAGAGGAGGATGATCCAAATGCACTGCTTACAAGATGCAAGCTGTCTTCTTGGATTTCTTTGAGAGCATCTCAATCCCTGCATATTCCCAATTTCCTATTCCTGGACTGCAACTCCCAGCAATCCCCCAGATAGATAGATTAGATAGAGATAGATAGATAGGTAGGTAGGTAGATAGATAGATAGATAGATAGATAGGTAGATAGGTAGGTAGATTGATCAGGAGGACAGCTGGGAGTTGCAGTTCAAGAATAGGTAGAGAAGGAAGAAAGGGGAGAAAGAGGAAGGGAAAGAAAAAGGGGGGAAGGGAAGAGGAAGAGAAGGAAGGAAGGAAGGAGAGAAAGAAAGAAAGAAAGAAAGAAAGAAAGAAAGAGGAAGGAAGGAAGGAAGGAAGGAAGGAAGGAAGGAGAGAAAGAGAGAAGAGAAAGAGGGTGGGAAGGTTGGCCACAGCAACGCGTGGCAGGTACAGCTAATCTCTAATAAAAGTGAAAATATGTATGTGTGTACGCCGGCTCTTTGGCTTAGAAATGGAGATGAGCACCAACCCCCAGAGTTGGACACGGCTGGACTTAATGTCAGGGGAAAACCTTTACCTATGTGGGCTGGGGTGCCCAATTCCACAGACAGGCTCCCACCTCCACAAACAGCTTTAACTCACAGAGCTGAGGAGTCACCCAAAGCCCTCCCTCTAAGGACATTACAGGTTATAGCGAGCAGCATGAACATGTAGCTCAAACCCTGCCAATGCCCTCCCCATACACCATACTGCCCACCACCCAAGAAATGGGACAATTTCATCCCAGATGTTACGTGTTTCCTCCACCACAGGCATTTGAAAGTCCAGAGAGAGGGCTGTCTGCCACATTAACATCCACATAGTTCATAGAGGCACTTACGTATGATCCCATCAGGGCTGTCCGAATGTTTGGGCAAGTAGAGGGCGGAGAGGTCACTCTGCAGGACTTCATCTGCTGTGGCCCGGGCTAATGCAGCCGCCAGGAGAGAAGGACAGTTACTGGGAAAAAAAGAAGAGAAACAGGATAAGATAATAGTATGATACAGGACAGCAAAGGCTACACTACGCAAGTGTGCTGTGCTTAATAAGATTGCAAATATAATGCTATTAGCTGTACCTGCCACGTGTTGCTGTGGCCAAACTTCCTTCCCTCTTTCTCTCCTTCTCTCTCTCTCTCTCTTTCTTTCTTTCTCTCTCTCCTTCTCTCCTTCCTTCCTTCCTTCCTTCCTTCCTTCCTTCCTTCCTTCCTTCCTTCCCTCTTTCCTTTCTTCCTCCCCTTTTTTTCTTTCTCTCCTTCCTTCCTTCCTTCCTTCATTTCTCTATTATTATTATTATTATTATTATTATTATTATTATTATCTTTATTTATACCCCGCAAAATCTCCCGAAGGACTCGATGCGGCTTACAAAGGCCAAGGCCGCCAACAACAACAACATACAAATATAACAGTAAAACTCATAAGCAAATAATAAAATATCAAGCAAAACAATAAAACACTAAAAACAATGACACCACGACGCATTTAAAATCTAAAAGGCCGGGCCAAATGTAATAGACAAAATGTAAAAGTGCTGAACTTGACAGGAGGTGTGTAGAGGTTTTTTGGAGGTAGGTGCAATGTGCAGACAATCCTAGTCTCTTACAAAGTGCATTTGGTACATGATGCCAGGAGTTTCCTAATCTGGAAAGGCACACTGGAACAGCTAGGTCTTCAGGCTCTTCCTAAAGATTGCCAATGTTGGGGCTTGTCTGATGTCCTTGGGGAGAGAGTTCCAGAGTCGGGGGGCCACCACAGAGAAGGCCCTGTCCCACGTCCCGACCAAACGCGCTTGCGACGCAGGTGGGATCGTGAGCAGGGCCTCTCCAGATGACCGAAGGGAACGCGTGGGTTTATATATGGAGATGTGGTCACGCAGGTAGGCGGGTCCCAAACTGTTTAGGGCTTTGTAGGTGCGCACCTGCACCTTGAATTGGGACCGGAAGATGAACGGCAGGCAATGGAGCTCCTTAAACAGGAGGGTTGACCTCTCTCTGTAAGCAGCGCCAGTTAACACCCTGGCCGCCGACCGTTGGACCAGTTGGAATTTCCGAGCCGTTTTCAAGGGCAGCCCCACGTAGAGCGCATTACAACAGTCCAATCTAGAGGTGACCTCCTTCCCTTCCTTTCCCTCCTTTTCCCTTTTTTCTTTCTCTCCTTCCTTCCTTCTCTTCCTCTAACCTTCCTTCCCCTCCTTTTCCCTTCCCTTTTCTTTCTCTCCTTTCTTCCTTCTCTACCTATTCTTGGACTGCAACTCCCAGGAGTCCACCTGATCTATCTATCTATCTATCTATCTATCTATCTATCTATCTATCTATCCCTATCTAATCTATCTATCTGGAAGATTGCTGGGAGTTGCAGTCCAGGAATAGGAAATTGGAAATATGCAGGGATTGGCATGCTCTCAACGAAATCCAAGGAGAAGAAAGCTTGCATCTTGGAAACAGTGCATTTGGATCTTGCCAAAGATCAAGGGAACCACTGACCGCATTGAGAAGCCGATGAGGAAACACAACATACAAACTATCTACAGATCCACCAAGAAAATCCAACAAATGCTACATTCAGCAAAGGACAAGAGGGATCCTCTCACTTCTGCAGGAGTCTACCGTATACCATGCAGAGGTGGACAAGTCTACATAGGGACCACCAAACGCAGCGTTGGCCAAACAAGAATCCAGGTCATAGTCCCTCAAATTGTTGGAGGGCAGGATTATAATTTGGGGGGGAAAATGAACAAATTCCTATGCACAATACATCCAGTACAGCCCTTTCTGCTATAAAGGACAAACACAATCAAAGCACTCCTGATAGATGGCCACTCAGCCTCTGATTAAGAAGAGGAGGAGAGGGGGCATCTGGGAGTTCCTTGGGTTTGCACGCATGCGCTGTGTTCTATTTTTCCTTTTTAAAATTTAAAGGTCTTATTGTTTTTTGGGAGGAATTTTTTGAGAGAAGGACATAGTGTCTTGTGTCCAAATTTGGTGTCGATTCCCCCGTGGTTTTTGAGTTCTGTTAATCCCACAAATGAACATTACATTTAGATAGATAGATAGATAGATAGATAGATAGATAGATAGTTTTTTGCACATGTGTTGTAATGTAATTTTGGGGGGTTTCTCTTGCTATTTAAGTCTCTTCTACTGTGTTTTTCAGTGTTTCTGAGTGATGGTCACTCGTTGGCCTGAGAGGTGTCTTGTGTCCAAATTTGGTGTCAATTCGTCCAGTGGTTTTGGAGTTATGTTAATCCCACAAACGAACATTACATTTTTATTTATATAGATAATTTCTCAGTGGTACATTTTTCAGTGGTAAATTAACTGGGTCTGAGCTACTCTAACACCCATCTCTTCGAAGGTTTAAAGAGAGGGGGAAATCATCCAAGCACAACATCTCCCTGACACACACACACAGATCTCAAAGCACACAGCACATACTCTCCATATTCAGGAGTCTCTCTCCAGGGTTTCAGAGAGCGGTCTACTTGGGGACACTGAACCTGAAGCAGGCAAAGCAGGTTTTCGCTGCCGGGCAGCAGCCGAAGCCCATCCCTTTCGAGAGCCATTTCCCTCAGTACTGCTCAGATTATCAGTTTTATGGCCACCGGCACCCTTTCAAAACGGTAAATTTAGAGTGCCATTATGCAAGCGAATTATAAGTGCGCAGGCTAAATCTCCTATTTCAATTTTTAGAATTCCATGTTTATGTAATTTACTTAAAGATGGGGTTAAAAATAAAATAAAACCAGCCGTACCCACCAAATAATACCCTATCAAGGGTGACGTTCCAGCCTTTTAACTCAGATCCCATCCACGCACACACAGTTTCCAAGCATTGTGCCGTCTACCCACACAGCTTTCGGCTTTAACCTGTGTGTTAATGAAGCTCGCCCCACAGGAGATGTCAAGAGACTTTGGGCGAGTGTTTTCTCACGCTAGATACCATTTAGCACTGAGCAAGAGGCTGGGAATCCAATACCAGCCAGCAAAAATGTACAACCTTCAACATGCTCAAGAAAGGAGACAAATCCTAGTGTATTGTCGAAGGCTTTCATGGCTGGAATCACTGGGTTGTTGTAGGTTTTTCAGGCTATATGGTCATGTTCTAGAACAGCAGTTCTCAACCTGGGGGTCGCGACCCCCAGGGGGTCGCCTGGCCATTTTGGAGGGGTCACGAGGCCACTTCTGTTGGCCCCGCCCCATGGGTGCAAGCCAGGCAAGGTCTCCTTCACGCAAGGCCTGGCCCGCACAAAGACGGCCTCGCCTGCCTCACTCTCCCGCCATTCGGCGAGGGAGCGAGGCAGGTGAGGGGTCCTCCGTGCGGGCCTGGCCCCCGCAAAGCCCGCCTCGCTCTCCCGCAATTCGGCGAGGGAGCGAGGCAGGTGAGGGGTCCTCCGTGCGGGCCTGTCTCGCTGCAAAGCCCGCCTCACCTGCCTCACTCTCCCACCATTCGGAGAGGGAGTGAGGCAGGCAAGGTGTCCTCCGTACCGGCCTGGCCCCCGCAAAGCCTGCCTCACATGCCGCACTCTCCCACCATCCGGCAAGGGAGAGAGGCAGGTGAGGGGTCCTCCGTGCGGGCCTGGCCTGCTGCAAAGCCCGTCTCGCCTGCCTCGCTCTCCCGCCATTCGGCGAGGAAGTGAGGAAGGTGAGGGGTCCTCCGTATAGGCCTGGTCCCCGCAAAGCCTGCCTTGCCTGCCTCACTCTCCCACCATTCGGCCTGGCCTGCTGCAAAGCCTGCCTCGCCTGCCTCACTCTCCCACCATTCGGCCTGGCCCCCGCAAAGCCCGCCTCGCCTGCCTCACTCTCCCACCATTCGGCCTGGCCCCCGCAAAGCCCGCCTCGCCTGCCTCGCTCTCCCATCATTCGGCGAGGGGGCGAGGCAGGCGAGGGGTCCTCTATGTGGGCCTGACCTGCTGCAAAGCCCACCTCGCCTGCCTCGCTCTCCCGCCATTCGGCGAGGGAGCGAGGCAGGCGAGGGGTCCTCCGTACGGGCCTGGCCCCCGCAAAGCCCGCCTCGCTTGCCTCGCTCTCCTGCCATTCGGCGAGGGAGCGAGGCAGGCGAGGGGTACTCTGTGTGGGCCTGGCCTGCTGCAAAGCCCGCCTCGCCTGCCTCGCTCTCCTGCCATTCGGCAAGGCAGGTGAGGGGTCCTCCATGCGGGCCTGGCCCGCGCAAAGCCGGCCTCGCCTGCCTCGCTCTCCCACTATTTGGCAAGGGGACAAGGCAGGCGAGGTGTCCTCCGTGCAGGCCTGGCCCCGCGCAAAGCCCGCCTTGCTTGCCACACTCTCTCGCCTTCCGAGGAGCGAGACAGAGAGAGAAACAGCTGATAGCGAAAGAAGTGAAAGAGAGAAGGAACAGCGTGAATCGGTTGAAGGTACTGCAAATCCCATCATCTGTTTTCCACACTCCCCCAAACATATTTTTTCAGATTAATCATGATGCTTTAATTACGCTGAATTTGTAACAATTAAAATATATCCTGCATATCAGATATTTATATTACAATTAGTAACGATTTTCCAGTAAAAGATAACTGCAATCCTAGAGTTGGAAGAGACCTCGTGGGCCATCCAGTCCAACCCCATTCTGCCAAGAAGCAGGAAAATTGTATTCAAAGCAAACCCGAAGTAGCCTTCACCACACTCCGAGTCAGAGAGTTCCACTGCTGAACAGCTCTCCCAGTCAGGAAGTTCTTACAATCCTAGAGCTGGAAGAGACCTCATGGGCCATTCAGTCCAACCCCATTCTGCCAAGAAGCAGGAAAATTGCATTCGAAGCAAACCCGACAGATGACCCTCCAGCCTCTGTTTAAAAGCCTCCACCACACTCTGAGGCAGAGAGTTCCACTGCTGAACAGCTCTCCCAGTCAGGAAGATCTTGAAAAACATTACCAGAATCCCACATCAGATAGCATTACACATTACTAGAGATGGAAATGGTTGGTATGCAAACTCTGCTTAACTCAGAGCTTACTAACAGGTATCTGTGTGAGTCTGTTTTGAGCACACGCGCAAAGGATGCATCTAGCTGAAGCTGCCCACTTGTTTCCCTTGCCACGCTGCCCACTAGACAAGCGACTCCGGATGTTCTCCCGAGAAATGAGATGTTTTCGAACGTCTCTCCTCCTGACTCTTTGGCTGACGGAGGCATTTGGTGCAACACCCACGGTGGCGGCAACACTCTCTGCAGTGCTGGGAATCATGCCACTGAGCCGGGAGGCGGAGAGCTTCCACCGTTTTCGCTTTGGAGGGAAGCGGCCTGAAGCCGGGCTCACGTCACCTCATTACATTTGCTTGCGCTAATGGCGCCATGCTTCAGTGAGCCAGTCATGAAGTGGAGAAGAGATCTTTTGCTCTCCTCCCTCCCCTTCCTTCCTTCCTTCACACTGTTCTATTTCTGTTCTAAACCAGGTTGAAGAAACCTACCAAGCCGTGGCATATTTAACTCTGCATTGGTCTTAAAAGGCTGTCACTTGTACATTAGGAGAAAGCCCCGCTCAGCCACATCAGGATATTCCCTCTTCTAATAATACCAACAGCCTGCGACTGAATTAATTGCCTTTGACATCTGTACATTGTAAATCTTCTTAGGAAGGCTTCCCAGGACTGCAGAGCAAGCAGCTAAGTGATCAGATGAGGGCTGTCCCTCTGCTTCTGACCGGCACCAACCACAATCTCTTCCCAGAGGCTTTCGTTAAGGAACCTTAACGGGATTTCTGCTTGCGGCCAGACCCGGCGAGACATGAATCTTTCGGCTGGACAGTGGAGGGAATTCCAAGTGGTTCTGTACATCTCACATCCAGCGGCTCCACTGATTTATTTATTTTGTATTAAAACCATTGCATAAATTAGTATAAAACTGATAAAAATAGAAGGAGTGCAGGCGGCTAAATATCTTTTGACCAAAAATGGCTAAATATCGTTTGACCAAAAACGGGCAACAGCAACAGCATTGTCTGGAGCCTCCAACAATTCTTCCTCTGTATATTATTATTATTATTATTATTATTATCTTTATTTATACCCCGCTAACATCTCCCGAAGGACTCGGTGCGGCTTACAAAAGACCAAGGCCCTCGATAAAACAACAGCATAAACAAATACAACAATAAAACTCATAAAGCAAAACAAAAAATTAAAGCAGTAACAATAAACATTGAAAACAATAACACCACGACGCATTTAAAACTAAGGCCGGCCAAATGTAATGAATAGTGCTGGGCATGACGGGTGAAATGGATAGGTTTTTGGAGATAGGTGTGGTGTGCAGACAATCTTAAATCTCTAGTAAAGTGCATTTGGGATATGATGCTAGGAGCTTCCTATTCTGGAAAGGCACACTGGAACAGCCACGTCTTCAAGCTTCCTGAAGACTGCCAGCGTTGGGGCTTGTCTAATGTCCTTAGGGAGAGAGTTCCAGAGTCGGGGGGCTACCACAGAGAAGGCCCTGTCCCTCGTCCCCACCAACCGCGCTTGCGACGCAGGTGGGATCGTGAGCAGGGCCTCTCCAGATGATCAGAGAGATCGTGTGGGTTCGTATACGGAGATGCGGTCATGCAGGTAGGCCGGTCCCAAACCGCTTAGGGCTTTGTAGGTGAGCACCTGCACCTTGAATTGGGACCGGAAAATGAACGGCAGCCAGTGGAGCTCCTTAAACAGGAGGGTTGACCTCTCCCTGTAAGGAGCACCAGTTAACAACCTGGCCGCCGCCCGTTGAACCAGTTGGAATTTCCGGGCCATTTTCAAGGGCAGCCCCACATAGAGCGCATTGCAGTAGTCCAATCTGGAGGTGACCAAGGCGTAGACAACCCCAGCCAGATCATGAGGCAGAACATAATGGACAAGCATACAGATGCGGAGTTGTCTGTTCTGCTCCACAGTCACACAAGGTGTGGGATTCTTTTAGGTAGTGCCACTTTGCCAGGTTGTCTTTTGATCTGTCCGCTCCACTTCCAAGCTCCAAGTTGCCCATTCTTGGTCTGCCCCTGGAGGAAGACCCTCCCTCATAGGAGGGGCCATTTAGTTGGGATTTCCTGGTTGAGCTCCCCAGAGGGATATCCTTGTTGTTGCTGCAGGGACGCCAAGAAGAGTGGTAGTTCTCATAAAGCTTTTCCTTGATTTGAGTCTACTGGGAGGAGGCTGGTAGCCATGCTGTGGGTGGCTTTCATAGTGTTCAACCTATACGGCTCCGGCCCAGCGTACCTGTCCGAACGTATCTCCTTCTACGTCCCACCTCGGAGTTTAAGATCCTCTGGGGAGGCCCTGCTCTCGGCCCCACCTTTATCACAAGTGAGACTGCTATTGTATTAATTTGATTGTTTTAACTAGTTATAATAGCTGGGGTGAAAATTGCTGGAAGGAACATTAACAACCTCAGATATGCAGATGACACCACTCTGATGGCCGAAAGCGAGGAGGAGCTGAGGAGCCTTCTAATCAAGGTGAGAGAAGAAAGCGCAAAAGCTGGGTTGCAGCTAAACGTCAAAAAAACCAAGATTATGGCAACAAGAATGATTGACAACTGGGAAATAGAGGGAGAAAACGTGGAGGCCGTGACAGACTTTGTATTTCTAGGTGCAAAGATGACTGCAGATGCAGACTGTGGCCAGGAAATCAGAAGACGCTTCCTTCTTGGGAGGAGAGCAATGTCCAGTCTCGATAAAATAGTAAAGTGTAGAGACATCAGACTGGCAACAAAGATCCGCCTAGTCAAAGCCATGGTATTCCCTGTAGTCACCTACGGATGTGAGAGCTGGACCTTCGGGAAGGCTGAGCGAAGGAAGAGAGATGCTTTTGAGCTGTGGTGCTGGAGGAAAGTTCTGAGAGTGCCTTGGACTGCGAGAAGATCCAACCAGTCCATCCTCCAGGAAATAAAACCCGACTGCTCATTGGAGGGAAGGATACTAGAGACAAAGTTGAAGTACTTTGACCACATCACGAGGAGACAGCAAAGCCTAGAGAAGACAGTTATGCTGGGGAAAGTGGAAGGCAAAAGGAAGAGGGGCCGACCAAGGGCAAGATGGATGGATGGCATCCTTGAAGCGACTGGACTGACCTTGAAGGAGCTGGGGGTGGTGACGGCCGGCAGGGAGCTTTGGCGTGGGCTGGTCCGTGAGGTCACAAAGAGTCGGAGATGACTGAACGAATGAACAACAACAATTGTTGTTGTTATATTGTATTTTGTGAACTGTTAGGCATCGAATTGTGCTTTTTGTAAGCCGCCCTGAGTCCTCCCTGGGGGGTTGAGCGCTCAAAATAAATAAATAAAAAATAAATAAATAAATAAATAAATAATTTCTCTCACACTTAGCAGCAACTTCCCGTCACACATCGGGGGGGGGGGGGGGCAATGCCACCTATCTTGTAGAGTTTATCAGCAAGTGTAGGTTTAAGACATCCTGTGATTATTCTGCATGTTTCATTCAATGCTATGCTCACATGCTTTGCATGGGCAGACTTATGCCAAACAGCGCAGGCATACTCGGCAGTTGAGTAAGACAAGGCGAGGGCTGATGTTCTTATTAATTTTGGGTCTGTACCCCATGTGCTGCCAGTAAGTTTCCGCAGGATGTTATTGTGTACAGCTACTTTGTGCCCAGTGTTCAAGCAGTGTTTCCTATATGCTAGTGTTCCCCCTAAGGCAGCGGTTCTCAACCTGGGGGTCGCGTCCTCTCGGGGGGTCGCTTGGCCATTTTCTGGGGATCGCGAAGCCACATTGGCTGGCCACGCCCCCTCCAAAATGGCGGCCGACCCCCAGAGCCACTGGCACTCCCGCGCACGAAGCCATCCGCCTGTCCCTCATCTCCTTCTGATGGCAGAAGCAGGCGAGGGACAGGCGAGTGGCTCCTTAGGCGCCTCTCGCCTGCTTCGCTCTCCCGCCAGCAGGCAGGGGTGCGGAGCAGGCGAGGGCTCTTCGTTGCAGGTCAACTATAAATCCCAGCAGCTGCATCTCCAAAATGTCAAGGACTATTTTCTCCAAACTCCCCCAGTGTTCACATTGGGGCATATTGAGTATCTGTGCCAAGTTTGGTCCAGATCCATCATTGTTTGAGTCTGCAATGCTCTCTGGATGCAGGTGAACTACAACTCCCAAACTCAAGGTCAGTGCTCACCAAACCCTTCCAGTATTTTTTGTTGGTTGTGGGAGTTCTGTGTGCCAAGTATGGTCCAATTCCATCATTGGTGGAGTTCAAAATGCTCTTTAATTGTAGGTGAACTATAAATCCCAGCAACTACAACTCCCAAATGACATAATCAATTTTCCCTCCAACCCCACCAGTATTCAAATTTGGGCATATTGGGTAACGTAAGGTAAATGTTTTCCCTTGACATTAAGTCCAGTCGTGTCCAACTCTGGGAGTTGGTGCTCAGTTTCTAGGCCAAAGAGCCGGTGTTGTCCATAGACACCTCCAAGGTCATGTGGCTGACATGACGGCATGGAGCGCTGTTGTTGGGTATTTGTGCCAAATTTGGTCCAGTGAATGAAAATGCATCCTGCATTTCAGATTTTTACATTATGATTCATAACAGTAACACAATTACAATTAGGAAGTAGCAATATTAATAATTTTATGGTTGGGGGTCACCACAACGTGAGGCACTGTATTAAGGGGTCACGGCATTACGAAGGTTGAGAACCACTGCTCTAAGGCGACACCGAGATATTTAGGATGAAAACAATGTTCAAGCTCTCCAACGTCCCAGGTGACTTTCCATTTCCTGTTGGCTTCATGATTGCGTAGGTGGAAAGCACACCGACTTAAACAATGGCTAAATGGAAGACCGGGTCAGGCTTCCATCACTGGGATGATCCCCGACATATGTCAAAACAGTGATATATAATCTCTGCACAGGAAAGGATATGTGTTATCTTCTCTATCCGTGCAGGCAGAAGGTCACGTGCCAAACATACAGCCCTTGCGTGTATTTGTGCTTTCAAGCCACCTGTTGCCTTGTGGCAACCCCATGGATTTGAGAGGTTTGTCTTAGGCAAGGAATTACGGAGGTACATTTCCAAAACACCGGCATGGCAAAGTAAACTACTCCCAGCAACAGAGAAATGGAGAAAGAATACCAATATGGCAATCCCTCTTTTCCCTCCTGCACTCGTCTCTGTATATACGTTTATAACACAAGGCAAGTAGTTTAGTTTATAAGTTGGGATGCATTGGACACTACGAGGGTTGAATGAAAAGTAATGCCTCCACCTTCGATACTGGCGTGGCAAAGGAAGCTATTCCCAGCAACAGAGAAATGGAGAAAGAATACCAATATGGCTGGTCTTGTTTTCTAGGCTGTTAGTGAAAAGTAATGCCTCCACCTTCGTTACTCGGGTTTGGATGGGAATATTTGAATAAATCAAACACAGAAATAATCCTTAACTACTACTATTCACTTTCCCACATAATCACCAGACAATTGGATACATTTCTGCCAACGATGAAGCCGTCACAGAAGAAGTCTCTTATGAATTCTAATGCAGATATCGAATATGCAGGATGTATTTTCGTTGTTACAAATTGAACATAATTGAAGCATAGTGATTAATCACACAAACAAAATGTTTGGGGGAGTATGGACAAAACGGATGATGGGATTTGCAGTACCTTCAACCAATTCAGCTCTGACTTCCACAGACCACTGAGATCCCCCACGAATTACAGACCTGGACCAAACTTGAAACACAGAACTCGCATGATCAACAGAAAATACTGGAGGAGCTTGGGAGGAATTGATAGTGATTTAGGGGAGATGTAGTTCACTTACATCCAGAAAGCACTATGAACCCAAATGACTATGGATCTGGACCAAACTTGGCATGAATACTCAATATGCTCAAGTTTGAACAATGGTGGAGTTTAGGGGCAATGGGAGTTGCAGTTGCTGAGATTTATAGTTCCTCTGCAATCAGAGAGCATTCTGAACTCCAACAAAAATGGAATTGAAGAAGCTTGGCATACAGAACTCACATAACCAACCGAAATTACTCGAGAGTTATGGAGCCCCCAGTGGCGCAGTGGGTTAAACCCCTGTGCCGGCAGGACTGAAGACCGACAGGTCGCAGGTTCAAATCCAGGGAGAGGCGGATGAGCTCCCTCTATCAGCTCTAGCTCCTCATGCGGGGACATGAGAGAAGCCTCCCACAAGGATGATAAAACATCAAATCATCTGGGCATCCCCTGGGCAACGTCCTTGCAGATGGCCAATTCTCTCACAACAGAAGTGACTTGCAGTTTCTCAAGTCACCCCTGACACGACCAAAAAAAAACCAAAACAAAACTGGAGAGTTTTGGGGTTGTTTTCCTGACATTTGGGAGTTCCTGGGATATATAGTTCCCTCCCATCCAAAAGGATTCTGAACTCATGCAACAATGGAATGGGCTCAAACTTGGCACAGAGAACTCCCATGATCAACAGAAAATACTGGAGAGGCTTGGGGAACATAGACCTTGGCATTTGGTTTGCCAGGGCAAGGTGGGGAAGCCAGTCCTAACACGAACGCTAGAAGAGAAGGTGGCTGCAGAGGGCTTGTCTAAGGTAGTGACACAACAGTGCCAATACATTCATATTTATTTAAAAATACCTTTTAAAAAAAAAACAACACGCGAGATAGCGAGTCTGCGTAAGGCAAACCGCGAGGCAGCTAGGGAACACTGTATAACATAGAGCTGCTGGGTTGGCATTTCACTGACTCCATCTTCATCACTATGATACTTCACTTTGTTGATGGGAAGCTTCCCACCGGAGTGGAAATCATCTACCGGACAAATGGCAAGCTATTCAACCTCAGCAGATTGAAAGCCAAAACCAAGGTTACAACAACATCTGTTATAGAACTCCAGTATGCTGATGACAACGTTGTCTGTGCACATTCAGAAGAAGATCTACAAGCCACTCTAAACACCTTTGCAGAAGCATACGAGAAGCCCGGCCTGTCATTGAACATTGAAAAAACCAAGGTGCTTTTCCAGCAAGCACCAGCCAACCCCTCTCCAATGCCAGTGATACAGCTTAATGGTGTAACATTAGAAAATGTTGATCATTTCCGCTACCAAAGTCAACATCGGCACCAAAATACAATACCGCCTGAGCTCTGCGAGCGCAGCATTTTTCCGAACGAAGCAGAGAGTGTTTGAGGACCGGGACATCCGTAGGGATACCAAGGTGCTTGTTTGTAAGGCTATTGTCCTCCCAACCCTGCTTTATGCCTGCGAAACGTGGACTGTCTACAGACGTCACATGCAACTCCTGGAATGATTCCATCAGTGCTGCCTCCGGAAAATCCTGCAAATCTCTTGGGAAGACAGGCAGACAAAGGTCAGCGTGCTGGAAGAAGCAAAGACCACCAGCATTGAAGCGATGGTCCTCCGCCATCAACTCCGCTGGACCGGCCACGTTTTCCGGATGCCCGACCACCGTCTCCCAAAGCAGTTGCTCTACTCTGAACTAAAGAACGGAAAACGGAATGTTGGTGGACAGGAAAAGAGATTGAAAGATGGGCTCAAAGCCAACCTTTAAAACTCTGGCATAGACACTGAGAACTGGGAAGCCCTGGCCCTTGAGCGCTCCAGCTGGAGGTCAGCTGTGACCAGCAGTGCTGCAGAATTTGAAGAGGCACGAATGGAGGGCGAAAGGGAGAAGCTATTGTCCTCCCAACCCTGCTATATGCCTGCAAAACGTGGACTGTCTACAGACGTCACATGCAACTCCTGGAACGATTCCATCAGCGCTGCCTCCGGAAAATCCTGCAAATCTCTTGGGAAGACAGGCGGACAAACGTCAGCGTGCTGGAGGAAGCAAAGACCACCAGCATTGAAGCGATGTTCCTCTGCCATCAACTCCGCTGGACCAGCCACGTAGTCCGGATGCCTGACCACCATCTCCCAAAGCAGTTGCTCTACTCCGAACTCAAGAACGGAAAACGTAATGTTGGTGGGCAGGAAAAGAGATTTAAAGATGGGCTCAAAGCCAACCTTAGAAACTCTGGCATAGACACTGAGAGCTGGGAAGCCCTGGCCCTTGACTGCTCCAGCTGGAGGTCAGCTGTGACCAGCAGTGCTGCAGAATTTGAAGAGGCACGAATGGAGGGCGAGAGGGAGAAGCGTGCCAAGAGGAAGGCGCGTCAAGCCAACCCTGACCGAGACCGCCTTCCACTTGGAAACCAATGCCCTCACTGCGGGAGAAGATGCAGAGCAAGAATAGGGCTCCACAGTCACCTACGGACCCACAAGAACACTGGAACACAATCCTCCTTGGAAAACGAGGGATCACCTAAGTACGTAAGTCACTGACTTGATGATGGAGGGTCGTTTTGTGTGACACTCTTTGGCTTGGAGGAAGCTGGAGAGAAGAGGCTCCATCTAGCCTTGATAAGCAGCCTGTGGAGATTATTGGCGAACCCAAGGCATGCCATGGGAGGCCTATTCTTGGCCGAGGGCTCACTGCAGATCTCTCCATCCTTGTTCTCAAAGTACCGCCCTCCCCTTTGTGCTACACACTGATCTGATTAACTTCTGCTGTCCGGTGGTTTGCCCGCAGTAGGTAAAACCCTGGATGCTTATTTCAGATCCGTTGGCAAACAGCACCACACACTTTCGTGATGCATTGAGAAACACGAGCGATTGCAAACACATAGAGAAAAAACAAGAAAGGAAACAGATTATAGTCTTTTAAAAGGTTGGGTAAATCCATTCAAAGTGACAGTGTTGCGGCAGAGAATGGTTGCCTGATAAAAAATAAACCTACGAAGTAGAATGGATTAGAGTGACAGTTTCCTAGTTAAATGCTGTATTAATCTGTCCCTTCAGCTGTTACCGCAGGGAACCGGCGTGCTGTAAACTCACAGAACACTACATGACTTCTGATTAGTTTGCAGTATCTACTGTCTCTGCATGGGCATCTCTATAATTTCAAGTATAACGTAGATATTGACAAGCTGGAAAGTGTCCAGAGGAGAGCGACTAAAATGATCAAGGGTCTGGAGAACAAGCCCTATGAGGAGCGGCTTAAAGAGCTGGGCATTTTTAGCCTGAAGAAGAGAAGGCTGAGAGGGGATATGATAGCCATCTATAAATATGTGAGAGGAAGCCACAGGGAGGAGGGAGCAAGCTTGTTTTCTGCTTCCTTGGAGACAAGGACGCGGAACGACGGCTTCAAACTACAAGAGAGGAGATTCCATCTGAACATTAGGAAGAACTTCCTGACTGTGAGAGCCGTTCAGCAGTGGAACTCTCTGCCCTGGAGTGTGGTGGAGGCTCCTTCTTTGGAAGCTTTTAAACAGAGGCTGGATGGCCATCTGTCAGGGGGTGATTTGAATGCAATATTCCTCCTTCTTGGCAGGGGGTTGGACTGGATGGCCCTTGGGGTCTCTTCCAACTCTTTGATTCTATGATTCTCTGGATGTAGGTGAACTACAACTCCAAAAACTCGAGGTCAATGTCCACCAGGCCTTCCCAGTATTTTCTCTTGGTCATCGGAATTCTGTGTACCAAGTTTGATTCAATTCCATCATTGGTGGAGTTCAGAAGGCTCTTTGATAGTAGGTGAACTATAAATCCCAGCAACTCCAGCATTACCAAATGACAAAATCAATCACCCATGAGGTCTCTTCCAACTCTTTGATTCTATGATTCTATATCCAAGTGCTGGTCTTGGCCTATAAAGCCCTATACGGTTCTGGCTCAGCTGACCTGTCCGAACGTATCTCCCTCTACATCTCTACATAGAGCATTCTCGGATGGAGGGTGATTAATAAGTAATTAAATATGATGATGATGATTATATGATCCCGCCTCGCATTTTAAATCATCCAGGGAGGCCCTGCTCTCGGTCCCCCCAGCCTTGCAAGTGCGCTTGGCGGGGACGAAGGACAGGGCCTTCTCAGTGGTGGCCTCACACCTGTAGAACTCGCTCCCCAGAGAAATCAGGTCAGCGTCTTCCCTCATTTCTTTCAGAAAGAAGGTTAAATTGTGGTTCTGGGACCAAGCCTTAAGACAGCAATGAGGTGCTTTACGCGAGAGTAGGCCACGCGGGGCAGCCACCCTTGGCTGGCTCACGCTGCCCATCGGGCCTGACGGATAGCATGAGCCAGCCAAGGGAGGAGAACTGTGTGTGTGCGGGGGGGGGGGGGGCGCGCTCCTCCTCTGTGGGCTGGATAAGTGCCCTTCGCGGGCCGGAAGTGGCCCGCGGGCCGTAGTTTGAGGACCCCTGTTCTAGAGGCATTCTCTCCTGACGTTTCGCCTGCAACATCAGGAGAGAATGTCTCTAGAACAGTGGTTCTCAACCTTCCTAATTCCGCATCCCCTTAATACAGTTCCTCATGTTATGGTGACCCCCCAACCATAACTCTATTTTTGTTGCTACTTCATAACTGTCATTTTGCTCCTTTTATGAATCGTAATGTAAATATCTGATATGCAAGATGTATTTTCATTCACTGGACCAAATTTAGCACAAACACCCGATACGCCCAAAATTTGAATACTGGTGGGGTTGGGGGTGATTGATTTTGTCATTTTGGAAAGTTGGAGTCGCTGGGATTTATAGTTCACCTTAAATCAAAGAGCCTTCTGAACTCCATCAATGATGGAATTGAATCAAACATGGCACACAAAATTCCCATGACCAAGAGAAAATACTGGGATGGTCTGGTGGACATTGACCTTGAGTTTTTGGAGTTGTAGTTCACCTACATCCAGAGATCACTGTGGACTCAAGCAATGATGGATCTGGATCAAACTTGGCACAAATACTCAATATGCCCAAATGTGAACACTGATAGAGTTTGGAGAAAATAGACCTTGCCATTTGGGAGTTGTAGTTGTTGGGATTTATAGTTCACCCAGAATGAAAAAGCATGCTGAATCCCACCAACGATAGAATTGGACCAAACTTTCCACACAGAACCCCCATGACCAACAGAAAATACTATGTTTTCTGATGGTCTTTGGTGACCCCTCTGACACCCCCTCGCAACCCCCACAGGGGTCCCGACCCCCCAGGTTGAGAAACACTGCTCTAGAACATGGCCTACAACAACCCAGTGATTCCGGCCATGAAAGCCTTCGACAATACATTCTACGGATTATTTCTGCATTTGATTTATTAAAATATTCCCATTCAAAGCCAAGTAACGAAAGTGGAGGCATTACTTTTCATTCAACCCTTGTAGGAGTTGTAATTCACCTACATCCAGAGAGCACTGTAAGGATCAGGATCAAACTTGACACACAGACCCAATGTGGCCAAGTTTGAATTTTTTGGAATTGCAATTCACCCACATCCTTATGCATTTTTCTAATGGAAGAATTCATTAAAAAAAAACCAAAAAAAACTGGCTTTTTTCTAATCAATCTATATATATATAAATGCTCTGTGCGTAATGAGTACCCTAAAAACAAAAGAACCAATGAACAAAATCACACCAAACTTGGCAATAAAACACCTCACAACACAAGGAGTGACCATCACTCAAAAAATTATGATTTTGTCATTTGGAAGTTGTAGTTGCTGGGATTTATAGTTCACCTAACATTCTGGACTCCACCAATGATGGAATTGAACCAAACTTGGCACACAGGACTCCTATGACCAACAGAAAACACTAGAAGAGTTTGGTGGGCATTAACCTTAAGTTTGGGAGTTGTAGTTCACCTACATCCAGAGAGCACCATGGACTCAAACAATGATGGATGAGGACCAAACCTGGCACGAATACACTCCATATGCCCAAATATAAACACAGATGGGGTTTGGGAAAAGAAAAAGAAGGATGGAAGCAAAAGGCAAAGTAAGGAAGGAAAGAGGTAGAGAAGGAAGAAAGGGAGGGAAGGAAAGAAGGAAAAGAGAAAAAAAGATGGAAGCAAAAAGCGAAGGAAGGAAGGAAAGAGATAGAGAAGGAAGAAAGGAGAGAAAGGGAGGGAAGGAAAGAAGGAAAAGAGAAAGAAGGATAGAAGCAAAAAGTAAAGGAAGGAAGGAAAGAGGTAGAAAAGGAAGAAAGGAGATAAAGGGGGAAGGAAGGAAAAGAGAAAGTAGGATGGAAGCAAAAAGCAAAGGAAGGAAGGAAAGAGGTAGAGAAGGAAGAAAGGGAGGGAAGGAAAGAAGGAACAGAGAAAGAAAGATGGAAGCAAAAAGCAAAGGAAGGAAGGAAAGAGGTAGAGAAGGAAGAAAGGAGAGAAAGGGAGGGAAGGAAAGAAGGAAAAGAGAAAGAAGGATAGAAGCAAAAAGCAAAGGAAGGAAGGAAAGGGGTAGAGAAGGAAGAAAGAAAGGAGAGAAAGGGAGGGAAGGAAAGAAGGAAAAGAGAAAGAAGGATGGAAGCAAAAAGTAAAGGAAGGAAGGAAAGAGGTAGCAAAGGAAGAAAGGAGAGAAAGGGGGAAGGAAAAGAGAAAGAAGGATGGAAGCAAAAAGCAAAGGAAGGAAGGAAAGAGGTAGAGAAGGAAGAAAGGGAGGGAAGGAAAGAAGGAACAGAGAAAGAAAGATGGAAGCAAAAAGCAAAGGAAGGAAGGAAAGAGGTAGAGAAAGAAAGGAGAGAAAGGGAGGGAAGGAAAGAAGGAAAAGAGAAAGAAGGATAGAAGCAAAAAGCGAAGGAAGGAAGGAAAGAGATAGAGAAGGAAGAAAGGAGAGAAAGGGAGGGAAGGAACGAAGGAAAAGAGAAAGAAAGATGGAAGCAAAAAGCAAAGGAAGGGAGGAAAGAGATAGAGAAGGAAGAAAGGAGAGAAAGGGAGGGAAGGAAAGAAGGAAAAGAGAAAGAAGGATGGAAGCAAAAAGTAAAGGAAGGAAGGAAGGAAAGAGGTAGAAAAGGAAGAAAGGAGAGAAAGGGGGGAAGGAAGGAAAAGAGAAAGAAGGATGGAAGCAAAAAGCAAAGGAAGGAAGGAAAAAGGTAGAGAAGGAAGAAAGGGAGGGAAGGAAAGAAGGAACAGAGAAAGAAAGATGGAAGCAAAAAGCAAAGGAAGGAAAGAGATAGAGAAGGAAGAAAGGAGAGAAAGGGAGGGAAGGAAAGAAGGAAAAGAGAAAGAAGGATGGAAGCAAAAAGTAAAGGAAGGAAGGAAAGAGGTAGAAAAGGAAGAAAGGATAGAAGAAGGAAAAGAAAAATGGGGAAGGGAGTAAAAAGGTAGAGAAGGAAGGAAGGAAAGAAGGAAAGGGAAGGAAGGAAAGAGGTAGAAAAGGAAGAAAGGATAGAAGAAGGAAAAGAAAAATGGGGAAGGGAGTAAAAAGGTAGAGAAGGAAGGAAGGAAAGAAGGAAAGGGAAGGAAGGAAAGAGGTAGAAAAGGAAGAAAGGAGAGAAAGAAGAAGGAAAAGAAAAATGGGGGAAGGGAGTAAAAAGGTAGAGAAGGAAGGAAGGAAAGAAGGAAAGGGAAGGAAGGAAAGAGGTAGAAAAGGAAGAAAGTATAGAAGAAGGAAAAGAAAAATGGGGAAGGGAGTAAAAAGGTAGAGAAGGAAGGAAGGAAAGAAGGAAAGGGAAGGAAGGAAAGAGGTAGAAAAGGAAGAAAGGAGAGAAAGAAGAAGGAAAAGAAAAATGGGGGAAGGGAGTAAAAAGGTAGAGAAGGAAGGAAGGAAAGAAGGAAAGGGAAGGAAGGAAAGAGGTAGAAAAGGAAGAAAGGATAGAAGAAGGAAAAGAAAAATGGGGGAAGGAAGTAAAAAGGTAGAGAAGGGAGGAAGGAAAGAAGGAAAGGGAAGGAAGGAAGGAAAGAGGTAGAAAAGGAAGAAAGGATAGAAGAAGGAAAAGAAAAATGGGGGAAGGAAGTAAAAAGGTAGAGAAGGAAGGAAGGAAAGAAGGAAAGGGAAGGAAGGAAAGAGGTAGAAAAGGAAGAAAGAAGAAGTAAAAAAAAATGGGGGAAGTAAAAAGGTAGAGAAGGAAGGAAGGAAAGAAGGAAAGGGAAGGAAGGAAGGAAAGAGGTAGAAAAGGAAGAAAGGATAGAAGAAGGAAAAGAAAAATGGGGGAAGGAAGTAAAAAGGTAGAGAAGGAAGGAAGGAAAGAAGGAAAGGGAAGGAAGGAAAGAGGTAGAAAAGGAAGAAAGGAGAGAAGAAGAAGGAAAAGAAAAATGGGGGAAGGAAGTAAAAAGGCAGAGAAGGAAGGAAGGAAAGAAGGAAAGGGAAGGAAGGAAAGAGGTAGAAAAGGAAGAAAGGATAGAAGAAGGAAAAGAAAAATGGGGGAAGGAAGTAAAAAGGTAGAGAAGGAAGGAAGGAAAGAAGAAAAGGGAAGGAAGGAAAGAGGTAGAAAAGGAAGAAAGGATAGAAAGAAGAAGGAAAAGAAAAATGGGGAAGGAAGTAAAAAGGTAGAGAAGGAAGGAAGGAAAGAAGGAAAGGGAAGGAAGGAAGGAAAGAGGTAGAAAAGGAAGAAAGGAGAGAAAGAAGAAGGAAAAGAAAAATGGGGGAAGGGAGTAAAAAGGTAGAGAAGGAAGGAAGGAAAGGGAAGGAAGGAAGGAAAGAGGTAGAAAAGGAAGAAAGGAGAGAAGAAGGAAAAGAAAAATGGGGGAAGGAAGTAAAAAGGTAGAGAAGGAAGGAAGGAAAGAAGGAAAGGGAAGGAAGGAAGGAAAGAGGTAGAAAAGGAAGAAAGGAGAGAAGAAGAAGGAAAAGAAAAATGAGGGAAAGAAGTAAAAAGGTAGAGAAGGAAGGAAGGAAAGGGAAGGAAGGAAGGAAAGAGGTAGAAAAGGAAGAAAGGAGAGAAGAAGGAAAAGAAAAATGGGGGAAGGAAGTAAAAAGGTAGAGAAGGAAGGAAGGAAAGAGGTAGAAAAGGAAGAAAGGAGAGAAAGAAGGAAAAGAAAAATGGGGAAGGAAGTAAAAAGGTAGAGAAGGAAGGAAGGAAAGAAGAAAAGGGAAGGAAGGAAGGAAAGAGGTAGAAAAGGAAAAAAGGAGAGAAAGAAGAAGGAAAAGAAAAATGGGGGAAGGAAGTAAAAAGGTAGAGAAGGAAGGAAGGAAAGAAGAAAAGGGAAGGAATGAAGGAAGGAAAGGAAGGGGAGAAAGAAGGAGAGAAAGAGAAAGGTTGGCCACAGCAACGTGTAGCGGGGACAGCTAGTAGCATTACAAATTACCAAACAATCACCCCAAAACAAACAATGCCTTTTCTCTAATAACCCGAGCATTGCCGGGTACTCAAGCTAGTTAGAAATAAATTAAGAGGTGCCTCGGATTTATTATTTCTTAACTAAAGACTCAAGAAAGGCTACAATAGAAAAGCTAAAACCTGGGGGATTTTTTTTGCCCAGGACAACGAAGGAGGCAATCATTCTCACGGTTGGTTGTCCACATATTTTGGACTTCAACTAGCGGAAGAAATAAAACAAAACCCCCAAAGTGGCTTCATGTATACTTCTGGCTCTCTAAAATAGGCATTATATATAGGCCGCATGGAGCTGTTTAATTCAGTTAAATTGCAGTGGTGGGCAGTTGTTTCTGGAGAACAAAGTACATTCTGCCCATTACTTTAAGTGCCTAAGAATAATACGTTACTGTAACAATACCAGAGGTAAAACATATACTGCCCTACATAACAAATGTGAGGGTTGAATGAAAAGTAATACCTCCACCTTCGTAATTCCTCAACAGATGGCAGTACTGGGATGCGGCAGGAACTGGCTTGTTCAGTAGACTCTCCTCTACAGTTCCATTTTGGTGGGAAGCCTTAGCACTGGATGGTTGCGTTGTTAAAGTGCAAAGTAATACCTCCACCTTCATAACTGCTCAATACATGGCAATACTGGGATGCGGCAGGTACTGGTTTGTTCAGTAGACTCTCCTCTACAGTTCCATTTTATTGGGAAGCCTTAGCACTGGATGGTTGCGTTGTTAAAGTGCAAAGTAATACCTCCACCTTCATAACTGCTCAATACATGGCAATACTGGGATGCGGCAGGTACTGGCTTGTTCAGTAGACTCTCCTCTACAGTTCTATTTTGGTGGGAAGCCTTAGCACTGGATGGTTGTGTTGTTAAAGTGCAAAGTAATGCCTCCACCTTCGTAACTCCTCAACAGATGGCAGTATTGGTATGCGGCAGGTACTGGCTTGTTCAGTAGACTCTCTACAGTTCTATTTTGGTGGGAAGCCTTAGCACCGGATGGTTGTGTTGTTAAAGTGCAAAGTAATGCCTCCACCTTCGTAACTCCTCAACAGATGGCAGTATTGGTATGCGGCAGGTACTGGCTTGTTCAGTAGACTCTCTACAGTTCTATTTTGGTGGGAAGCCTTAGCACTGGATGGTTGCGTTGTTAAAGTGCAAAGTAATGCCTCCACCTTCGTGACTGCTCAATAGATGGCAATACTGGGATGCGGCAGGTACTGGCTTGTTCGGTAGACTCTCCTCTACAGTTCCATTTTGGTGGGAAGCCTTAGCACTGGATGGTTGCGTTGTTAAAGTGCAAAGTAATGCCTCCACCTTCGTAACTCCTCAACAGATGGCAGTACTGGGATGCGGCAGGTATTGGCTTGTTCAGTAGACTCTCCTCTACAGTTCTATTTTGGTGGGAAGCCTTAGCACTGGATGGTTGTGTTGTTAAAGTGCAAAGTAATGCCTCCACCTTCGTAACTCCTCAACAGATGGCAGTACTGGGATGCGGCAGGTACTGGCTTGTTCAGTAGACTCTCCTCTACAGTTCCATTAGGTGGGAAGCCTTAGCACTGAACGGTTGTGTTCTTAACATGCGAAGTAGAGAACCCTGCGCAGACGGTCAGTCAATGAGACTTAAGCAACATGCAGTCATTGAATTCTTGACATCAGAAGGTGTCACTCCAAAGGAGATTCATCAGAGAATGCAAGCTGTTTATGGTGATTGTGTTGATGTGAATACTGTGTGTCGTTGGGCGAGTAAGTTTAAAGATGTTGATGTGGGAACATCTGATTTGTGTGACAAACAAAGAGTTGGACGTCCTGTGACAGCAACCACAGAGTTTCAGAAGCAAAAGGTTGACAGATTGATTCAGGAAGATTGTCATATCACTCAGAGAGAAATTTCAAGCATAATCGGCATTTCACAAGGATGTGTGGGTCACATTATTGCTTTGCTTGGCTATCAGAAGATCTGTGATCATTTTAGTCGCCCTCAAGCTTGTTTTCTGCTTCCTTGGAGACTAGGACGTGGAACAATGGCTTCAAACTACAAGAGAGGAGATTCCATCTGAACATTAGGAAGAACTTCCTGACTGTGAGAGCCGTTCAGCAGTGGAACTCTCTGCCCCGGAGTGTGCTAGAGGCTCCTTCTTTGGAAGCTTTTAAACAGAGGCTGGATGGCCATCTGTCAGGGGAGATTTGAATGCAATATTCCTGCTTCTTGGCAGAATGGGGTTGGACTGGATGGCCCATGAGGTCTCTTCCAACTCTTTGATTCTTTGATTCTATGATTCTGTGCATGATGGGTTGCGGAAACAGAGTGTCGACTTCTTCCGTAACGGCTTCAGAAAACTTGTTCATCATTGGCAGAAATGTATCCAGTTGTCTGGTGATTATGTCGAAAAGTGAGTAGTGGTAGTTAAAGAGCACATTCTAAGGATTATTTCTGTGTTTGGTTTATTCAAATATTCCCATTCAAACCCAAGTAACTATTCATTAACAGCCTAAAAAACAAGACCAGCCATATTGGTCTGTCACTCCTTTCCACCTGTCACCAAGGAGGCTGTCCAGACCTTGAATCAATGTTTAGCTGCTGTGTTGGACTGGATGAGGGCTAGCAAATTGAAACTGAATCCAGAAAAGACAGAGGTCCTACTGGTCAGTCGTAAGGCCGAACAGGGCATAGGGTTACAGCCTGTGTTAGACCGGGTTACACTCCCCCTGAAGATGCAGGTTCGCAGCTTGGGAGTGATCCTGGACTCATCGGTGGCCGGGAGAGCTTTTGCACAATTAAAACTTGTGCACCAGTTGCGCCCGTTCCTTGGGAAGTCTGATCTGGCCACAGTGGTCCACGCTCTTGTTACATCCCGAATAGACTACTGCAACGCACTCTACGTGGGGTTGCCCTTGAAGACTGTTTGGAAACTTCAACTGGTGCAGCGGGTGGCAGCCAGGCTGCTCACCGGGAAGACATACAGAGAGTACACCATCCCTCTGCTGTGTCAGCTCCACTGGCTGCCGGTTCAGTTCCGAGCCCAATTCAAGGTGCTGGTTTTGACCTACAAGACCCTGTACGGTTCCGGTCCAGTGTATCTGTCCGAATGTATCTCACTCTACGTCCCACCACGGAATTTAAGATCATCTGAGGGGGCCCTGCTGTCGACCCCACCGCTTTCCCAAGTGAGGCTCGTGGGAACGAGGAGCAGGGCCTTCTCAGTGGTGGCCCCTCACCTGTGGAACTCACTCCCAGTGGATATCAGGGCATCAACATCACTCCTGTCTTTCAGGAGCAGGTAAAGACGTGGTTGTGGGACCAGGCCTTCGGGCAATCTGCTAACTAGGTAAGGACAACCAGACAAATAGGACCGGCAGGACTGATAAATGTGGAAGGAAACTCTGAACTATGAGATAGCAAACATTGACCGGCCAAAAGGAGTAATTGGTTTGTATCGGTTTGTATGAAATTTTTATTGGTTTAGCGGGTATAGATATAATGTATTGTTGTTAATTGCTAATTTGCGCTATTCTGTTTTATTACTGCTGTATGTTACGGGCATCGAATTGTGCCTTGGATGTGTAAGCCGCCCTGAGTCCCCTTCGGGGTGAGAAGGGCGGGGTAAAAGTTAACCAAATAAATAAATAAATAAATAAATTGCTATTTTTTCTCCATTTCTCAGTTGCTGGGAATAGCTTACTTTGCCATGTCAGTATTGAAGGTGGAGGCATTACTTTTCATTCAACCCTCGTAGTATCCAATGCATCCCAAATTATAAGATAAACTACTTGCCTTGTGTTATAAACATATATACAGAGACGAGCGCAGGAGGGAAAAGAGGGATTGCTTTAATTATTACTGCCCAACATTCTGAAAATACTATAAATACCTTCTTTTTGCAATTCCCATTCCTTTCTTTGCTTTCATTCCTGCCGCAAGCATTACTTGACATCTGTCATTTAAGGGGAGGGAGGGAAAACCTTCGTGGAAGAGTCTTTAAACAATGCTGAAATGATGCCAGGTTATATTAGGGGTGAGCAGCATTAAACCCAAGAAGTGAACACCTGGTACTTTTTAATTACAGGAGATCAAATGAAATAAAATGGACGGCAGCTGAATACACATTCTCAGTTGCAGGCATTCTTCCTGCAAAGTAATTTCCAGACATATTTTCCTTGGTAACCATTACGCTCCACTGGAAGAAGCCCTACAACGATGGGCAGATGATGGAGAGGTCAGAGTTGGTGGCAAAAATAATATCTATCTATATCTATGGCTGGATGGCTCTTTGTCAGGAGGGCTTTGATGATGTTTTCTCGCCCTGGTGAAGGGAATTGGACTGGATGTCCTTAAGTATTTTCTGTCGGTCATGGGGGTTCTGTGTGGGACGTTTGCCCCAATTCTGTCGTTGGTAGGGTTCATAATGCTCTTTGATTGTAAGTGAACTATAAATCCCAGTAACTACAACTCCCAAATGTCAAGGTCTATTTCCCCCAAACTCCATTTGTGTTCATATTTGGGCATATAGAATATCCCTGCCAAGTTTGGTCCAGATCCATCATTGTTTGAGTCCACAGTGCTCTCTGGATGTAGGTGAACTACAACTCCTAAACTCAAGGTCAATGTCCATCAATGCCCGTGTTGATGGTGGGAGTCCTGTGGGCCAAGTTTAGTTCAATTCCATCATTGGTGGAGTTCTGAATGCTCTTTGATTGTAGGTTAACTATAAATCCCAGCTCAATAGGAGCATAGTGTCTAGGTCCAGGGAAGTAATGCTACCCCTCTATTCTGCTTTGGTTAGACCACACCTGGAATATTGTCCAATTCTGGGCACCATAGTTCAAGAGAGATATTGACAAGCTGGAATGTGTCCAGAGGAGGGCGACTAAAATGATCAAGGGTCTGGAGAACAAGCCCTATGAGGAGCGGCTTAAGGAGATGGGCATGTTTAGCCTGAAGAAGAGAATGCTGAGAGGAGATATGATAGCCATGTATAAATATGTGAGAGGAAGTCACAGGGAGGAGGGAGCAAGCTTGTTTTCTGCTTCCCTGGAGATTAGGACGCGGAACAATGGCTTCAAACTACAAGAGAGGAGATTCCATCTGAATATGAGGAAGAATTTCCTGACTGTGAGAGCCGTTCAGCAGTGGAACTCTTTGCCCGGAGTGTGGTGGAGGCTCCTTCTTTGGAAGCTTTTAAGCAGAGGCTGGATGGCCATCTGTCAGGGGTGCTTTGAATGCAATATTCCTGCTTCGTGGCAGGGGGTTGGACTGGATGGCCCATGAGGTCTCTTCCAACTCTTTGATTCTATGATTCTAACTACAACTCCCAAATGGCAAAATCAATTTTTTTGAGTTATGGCCAAAATTGGCGGCAATTCGTTCAGTGATTTTTGAGTTATGTTAATCCCACAAACGAACATTACATTTTTATTTATATAGAAGATAAGAGGCCCAAAGGGGGCCATGAGGTGGGTCTGGTTGAGTTTCGAAGGCACTTAGCAGCAGAGAGACTGCAGTCTGGAGTAATTTCCTCCCTTTGCCACCTTCAGAAAACCCGCCACTTGCTCCCACCATCTCGCAAGGACAGACTGGCTTTGATGGCTGGCAGCCATCCCAGAATGTGAACCCCCTCCGCCTTCCCCCACCGGTGAAGAATAGCAGCCGTTCCCATCCTATTTGCAAAAGGTTGCTTTCTGTCTTGTCACAGGGAAGGTAAATAGACAGCTATTTATAAGGTGGTGCCAAAGTCGTTTTGGGTCAACCGAAGGAGCCTCTCCCCAACTTTCAGGCATCAGAGAGAGAGATGGTCGCTTTCAAGTTCTATCAGGAATGCATTGTCAAGAAAAGAATCCGATTGTGTATTCATAAGAGGCTATACAGCACCCGCTTCCCAGTCTCCTTGAAACAAAGACTTTGCTGTTACAGAAACGCAAACATGACTACGGCGGCAAATGCACTTTCCACTGTCAGAAGTTCTTCAGGGTTGCTTCTTCCTCTAACTGAATTTGACATTGGGAAGAGTGAGAAGCAGGAAGTCGCAATGGAAAGACCATCAAAGGCAGATCGAATCCATGCATTAAAGAACGCAGGAAGAAAGAGAGGAGCCAGAACTGTGCACCACTTGTGTCCCAAAGGAAGCACTGTCCAAATCCTGAACATGTGTGCTGGGGTTTTTTTTTGTGTGCCGGCAGGACTGAAGACTGACAGGTCACAGGTTCGAATCCGGGGAGAGCATGGATGAGCTGCCTCTATCAGCTCCAGCTCCTCATGCGGGGACCTCTGTACATGGCATTCATCGTCCTTGCAAAGGCATTCGACACAATGAACCGCAGCGCTCTCTGGACCATCCTCCAAAAAATCGGGTGCCCAAGCAAATTTGTGAACATCCTGCAGCTCCTCCATGATGACAACAGTCTTGGACAGCAATGGCTCCCAAAGTGACCCATTTAAGGTGGAATCGGGTGTCAAACAGGGATGTGTTATTGCCCCAACTTTATTCTCCATCTAGGGATACCAAGGTGCTTGTCTATAAAGCTATTGTCCTCCCAACTGTGCTATACGCCTGAGAAACGTGGACTGTCTACAGACGTCACATGCAACTCCTGGAACGATTCCATCAGCGCTGCCTCCGGAAAATCCTGCAAATATCTTGGGAAGACAAGCGGACAAACGTCAGCGTGCTGGAAGAAGCAAAGACCACCAGCATTGAAGCGATGGTCCTCTGCCATCAACTCCGCTGGACCGGCCACGTTGTCCGGATGCCTGACCACCGTCTCCCAAAGCAGTTGCTCTACTCTGAACTTAAGAACGGAAAATGGAACGTTGGTGGACAGGAAAAGAGATTTAAAGATGGGCTCAAAGCCAACCTTAAAAACTGTGGCATAGACACTGAGAACTGGGAAGCCCTGGCCCTTGAGCGCTCCAGCTGGAGGTCAGCTGTGACCAGCAGTGCTGCAGAATTCGAGGAGGCACGAGTGAAGGGTGAAAGAGAGAAACATGCCAGGAGGAAGGCGCATCAAGCCAACCCCGACCGGGTCCGCCTTCCACCTGGAAACCAATGCCTTCACTGTGGGAGAAGATGCGGGTCAAGAATAGGGCTCCACAGCCATCTATAAACCCACAAAAATAATAATCAAGGAAGACCATCTTACTCGTCCAATGAGGGATCGCCTAAGTAAGTAGTAAGTAAGTAAGGATGAGCTCCCTCTTTCAGCTCCAGCTCCTCATGCAGGGACATGAGAGAAGCCTCCCAGAAGGATGATAAAACATCAAAACGTCCTTGCAGAAGGCCAATTCTCTCACACCAGAAGCGACTTGCAGAGAAGGACCAGGAGACCCCTGTGCAAAGTGTAGTTTCCCATGAGAATATCCCTGAACGGTGTAGGGGATGATAGTGTACTCCCTGAATTGCTACCAGAGGGTTCCCAGGATTTGGGGCTTGAAAACAACTGGGCACCTGGCCCAGCTGCAAGACTTAATGAACAAATAGATAGGTGAGAGGAAATGACAAAAAAAAGGTGAAATGAGGACTTTTTTTCATGTTAGAAGCGACTTGAGCTACTGCAAATTGCTTCTGGTGTGAGAGAATTGGCCATCTGCAAGGATGCTGCTCAGGGGATGCTCAGTGTTGGAGTTCTGCCTGTGATTATGTTTCTGGATCAGGGTGCTTTGGATGTGGGAAGTGATGCCAATGAATTTCAAGGTGGCAATGGTTTGGTCAATGATAATGATCCAGAGAAGGACCAGGAGATGCCTGTGCAAAGTGTAGTTTCCCATGAAGGGTGTGGGGATGATAGTGTACTCCCTGAATTGCTAACAGAGGGTTCCCAAGATTTGGGGCTTGAAAACAACCGGGCACCTGGCCCAGCTACGAGACTTAATGAGCAAATAGATAGGTGAGAGGAATTTAGTCAAAGCAGACAGCCCGAACAGTGCCTTCAGCATTCTGCCAGGCTCCGATAGAAAAAGATAAGGGGATCTCAAGTAAAACGAAACCAATTCCTGAGTACATGGAATAGCTTAACGAGGGGATAAAAGTTCCAAGTATGGCAAATATAGTCAGATGAAGCATCATTGGAATCAAGTGTAGTTCTCGTCCTTTGTTTCATAAAAGCTTTACTTGGAAGATTCTTGACTAAGTATTTCTTGTTCATGGTTTGGACTCTTGGAATGTATGAATGCCTACTCATGCCTTGGATTGTTTCCTATTTTCCTGAATTATATTAGAGAGGTGTGAACTTTGTTTTTATGGACTTTGCTGAACTTTACCCTGGACTATTTTTGCTATTGCTTATCTTCTTACCTAATTGGATTTACCTATTTCTTTAAAGTGCTTTTTACTTGCTACTTTTTAATTATCTTCAATAAAAGGATTGTTTTCCAATCAATGGTGTGGTGTTTACAGTCAGAGGGCTTTTCCTGTCCTGGAGTGCAACAGCCAGATGATTTACCATCCTGTGAGAGACTTCTCTCATGTCCCTGCATGGGAAGCTGGAGCTGACAGGCGGGAGCTCAACCCTTTTCACGGATTCAATAATAATAATAATAATAATAATAATAATAATAACAACAACAACAACAACACTTTATTTGTACCCCGCTACCATCTCCCCAAGGGACTCGGTACAGCTTACATGAGGCCGAGCCCAAACACAACAATACAAGCAATAATCACAACAATACAAGCAATTAAAGAGAAAAAAAACATAGACAAAAATATACAACATTATCAATAAGACAACTGTGGGAAGGTCAAATGTAAAATTAAAATTGGAAATAATGCTGAAGCATGGACAAAAAGGTGATAGTGGCATTTGTGGAAGGACATATGAACTGCCGATCTTCAGGTCAGCAGTTCAGCCGGAACAAGGATTTAACCCAGGCATGGGGAAACTTTCTAACTTGGGGGCTGCATGCTAGCACTCCCTTCTAAGTGGTCTGGCTTTCCGGTGACAGAAGGGAGGAAGAGAAGGAGGGAGAAAAGAGAGAACGAAGGAAGGACGAAAGGGAGGAAGGGAAGGATGGAAGGAGAAAGAGGGAGAGAGGGAAAGAAGGAAAGACAAAAGAAAAGGAAGGAAGGAAATTATGGAAGGAAGGCAAGGAAGGGGAAAAAAAGGAAGGAAGAAAGGGAGGAAGAGAAAGATGGAAGGAAGAGGAGGCTAAAGGAAAGACAAAAGGGAGGGAAGGACAAAAGGGTGGAAGGGAAGGATGGAAGGAAGGAAGGAAGAGATGGATGGATGGATGGATGGATGGATGGACAAAAGGGAAGGGAGGAAGGTGAAAGAGGGAGAGAGGGAGGAAAGAGGGAAAGAAAGAAAGATGGATTAAAGGGTTGAAGGGAAGAATGGTAGGAGAAAGAGGGAGGGAAGTGAGGGAGTTAAGGAGGAAGAAAAGCAAGAAGGAAGTAAAGACAAAAGGGAGGGAAAGAGGGAAGGAAGGAAGGGTGGAAGGTAAAGATGGTAGGAGAAAGAGGGGAGGTAAGGAGCGAAGAAAGAGAGAAGGAAGGAAAGACAAAAGGGAGGGAAGGAAAAAGCGTGGAAGGGAAGGAAGGAAGGGAAAAAAGAATGAAAGAGAGAAGAAAGAAAGGATGAAAGGGAGAGAGGAAACAGAGAAGGAAAGAAAGACAAAAGGGAAGGAAGAAAGGAAGGAGAAGGGGTGGAAAGGAAGGAGAAAGAGGGAGGGAAGAAGGAAGGAAAGAGAGAAGGAAAATAGCCCAAGGGGCCCGCATCCAGTCTCAGGGCCTGGGTTTGCCCAAACTTGGTTTAACCCATTGCACCACCGTGGCTCCAATTGAGGACTGGCCTGATGTTTTGCCACCCACAATCACAGAATTAACTAGGGTAGCATATGAGAAAGTGTCCAGGAAATGGTGAATGTGCCCTTCTGAAAAACACTCTTCCTAATTCCCTTTTTCTCATGACGCTTTCTGCCTGATGGAGAATGGGAGGGGAGAAGTGCTATTGATTCCTCTTGCTTGGTTTTCAGTCAATCTGAAAGTCAGCGTGATTCAATTTCTCCCTAATAGTCCCATTAGTAAACAAAAGGAAGTGTCCCTCAATCTGGGCTCCTATATAATAGAAAGAGGGGTGAGGGGAGGGAAGGATTTAATTTCATTTCAGATTTGAATGCAAGCCAGAACAGAGTTTTGTTTACACTGTGTAATGCCTTTATTGGGAATCACTGGCCCTCTCCGCCTGCCAGAATGCTGTGTGTCTGTGTGTGTTTTCTCAGAGAAAGACAAAAAGTCCTCAGTTCCCAACCAACACAAAGCCTCCCATCGACTTTCTACAGTAGCCTTCCCCTTGGAGTCATCCACGGGTCCATCCTGCACATGCTTTGGCTTTCAAATGATTCTATCTTTAGCACAGGTCTTGCAGCCTGACACTCCCCTCCCCAAATGTGACAAATCCTCCCACCAAAATCTGCAGCATGACAGGAGCTGGCCTTCAAATGTAAGCATCTGCTGCCTGATAGACCTCTATTGCAAGAGATGCTTTTCCTTTGCCATGTGGCCCAGCTGCAGCAACAAAGTACTTTCGTTAGCCAGGAGAAAACAGAGGACAGAAGATGGAACAGTTGGGCATCAGGCTTGGAAGCAAGCAGCCCATCGTAAATAGGGCGGTTGTGGCAACTGAGTCCTTTCTGCAAAATCCAGGGCTCAGTGTCAGGCTGGCTAAGGGAAGTCCCAGATGTTGTCATCCAAAGAACTTCTAACTGGGCTAAGACTCAAAGGAAATGCACAAGAAGTGGTAAAGGGGAGAAATCACTAAAGAAGAATTCAAACAAATAACCAACTCTTGTAGGGAAAAGGTTCGCAAGGCTAACGTACAAAAAGAGTTCAGGCTTCCCAGGGACAGGCTTCTCAGGTTGTGGCAACTGAGTCCTTTCTGCAAAATCCAGGGCTCAGTGTCAGGCTGGCTAAGGGAAGTCCCAGATGTTGTCATCCAAAGAACTTCTAACTGGGCTAAGACTCAAAAGAAATGCACAAGAAGTGGTAAAAGGGAGAAATCACCAAAGAAGAATTCAAACGAATAACCAACTCCTGTAGGGAAAAGGTTCGCAAGGCTAAGGCACAAAAAGAGCTCAGGCTTCCCAGGGACAAGCTTCCCAGGTTGTGGCAACTGAGTCCTTTCTGCAAAGTCCAGTGCTCAGTGTCAGGCTGGCTAAGGGAAGTCCCAGATGTTGTCATCCAAAGAACTTCTAACTGGGCTAAGACTCAAAGGAAATGCACAAGAAGTGGTAAAGGGGAGAAATCACCAAAGAAGAATTCAAACGAATAACCAACTCCTGTAGGGAAAAGGTTCGCAAGGCTAAGGCACAAAAAGAGCTCAGGCTTCCCAGGGACAGGCTTCCCAGGCTCTGGCAACTGAGTCCTTTCTGCAAAGTCCTGGGCTCAGTGGCAGGCTGGCTAAGGAAAGTCCCAGATGTTGTCATCCAAAGAACTTCTAACTGGGCTAAGACTCAAAAAAGAAATGCGCAAGAAGTGGTAAAGGGGAGAAATCACCAAAGAAGAATTCAAACAAATAACCAACTCCTGTAGGGAAAAGGTTCGCAAGGCTAAGGCACAAAAAGAGCTCAGGCTTCCCAGGGACAGGCTTCCCAGGTTGTGGCAACTGAGTCCTTTCTGCAAAGTCCAGTGCTCAGTGTCAGGCTGGCTAAGGGAAGTCCCAGATGTTGTCATCCAAAGAACTTCTAACTGGGCTAAGACTCAAAAGAAATGCACAAGAAGTGGTAAAGGGGAGAAGTCACCAAAGAAGAATTCAAACGAATAACCAACTCCTGTAGGGAAAAGGTTCGCAAGGCTAAGGCACAAAAAGAGCTCAGGCTTCCCAGGGACAGGCTTCCCAGGTTGTGGCAACTGAGTCCTTTCTGCAAAGTCCAGGGCTCAGTGGTAGGCTGGCTAAGGGAAGTCCCAGATGTTGTCATCCAAAGAACTTCTAACTGGGCTAAGACTCAAAAAAGAAATGCACAAGAAGTAGTAAAGGGGAGAAATCACCAAAGAAGAATTCAAACAAATAACCAACTCCTGTAGGGAAAAGGTTCGCAAGGCTAAGGCACAAAAAGAGCTCAGGCTTCCCAGGGACAGGCTTCCCAGGTTGTGGCAACTGAGTCCTTTCTGCAAAGTCCAGTGCTCAGTGTCAGGCTGGCTAAGGGAAGTCCCAGATGTTGTCATCCAAAGAACTTCTAACTGGGCTAAGACTCAAAAGAAATGCACAAGAAGTGGTAAAGGGGAGAAATCACCAAAGAAGAATTCAAACAAATAACCAACTCCTGTAGGGAAAAGGTTCGCAAGGCTAAGGCACAAAAAGAGCTCAGGCTTCCCAGGGACAGGCTTCCCAGGTTGTGGCAACTGAGTCCTTTCTGCAAAATCCAGGACTCAGGGTCAGGCTGGCTAAGGGAAGTTCCAGATGTTGTCATCCAAAGAACTTCTAACTGGGCTAAGACTCAAAAGAAATGCACAAGAAGTGGTAAAGGGGAGAAATCACCAAAGAAGAATTCAAACAAATAACCAACTCCTGTAGGGAAAAGGTTCGCAAGGCTAAGGCACAAAAAGAGCTCAGGCTTCCCAGGGACAGGCTTCCCAGGTTGTGGCAACTGAGTCCTTTCTGCAAAATCCAGGGCTCAGTGTCAGGCTGGCTAAGGGAAGTCCCAGATGTTGTCATCCAAAGAACTTCTAAGTGGGCTAAGACTCAAAAGAAATGCACAAGAAGTGGTAAAGGGGAGAAATCACCAAAGAAGAATTCAAACGAATAACCAACTCCTGTAGGGAAAAGGTTCGCAAGGCTACAGCACAAAAAGAGCTCAGGCTTCCCAGGGACAGGCTTCCCAGGTTGTGGCAACTGAGTCCTTTCTGCAAAATCCAGGACTCAGGGTCAGGCTGGCTAAGGGAAGTTCCAGATGTTGTCATCCAAAGAACTTCTAACTGGGCTAAGACTCAAAAGAAATGCACAGGAAGTGGTAAAGGGGAGAAATCACCAAAGAATAAATAATAATAATAGTAATCCTTTATTTATACCCCGCTAACATCTCCCGAAGGACTCGGTGCGGCTTACAAGAAGCCGAGACCTAACACATCAATAAAACAACAGCATAACAAATACAACAATAAATAAACTCATAAAGCAAAGCAATAAACATTAAACGATAGCAATAAACATTAAACAATAACACCATAGGAAGTTCCAGATGTTGTCATGCAAAGAACTTCTAACTGGGCTAAGAATCAAAAAAGAAATGCACAAGAAGTGGTAAAAGGGAGAAATCACCAAAGAAGAATGCAAATGAATCACCAACTCCTGTAGGGAGAAGGTTCGCAAGGCTAAAGCACAAAAAGAGCTCAGGCTTCCCAGGGAAATGAAAAACAATCAAAAGGGCTGGGTTGTTGTAGGTTTTTTTCTGGCTATATGGCCATGTTCTAGAGCAGTGGTTCTCAACCTTGCTAATGCCGTGACCCCTTAATGCAGTTCCATATGTTGTGGTGACCCCCAACCATAATATTGTTTTCATTGCTACTTGATAACTGTCATTTTACTACTGTTATAAATCATAATGTAAATATCTGATATGCAGGATGTATTTTCATTCACTGGACCAAATTTGGCACAAATACCCAATATGCCCAAATTTGGATACTAGTGAGGTTGGGGGAGGGACTGGTTTTATCATTTGAGAGTTGTACTTGCTGAGATTTATAGTTCATCTACAATCAAAGAGCATTCTGATCTCCACCAATGATGGAACTGAACCAATCTTGGCACACAGGACTCCCATGACCAACATAAAACACTAGCAGGGTTTGGTGGGCATGGATCTTGAGTTTGGGAGTTGTAGTTCACCTACGTCTGTGGACTCAAACAATGATGGATCAGGACCAAATTTGGCACAAATACTCAATATGCCCAAATGTGAACACTAGTGGAGTTTGGGGGAAATAGACCTTGGCATTTGGGAGTTGTAGTTGCTGGGATTTGTAGTTCACCTACAATCAAAGAGCATTCTGAACCCCACCAACAATAGAATTGGATCTAACTTTCCACACGTAACCCAGATGACCAAGAGAAAATACTGTGTTTTCTAATGGTCTTTGGCGACCCCTCGGACACCCTCTCGCGACCCCCCCAGGGGTCCCGACCCCCAGGTTGAGAAACACTGTCCTAGAGGCATTCTCTCCTGATGTTTCGCCTGCAACTATGGCAAGCATCCTTAGAGGTTATGAGATTGTAAACAGTGGCTGGATGGCCATCTGTCAGGGGTGCTTTGAATGCAATTTTCCTGCTTCTTGGCAGAATGGGGTTGGACTGGATGGCCCAGGAGGTCTCTTCCAACTCTACGATTCTAATGCTTGGGTAGCTTTATTTTTCCGTGTGGAATAGAGCAAACCTACTGGAATCCGGAGGTTAAGATAAGATCAAGCAAATCAACGTGTTCAAAGCAGAAGGCATCTTTCGAATCAGAGGAATGTGTCTGAAGCCGCTGAGACAATCGTGAAAGCTGACTCATCTCCATTGATGATTTCGGCTCAAGGCGACTTCATACGGAGCAGATGCCAGCGTTATTTTCCACCGTCGGAAAGACGCGGGGATTACTCTTATGTAACTTACAAACCAGGGCTAGCCCGACTGTGAGGAGAAAGAAGCGGCTGCCTTAAGGCAAGAGGTTTCTTAAATGTCACGAAAGGCAGCAAATTGCTAAGTTGTTGTTTTCCTGCCAAACCAAAGGCAGGAAAATGCACAAGCAGAAGACACTCAAAATGAAAAGATAATACCTCGAATCTCGTCGAGATGGCTTTGGATGGGAAATGCAAATGACAGAGGAGGGCAACTAAAATGATCAAGAGTCTGGAGAACAAGCCCTATGAGGAGCGGCTTAAAGAGCTGGGCATATTTAGCCTGAAGAAGAGAAGGCTGAGAGGAGACATGATAGCCATGTATAAATATGTGAGAGGAAGTCACAGGGAGGAGGGAGCAAGCTTGTTTTCTGCTGCCCTGGAGACTTACTTACTTACTTAGGCGATCCCTCGTTGGACGAGTAAGATGGTCTTCCATCATGGGTTTCCTTGTGGGTCCGCATGTGGCTGTGGAGCCCTATTCTTGCTCTGCATCTTCTTCCGCAGTGAGGGCATTGGTTTCCAGGTGGAAGGCGGTCCCGGTCGGGGTTGGCTTGACGCGCCTTCCTCCTGGCACGTTTCTCTCTTTCACCCTCCACTCGTGCCTCCTCGAATTCTGCAGCACTGCTGGTCACAGCTGACCTCCAGCTGGAGCGCTCAAGGGCCAGGGCCTCCCAGTTCTCAGTGTCTATGCCAGAGTTTTTAAGGTTGGCTTTGAGGCCATCTTTCAATCTCTTTTCCTGTCCATCAACGTTCCATTTTCCGTTCTTAAGTTCAGAGTAGAGCAACTGCTTTGGGAGACGGTGGTCAGGCATCCGGACAACGTGGCCTGTCCAGCGGAGTTGATGTTGGAGGACCATTGCTTCAATGCTGGTGGTCTTTGCTTCCTCCAGCACGCTGACGTTTGTCCGCTTGTCTTCCCAGGAGATTTGCAGGATTTTCCGGAGGCAGCGCTGATGGAATCGTTCCAGGAGCTGCATGTGACGTCTGTAGACAGTCCACGTCTCACAGGCATATAGCAGGGTTGGGAGGACAATAGCTTTATAGACAAGCACCTTAGTATCCCTACGGATGTCCCGGTCCTCAAACACTCTCTGCTTCATACGGGAAAATGCTGCACTTGCAGAGCTCAGGCGGTGTTGTATTTCGGCATCGATGTTGACTTTGGTGGAGAGGTGGCTGCCAAGGTAGCGGAAATGGTCGACGTTTTCTAATGTTACACCATTAAGCTGTATCTCTGGCATTGGAGAGGGGGCGGCTGGTGACTGCTGGAACAGCACTTTGGTTTTCTCGATGTTCAGTGACAGGCCAAGCTTTGTGTATGCTTCTGCAAAGGTGTTGAGAGTGGCTTGTAGATCTTCTTCTGTATGCGCACAGACGACATTGTCATCAGCATACTGGAGTTCTATAACAGATGTTGTTGTGACCTTGGTTTTGGCTTTCAATCTGCTGAGGTTAAATAGCTTGCCGTCTGTCCGATAGATGATTTCCACTCCGGTGGGAAGCTTCCCATCAACAAGGTGTAGTATCATGGCGATGAAGATGGAGAATAAAGTTGGGGCAATAACACATCCCTGTTTGACACCCGATTCCACCTTAAATGGGTCACTTTGGGAGCCATTGCTATCCAAGACTGTTGCCATCATGTCATCGTGGAGGAGCCGCAGGATGTTCACAAATTTGCTTGGGCACCCGATTTTGTGGAGGATGGTCCAGAGAGCGCTGCGATTCACTGTGTCGAATGCCTTTGCAAGGTCGATGAATGCCATGTACAGAGGTTGGTTTTGTTCCCTGCATTTTTCTTGGAGCTGTCGTGCAGTGAAGATCATGTCCACAGTTCCTCTGGAGGGGCGGAAGCCGTTCTGGGATTCTGGGAGGGTGTCTTCTGAGAGGGGCAGAAGGCGGTTTGCAAGGATTCTTGCGAGGATTTTCCCAGCAGAGGTTAGAAGGGAGATACCTCGATAGTTTCCGCAGTCTGTTCTTTCCCCTTTTTTGAAGAGGGTGATGATGGTGGCATCCTTGAAGTCTGCTGGGATTTTCTCGGTCACCCACACTTTTTCTATGAGCTGGTGGAGTTGGTGTGCCAGAGCAGGTCCTCCCTCTTTAAAGATTTCAGCAGGGATCCCATCCGGTCCGCTGGCTTTGTTGTTCTTTTGTTGGCTGATGGCATTGCTGACTTCTTCCAAACTAGGCAGTGCTGCAAGCTCATCCCTGGTTTGTTGTTGCGGGATTTGTGAGAGGACCTCTTCGGCCACACTGGAGCTGCGGTTTAGGAGGCTTTGGTAGTGTTCTTTCCAACGTAGTGCAATTGACTTTTGGTCCTTCAGGAGTTTGGTTCCATCTGATGAGCGTAGAGGCTGTATGCCATGGTTTCTTGGCCCATAGATGACCTTTGTGGCTTTGAAAAATCCTTGAGCATTATGGGTATCTGCCAGGTGTTGGATTTCTTCAGCCTTCTTTGTCCACCAGATGTTCTTGAGTTCTCTTGTCCTTCTTTGGACCTCAGCTTTTGCACTGGCGTAGATCTTTTTCTTAGCAGCACAGTTGATGTCTCTCTGCCATGTTTGGAAGGCTTTCCTTTTCTTGTCGATTAGCTGTTGGATCTCGATGTCATTTTCGTCAAACCAGTCTTGATGTTTCTTGGCTTGGTATCCAATAGTTTCTTCGCAGGCTTGGATGATGGAGGTCTTCAGTTTGTTCCAATGTTCCTCAACATTTTCGGGGTGTACTGTGGGTAGATGGTCCTTGAGTGCTGTTTGGAGATGGGCTCGCCTGGAGGGCTCCTGAAGGGCTTGGGTGTTCATTTTGCGCCTTGTCTTTCTTCCTTGGAGTCTGCGCTTGGGGGCGATCTTGATAGCCATCGTGGATCGGATTAGCCTGTGGTCGGTCCAGCAGTCGTCAGCACCTGTCATGGCTCTTGTGAGGAGTACGTCACGGCGGTCTCTGGCACGTGTGATTACATAGTCTAAGAGGTGCCAGTGCTTTGACCGGGGGTGCTTCCATGATGTCTTGAGCTTGTTTTTCTGGCGGAAGAGCGTGTTGGTGATGACAAGGTTGTGCTCCGCACATTTGGTGAGAAGCAGGATGCCATTCGAGTTGCTGTTTCCAACCCCGTCTTTTCCTATGGTGCCTGGCCACAGGTCGAAGTCTCGCCCGACTCTTGCATTGAAGTCCCCCAGGAGAATGATTTTGTCCTCCTTAGGTATCCCCGATAGGACAGTGTCCAGCTGATAGTAGAACTTCTCCTTGATGTCTTCATCAGCGTCTAGTGTTGGTGCATAGGCACTTATGATGGTTGCCCGTTGGTTTTTGGCAAGATCAATTCGGAGGGTGGAGAGTCGTTCGTTGATGCCAGTGGGTGCTTCGGTCAGATGTTTCACCAGATCATTCCTGATAGCAAAGCCAACTCCGTGCATTCTTTGGTCTTCTTCGGGCAGTCCCTTCCAGAAGAAGGTGTAGCCTCCTTTTTCTTCCTTCAGCTGTCCCTCTCCTGCTCTCCGGGTCTCCTGAAGGGCTGCTATGTCGATGTTGAAGCGTCCCAGCTCCCTTGCGATGATGGCAGTTCTGCGTTCGGGGCGTTCACTGTCACTGTTGTCCATCAGTGTCCGTACGTTCCACGTACCGAAGTTCATTTTTCTTTTTTGGCCGCAGGATGGTGACCCCACTGGACGCGGCAGTCCAGTCAGGGATAAGTGAGGCAGACTATGTTTAGGGCACCTTTTCTAGCCCCCTCCCCGTGTGGGGTGAGCAGAGTGGGTCCTAAAAAGGGCTGCTCAGTCGCGGATACAGCTGCCGAACTACTCAACTGCCTCGGACCTTGAGGTAGAACGACTGAGTCCGTACCCACCGCCCGTGTGCCAGTCTGTGACTAGGGGCTTCCAGATTTCACAGTCCTGCCCCCGTCGCCACTCGCTGATCGCCATGGGACTTTGGTTGCTTGGTTTTTATTTTCTTTGGAAGACGCCTGTGCGTGGGTTTTTTTAATGTGTGGAGGTCAGTGCACAACTGAACAACACACAGTCTTCACAGATGAGGTTCCACTGGTGATGTAGTTTAACACAATGACCATGGCTTCTCAGTCTGTTGCAGCCTTCTTCCGCCTTCGCAGCCGTTGTAACATGTGCCATGTTATCCTCCGCCTGCTCTGCCGTTGAGGTCTTTGGGTCTTCGGACTGTGCTTGGTCTGGGACCTCCCCCGCGGCCACTCCTGGGAGTGCACGACTCCAGTTGTTGTGCCCACAGGTTCATCGGAACACGCAAGCCCCCTCACCACGACAAGGTGACAGTCCGTCGAGGGGGCCTGGAGACTAGGGCACAATGGAGCAATGGCTTCAAACTACAAGAAAGGAGATTCCATTTGAACATTAGGAAGAATTTCCTGACTGTGAGAGCCGTTTAGCAGTGGAACTCTCTGCCCTGGAATGTGATGGAGGCTTCTTCTTTGGAAGCTTTTAAACAGGGGTTGGATGGCCATCTGTCAGGGGTGCTTTGAATGCAATATTCCTGCTTCTTGGCAGGGGTTTGGACCGGATGGCCCATGAGGTCTCTTCCAACTCTTTGATTCTATGATTCTATGTAGGTAAACTATAAATCCCAGCAACTACAACCCCCAAATGTCAAGGTCTATTTTCCCCAAACTTTACCAATGTTCACATTTGGGCATATTATTTGTGGAAAGTTTGGTCCCTATTCATCATAATTTGAATCCACAGTTCTCTCTGGATGTAGGTGAACTACAACTCCCAGACTCAAGGTCAATGCCCACCAAACCCTCCTAGTATTTTCTGTTGGTCATGGGAGTTCTGTGTACCAACTTTGGTTCAATTCAATCGTAGGTGGAGTTCAGAATGCTCTTTGTAGGCGAACTATAAATCCCAGCAACTACAACTCCCAAATGTCAAGGTCTGTTTCCCACAAACTCCACCAATGTTCACATTTGTGTATATTGAGTATTTGTGCCAAGTTTGGTTCAGATCCATCATTCTTTGAATCTGGATGGAGGTTAACTACAACTCCCAAACTCAATGCCGACCAAACCCTTCTAGTATTTTCTGTTGGTCATGGGAGTTCTGTGCACCAAGCTGGGTTCAATTCATCGTTGGTGGTGTTCAGCATGCTCTTTGATTGTAGTTGAACTAGAAATCCCAGCAAGTACAACTCCCAAATGACGAAGTCCGCACCCCCCCCCCCCCCAATATTCAAATGTGGACGTATTGGAAATTTGTGCCAAATTTGATCCAGTGAATAAAAATACACCCTGCAGATCAGATATTTACATTACGATTCATAACAGTAGCAACATTACAGTTATGAAGTAGCAACGAATATAATTTTATGGTTGGGGGTCAGCACAACATGAGGAACTGTATTAAAGGGTCACGGCATTAGCAAGGTTGAAAAACAGTGATCTATAGCCTACGGTGGTGCAGTGGGTTAAGCCACAAAGCTGTAGAATTTGCTGACCAGAAGGTCAGCGGTTCGAATCCATGGGACGGGGCGAGCTCCCATTGTTAGCCCCAGCTTCTGCCAACCTAGCAGTTCGAAAACATGCAAATGTGAGTAGATCAATAGATACTGTTTTGATGGGAAGGTAGCGGCGCTCCATGCAGTCATGCTGGCCACATGACCTTGGAGGTGTCTACGGACAACGCTGGCCCTTCGGCTTAGAAATTGAGATGAGCATCATCTCCCAGACTCAGATTCATAGAATCAAAGAGTTGGAAGAGACCGAATGGGCCATCCAGTCCAACCCCCTGCCAAGAAGCAGGAATATTGCATTCAAATCACCCCTGACAGATGGTCATCCAGCATCTCCTTAAAAGCTTCCAAAGAAGGAGCCTCCACCACACTCCGGGGCAGAGAGTTCCACTGCTGAACTGCTCTCTTAGACTCGACTAGACTTAATGTCTTTACTATACATTTCTTTCCCTGATCTCAAATAAGGGAGGCAATATTCTCCCGCAACCTTACGTAAGATTATCCTCAAAGTTCGGTGTCCTGGTGGTGGGTCTGTAGGTGACTGTGGAGCTACATGTTCTCCCGCAGTGATGGCATTGGTTTCCAGTTAGATAGTGGTCCCAGTCAGGGTTGGCTTGACATGCCTTCCTCTTGGCACGTTTCTCTCTTTCGCCCTCCATTCGTGTCTCTTCGAATTCCGCAGCACTGTTAGTCACAGCTGACCTCCAGCTCAAAGGCCGGGATTTCCCACTTCTCGGTGTCCATGTGGCTTTTTGCACTGCTAAAAATGTCATCAGCACAAACAGAAAGGAAAACCATTCTTCTTCCCTCGTGTGAATAGCTCCGCTGAAGTGAGTGGAATTACTCTCGAGTACTTCCTCTCTGTGTTGCCTTCTGTGGGGTTAAATTTGTGCCTTGTAAAAAAGCTGTTCATTTCATTTTAATGAATTCCTGGTGGGTAAATGATGAGACGTGCCTTCGGGGATAGAGCTGGGTGAGAATCCAAATGAATCAAGGAGATACAATTTATGTATCACATTCTTCAGTAATCGGAGAGTTCATGGGTGCTCCTTTATCTCTGAGCGTAATAAATGGAGCGGCTTCCCTTCCGCATGTCTTAGATTATTTATGCAGCTGTCACAAGGGTACATCGTCGTCGGCGTTGAGTAAACTGGATCCTTGCCGAAGGATTACAATCAGAAGAGCCGGGCGATGGAAGAATGAAGAGGGAAGGGAGGCTTAAAGGACACCAGACGGTGATTCGGTATGGTAATGTTCGTGTGTGCCTTTGAGCCATTTCTAACTACTGGCCTACTTATTTAATTTATTTTATTATTTACAGTATTTATATTCCCCCCTTCTCACCCCGCAGGGTCACATATGCACACATACATGGCAAACATTCAACTCCATAGACACACAACTCAGCAAAAGCTGCAGTTCAATATAAGCAGGTGTGTCTGTAGTCTAGGAGCTCTCAGTCTGAGAGAGCTCTCAATGTTAACAGACATCAGTGAGAGAGGCCTCAGTGTGAGAGAAGCCTCTGTGGGAGAAAGGCCTCAGTGTGGGAAAGGCCTCAGTCTGAGAGAACCCTCTGAGTGAAAGAGGCCTCAGTGTGGGAAAGGCCTCAGTCTGAGAGAACCCTCAGAGTGAAAGAGGCCCCAGTGTGGGAAAGGCCTCAGTGTGGGAAAGGCCTCAGTCTAAGAGAACCCTCAGAGTGAAAGAGGCCTCAGTGGGAGAAAGGCCTCAGTCTGAGAGAACCCTCAGAGTGAAAGAGGCCTCAGTGTGAGAAAGGCCTCAGTGAGGGAAAGGCCTCAGTCTGAGAGAACCCTCTGAGTGAAAGAGGCCTCAGTGGGAGAAAGGCCTCAGTCTGAGAGAACCCTCAGAGTGAAAGAGGCCTCAGTGGGAGAAAGGCCTCAGTCTGAGAGAACCCTCTGAGTGAAAGAGGCCTCAGTGGGAGAAAGGCCTCAGTCTGAGAGAACCCTCAGAGTGAAAGAGGCCTCAGTGGGAGAAAGGCCTCAGTGAGGGAAAGGCCTCAGTCTGAGAGAACCCTCAGAGTGAAAGAGGCCTCAGTGGGAGAAAGGCCTCAGTCTGAGAGAACCCTCAGAGTGAAAGAGGCCTCAGTGTGAGAAAGGCCTCAGTGAGGGAAAGGCCTCAGTCTGAGAGAACCCTCTGAGTGAAAGAGGCCTCAGTGGGAGAAAGGCCTCAGTCTGAGAGAACCCTCAGAGTGAAAGAGGCCTCAGTGGGAGAAAGGCCTCAGTGAGGGAAAGGCCTCAGTCTGAGAGAACCCTCAGAGTGAAAGAGGCCTCAGTGGGAGAAAGGCCTCAGTGAGGGAAAGGCCTCGGTCTGAGAGAACCCTCAGAGTGAAAGAGGCCTCAATGTTAGTATTTATTTATTTGTTTGTTTGTTTACAGCATTTATATTCCGCCCTCCTCACCCTGCAGGAGACTTAGGGCAGATCACAATGCACATATACATGGCAAACATTCAATGCCATAGACACACAACTCAGCAAAAGCTGCAGTTCAATATAAGCAGGTGTGTCTGTAGCTTAGGAGCTCTCAGTCTGAGAGAGCTCTCAATGTTTACAGACCTCAGTGTGGGAGAGGCCTCAGTCTGAGAGAACCCTCAGAGTAAGAGAGGCCTCAGTGGGAGAAAGGTCTCAATGTTAGTATATATTTATTTGTTTGTTTGTTTGTTTGTTTACAATGTTTCGGGGAAAAAACTCAAGACATGGCTGTTAGAGCAAGCATTTGCAAATATTGAGTAATGGACATAGGAAAACGAAACAACTATATGATGGAATTTCATAATGTTTTTATTGAGGACTAGCCATCCTCTGCCACACATTCCCCTCTAGAATGGCCATATAGCCCGAAAAAAACCTACAACAATCCAGATCTGACATTCCGTACCGATGGGTAACTAAATAATAATAATAATAATAATAATAGTAATAGTAATAATAATAATCTTTATTTATAGGTTCTTGTGGGTTTTTTCGGGCTATGTGGCCATGTTCTAGAGGCATTTCTCCTGACGTTTCGCCTGCATCTATGGCCAGCATCCTCAGAGGTAGTGAGGTCTGTTGGAGTTAGGAAAATGAGTTTATTTATCTGTGGAATGACTGGGGTGGGGCAAAGAGCTCTTCTCTGCTGGAGCTAGGTGTGAATGTTTCAACTGACCACCTTCATTAGCATTTGAAGGCCAAAAGGAGGAGACCATGAAAATGAACAAAATCTGGCTACCAGTATTAAAAAACTCTAAAATTACAACAGCAAAACAGCAGAGAGGAAACAACCAGGCACATCTTAACACCTCTCAACAAAAGATTCCTCCAGGCTCAGCCAGGCCTTCAAATGCTAATGAAGGTGGTCAGTTGAAACATTTACACCTAGCGCCAGCAGAGAATAGCTCTTTGCCCCACCTCAGTCACTCCACATATAAATAAACCCATTGTCCTAATTCCAACAGACCTCACTACCTCTGAGGATGCTTGCCATAGATGCAGGCGACGGTCGGGTTAGCCATGATCTGCATTCTGTGGCCATCCAGACAGCAGCTCCACCATTCAGGAAGACGTCAGCCCCTGAATGACGAAGCACAAAATGAAGATGAAATACAAGGCTTTGTTTCTCAACGGACTGGCTGCATCTGCCTCTCAGAGCCACAGAGCCATTGCGCTTGCCTGCAGCGCGGCCGCTATATATAGCTCTTTTGCGCACTGAGGCTATACGGATGGATTCTGAATGAGCCAAGGCTTTGAAACAAGACTCGTGGAGACGCGTCAGACAATGGAGATGCCTTCCCCACCAAATGCTGCAGGAGGGACCAGCTCACCACTCGCAGATGTGTTAGACAAACATTGTGGAGGCATCTTTGAAAGAGGCGCACGACCGAGTCTAGCCTGGGACATCAAAGCATAAGGTGGAAAAGCCAAATGGCACTTGTTAGATAACAAGGAGCAAAAATCACACTGTATGTTTCCCAGTTGTAACCTATGGATCGGATTCCCAAAGGAGATGAGATGTGGGAGAGTATGCGGGATTAGCATTACTCAAAAACCACTGGACTAATTGACATCAAATTTAGAAACAACTAGCTGTACCCTGGCCATGTTCTAGAGGCATTACTCCTGACATTTTGCCTGCATCTATGGCAAGCATCCTCAGAGGTAGTGAGGTCTGTTGGAACTAGGAAAAAGGGTTTATATATCTGTGGAATGACCAGGGTGGGACAAAGGACAATTTCAACAGAAAGGAGGAAACCATGAAAATGAACAAAATCTGGCTACCAGTATTAAAAAACTCTAAAATTAGAACAGAACAACAACAGAGAGGAAACAAACAAACAGGGTGGGGGAAAGGACATCTAATCACCTCTCAACAAAAGATTGCTCCAGGCACTGCCAGGCAATCAAATGCTAATCAAGGTGGTCAGTTGAAACATTCACACCTAGCTCCAGCAGACAAGAGTCCTTTGTCTCACCCTGGTCACTCCACAGATATGTAATCCCATTTTCCTAGTTCCAACAGACCTCACGACCTCTGAGGATACTTGCCATAGATGCAGGCGAAACGTCAGGAGAAAATGCCTCTAGAACATGGCCATATAGCCCGAAAAAACCTAAAGCAATCCAATGATTCCGGCCATGAAAGCCTTTGACAATACAATGTCAGATCTCTCAAACTAGGTCTTTGAAAACTATTATTTAGAAGAGAGCCTCATAATACACTGACAGTTCAGGAGTCATGGAATCCTGGTAGTATCTATCACAGAATCATAGAGTTGGAAGAGACCTCATGGGCCATCCATTCCAACCCCATTCTGCCAAGATGCAGGAAAATTGCATTCAAAGCACTCCCGGCAGATGGCCATCCAGCCTCTGTTTCAAAGCCTCCAAAGAAGGAGCCTCCACCACACTCCGGGGCAGAGAGTTCCACTGATGAACAGCTTTCATAGAATAGAATCATAGAATCCTAGAGTTGGAAGAGAACTCATGGGTCATCCAGTCCAACCTCATTCTGCCAAGAAGCAGGAAAATTGCATTCAAAGCACCCCCGACAGTTGGCCATCCAGCCTCTGCTTCAAAGACACCAAAGAAGGAGCCTCCACCACACTCTGGGGCAGAGAGTTCCACTGCTGAACAGCTTTCATAGAATAGAAGCATAGAATCCTAGAGTTGGAAGAGAACTCATGGGCCATCCAGTCCAACCTCATTCTGCCAAGAAGCAGGAAAATTGCAATCAAAGCACCCCCGACAGATGGCCATCCAGCCTCCACCACACTGTGAGGCAGAGAGTTCCACTGCTGAACAGCTCTCACAGTCAGGAAGTTCTACCTAATGTTCAGATGGAATCTCCTTTCTTGCAGTTTGAAGCCATTGCTCCATTGCATCCTAGTCTCCAGAGCAGCAGAAAACAAGCTTGCTCCCGCCTCCCTATGACTTCCTCTCACATATTTATACATGGCTATCACGTCTCCTCTCAGCCAAAGTGGAACTGTAGAGGAGAGTCTACTGAACAACCCAGTACCTGCCGCATACCAGTACTGCCATCTGTGTGGAGGCATTACTTTTCATTCAACCCTCCTAGTAGCACCAACAAATTGTTGAGTTCTGTTATTCAAAGGTATTGCTCGGAAATGATGCTTCTTTGTTCAGATAATGGCTTTTTATAGAATATATTTTTCTATTTGTTGCTTATATAACATATAATATTTCTTTTCTCGACGCTTTGCCATCTCTTATAAATAAGAAGGACGAAAGTATTCTATTTTTTCCCCAATTTATTTTCCAATTTCTTTCCTCCATACTGCTAACAAAGCCTAGACTTAATAAAAATACCCTATTGTTAGCAGTTTGTGTTTGTGTAGCCTTTTATTGACTTCTGATGCCTGGAATTAAAAGGAAATACACGCAACATTTTGTCTGATCGGCTTGAATGTGAACTGTCACAAGACGTATGTCGGCAAGTGAGTCAACAATGTGATGCGGCCGCAAAAAAAGCCAATGGGATTTTGGCCTTCATCAACAGGAGTATAGTGTTTTGAACTGCTAGGTTGGCAAAAGCTGGGGCTGACAGTGGGAGCTCACCCTGCTCCCTTGATTCAAACCTGCGACCTTTCAGTCAACAAGTTCAGCAGCTCAGCGGTTTAACTTATGTGAGACTTATGTGAGTCGTTTTTCCTGGGTGTTTCTTATGGCAGACTCTTCAATTGATTTCTAACACTAAGACGACTAAAACTATTTATTTAATCATTCTTCATACTATTGCTATTTATTAATCAATTTAATCGGGTCTCTGCCCTTTGTTCAATGTGACAAGGTTGAATTGGGAAAAGTTTGAAGGGAGGTGTTGACAAGCTGGACTGTGTCCATAAGAGGACGACTAAAATGATCAAGGGTCTGGAGAACAAGCCCTATGAGGAGCGGCTTAAAGAGCTGGGCATGTTTAGCCTGAAGAAGAGAAGGCTGAGAAGAAACATGATAGCCATGTACAAATAAGTGAGTAAAACATCAGTTGCAGCTATCAACCAAGAGGAGAGTGACTAGAATGATCAAGGAACTGGAGAACAATCCCTATGAGGAGTGGGTTAAAGAGCTGGGCATGTTTAGCCTGAAGAAGAGAAGGCCGAGAGGAGACATGATGAGGGGGAAGTCGTAGGAAGGAGGAAGCAAGCTTGTTTTGTGCTGCCCTCGAGACCAGGACGCAATGGAGCAATGGCTACAAACTACAAGAAAGGAGATTCCACTTGAACATGAGGAAGAACTTCCTGACTATGAGAGCTGTTCAGCAGTGGAACTCTCTGCCCTGGGCTGTGGTGGAGGCTCCTTCTATGGAGACTTTTAAACAGAGGCTGGATGGCCATCTGTTGGGGGTGCTTTGAATGCAATATTCCTGCATCTTGGCAGGGGGTTGGACTGGATGGCCCATGAGGTCTCTTCCAACTCTAGGATTCTATGATTCTACTAGCTGTACCCGTAACGCGTTGCTGTGGCCAACCTTCCCTCCCTCTTTCTCTCCTTCCCTCTTTCCTTCCTTCCCTGTTTTTCTTTTCCTTCTCCTTTGCCTTCTTTCTTCCTTCTCTACCATTTCTTTCTTCCCTTCCTTTGCTCTTTGGTTCCATCCTTCCCTCTCTCTTTCCTTCCTTCTTTTACTTTATTTATTTCCTTCTCTCCTTCGTTCCTTCTCTACTTTCTTTCCTTCCTTCCTTCCTCCTTCCCTCCCTCCCTCCTCTCCTTCTCTCCCTCTTTCTTTCCCTCCTTCCTTCCCTGCCCCTATATGTGTTTTGTGTGAGTGTATATGCATATATGTGTTTGTATATATTTGTGTATGTGTGTATATGTGGTTTTGTGCATGCATGGTCATGTATTTTTGGGGTTTTTTGCTTTTAAAGTCTCTTTTGCTGTGTTTTTCAATGTTTGAGGACCCCTGATGACTGTGAGAGCTGTTCAGCAGTGGAACTCTCTGCCTCAGAGTGTGGTGGAGGCTCCCTCTGTGGAGGCTTTGAAACAGAGGCTGGATGGCCATCTGTCAGGGGTGCTTTGAATACAATTTTCCTGCTTCTTAAGAGAATGAGGTTGAACTGGATGGCCCATGAGTTCTCTTCCAACTCTAGGATACTATGATTCTATATCACGAGAGCTGTTCAGCAGTGGAACTCTCTGACCTGGAGTGTGGTGGAGGCTCCTTCTTTGGAGGCTTTGAAACAGGCTGGATGGCCATCTGTCAGGGGTGCTTTGAATGTAATTTTCCTGCTTCTTGGCAGAATGAGGTTGGACTGGATGGCCCATGAGTTCTCTTCCAACTCTAGGATACTATGATTCTATGACTGTGAGAGCTGGGGTTGGACTGGATGACCCTTGGGGTCTCTTCCAACTCTAGGATACTATGATTCTATGACTGTGAGAGCTGGGGTTGGACTGGATGACCCATGGGGTCTCTTCCAACTCTAGAATACTATGATTCTATGACTGTGAGAGCTGGGGTTGGACTGGATGACCCATGGGGTCTCTTCCAACTCTAGAATACTATGATTCTATGACTGTGAGAGCTGGGGTTGGACTGGATGACCCTTGGGGTCTCTTTCAACTCTATGATTCTAAGAATAGCTCAGAGCCCCAGGTGGGATATAGGCAATGGTTGTTCCTATCACACAGACCAAGAGTATTGAAAGACAGCGACACACACAAACACACAAGCCGACGACTGTATGGAAAACAGCAGTGACGGGACTGCAGGAGAAACCGAGACAGCGCAAAACGGCACCCGCAATCTTGCACATGACCCACTTGACAATGAACGCTGATGGGAACCTGAGACAGCCGGAGAAGGAGAAGAAAGACCTGAGAAGTAAACATCTTGCACGATTACGGATTCAGTCCTCGCTCCCATTAGAGCCGTTCCCCCCCCCTCCCTGGTGCCAAATGCGGTTACGCCTGAACGGTGCAACGGCCGCCACTACATTATCTATAATGATGGGAACACAGATTCAGCAGCCGTTTCCCGATTCGAAAACAAGCCCAAAGAAAGCAATCTAAGTGAAATTAACAAACGACAGCAAGGTCAAATAGGAGGAGGAAAATCAGAGACAGCGGCCAATTCCTTGTGGGTTCGGGGAAATTAAAACACGAGCGTGTAAGGGGCAAGCGGTCGGCCCGCAACGAGACGTCGCCCTTGGAAGCCGAGCCGCGTTGTGTTTTCCGATGCTCAATCTGCTCCTTCTTTTATCAAGTTTGAGGTTACATAACCAGGCCATGCCAGATTTCTCCCAGAATGACTCATTTTGGGCTTTATTAGTGCCAGAGACAGTTACAAAACCTGTTCCCCTCCAACCGCAACCCAGCCACCCGCCTACCTCCCCCAATATTATTTCATAAGTCCTATGATGCCAGGCTGTATCGATATTTCATTACGAGTGTTGCATGGAGTGGGGGGAGAGTTCGGCTCAAAGAAGGGTTGTTTGTGCCAATGCCAGTGCTTTGCAAGCTCCAGAAGGGAAGAGGTGGGATACAAAATGCCCATTCCTCCAAACCCCGGTTCCCCTCCCATGCCATCTTCCTCCTCCGCTAACGTTTATTTTCTTGCCCAAAGGAAAACCGTGACAGAGGAACTCCAGATATTCCTTTAATGCAGTGTTTCTCAACTCCTGGGGAGGTCTCGATGGGTCACCAAGCTGGAATGAGTCCGAAGTGGGCGACTAAAATGATCACAGGTCTGGAGAACAAGCCCTATGAGGAGCGGCTTAAAGAGCTGGGCATGTTTAGCCACACTTGGAATACTGTGTCCAATTCTGGACACCACAACTGAAGAGAGATATTGACAAGCTGGAATGTGTCCAGAGGAGGGCGACTACAATGATCAAGGGTCTGGAGAACAAGCCCTATGAGGAGCGGCTTAGGGAACTGGGCATGTTTAGCCACACTTGGAATACTGTGTCCAATTCTGGGCACCACAACTGAAGAGAGATATTGACAAGCTGGAATGGGTCCCAAGGTGGGCGACTAAAATGATCACAGATCTGGAGAACAAGCCCTATGAGGAGCGGCTTAAAGAGCTGGGCATGTTTAGCCACACTTGGAATACTGTGTCCAATTCTGGGCACCACAACTGAAGAGAGATATTGACAAGCTGGAATGTGTCCAGAGGAGGGCAACTACAATGATCAAGGGTCTGGAGAACAAGCCCTATGAGGAGCGGCTTAAAGAGCTGGGCATGTTTAGCCACACTTGGAATACTGTGTCCAATTCTGGACACCACAACTGAAGAGAGATATTGACAAGCTGGAATGTGTCCAGAGGAGGGTGACTACAATGATCAAGGGTCTGGAGAACAAGCCCTATGAGGAGCGGCTTAAAGAGCTGGGCATGTTTAGCCACACTTGGAATACTGTGTCCAATTCTGGGCACCACAACTGAAGAGAGATATTGACAAGCTGGAATGTGTCCAGAGGAGGGCGACTAAAATGATCACGGATCTGGAGAACAAGCCCTATGAGGAGCGGCTTAAAGAACTGGATATGTTTAGCTTGAAGAAGAGAAGGCCGAGAGGAGACATTTAATATAATGCCATGTTAGGTCTGCTCGTATGCCCTTCCACAAACGCCACTATCACCTTCTCGTCCATGTCCCAGCATTACTTCCCGTTTTAATTTTACATTTGGCCTTCCCACTGTTTTAATTGTGTGTTGTCTTATTGATAATGTTGTATATTTTGTTGTCTATGTTTTATTTTAATTTGCTTGTACTGTTGTTATTGCTTGTATTGTTGTATTTGGGCTCGGCCTCATGTAAGCCGCACCGAGTCCCTTGGGGAGATGGTAGCGGGGTACAAATAAAGTGGTATTATTATTATTATTATTAGAATCATAGAATCAAAGAGTTGGAAGAGACCTCATGGGCCATCCAGTCCAACCCCCTGCCAAGAAGCAGGAATATTGCATTCAAATCACCCCTGACAGATGGCCATCCAGCCTCTGTTTAAAAGCTTCCAAAGAAGGAGCCTCCACCACACTCCGGGGCAGAGAGTTCCACTGCTGAACGGCTCTCACAGTCAGGAAGTTCTTCCTAATGTTCAGATGGAATATCCTCTCTTGTAGTTTGAAGTCATTGTTCCATTGCGTCCTAGTCTCCAGGGAAGCAGAAAACAAGCTTGCTCCCTCCTCCCTGTGGCTTCTTCTCACATATTTATACATGGCTATCATATCTCCTCTTAGCCTTCTCTTCTTCAGGCTAAACATGCCCAGTTCCCTAAGCCGCTCCTCATAGGGCTTGTTCTCCAGACCCTTGATCATTTTAGTCGCCCTCCTCTGGACACATTCCAGCTTGTCTATTATTATTATTATTATTATTATTATTATTATTATTATTATGTTTTAATGTTGTATTTTAAAATACATTACAACTGTACCCTCAATTTCCTTCTGACACAAATAAATGAATAAAACATCAGGTGGGGCTATCAATCAAGAAGAGGGTGACTAATATGATCAAGGGACTGGAGAACAAGCCCTATGAGGAGCAGCATAAAGAGCTGGGCATGTTTAGCCTGAAGAAGAGACGGCTGAGAGGAGACATGATAACCCTGAATAAATATGTGAGAGGAAGTGACATGGAGGAGGAAGTAAGCTTGTTTTCTGCTGCCCTGGAGACTAGGACACAATGGAGCAACGGCTTCAAACTACAAGAAAGGAGATTCCATCTGAACATGAGGAAGAACTTCCTGACTGGGAGAGCCGTTCAGCAGTGGAACTCTCTGCCCCGGAGCGTGGTGGAGGCTCCTTCTTTAGAGGCTTTGAAATAGAGTTGGACATCCTGTGACAGCAACCACCGAGTTTCACAAGCAAAGGTTGACAGATTAATTCAGGACAATCATTGTATCACTCAAGAGAGAAATTTCAAGCATAATCGGCATTTCACAAGAACGTGTGGGTCACATTATTGCTTTGCTTGGCTATCGGAAGATCTGTGCACGATGGGTACCCAGGATGCTGACGCCTGAAATGAAAGCGCACAGACCTGAAACTTCAGAGACGGGATATGTCAGGATCCAGACGCCTTTAAAGAGCCAGACACAGAGATAAAGTCCAAACAAAGTTCATTAAGGCAACAAAAAGCAGTTTGCAAGGCAAAAACTTAACTTGGCAAATAATCCAGATTAAACCGGCATATAATCTGGGATAAACAGATTGAGCAAAATGCTCCAAAGTCACAGAGTTCAAGGTATGCAAGTATGCAAGGTGGAAGAACACACAGCCGTAGTCCAAAAACAGTCCGAAGTCAAAGATATTAGAATCCAAAAAGCATCGTCGTTGTCTGGGCAGTCCAAGGTCAAGTAGAGGGGAAGTCAGCACTTACAGGAATCCAAAGCCAGTCGATACATGGAGAAGCAACAACCTGTAGTTCCAGGACCCAACAAGAGAAACAGCAGCGACAAAGATCCAAGCACGAATCCAACACTTTGCCTCCTGCCAAGTGCCATTATTCCAGTGCCTACATTTATCTTACAATTCTGTTGATGAGCTGTCCTCCATCCTTTCCTCATCGCTATCAGCTGCTCTAGCCTCCACAGCTGATCGCCAACGCCCCTCTCGCCATCTTTTCCATCTCTTATCAAGACTTAGGTCTCCCCATGTATCACCAGATTGCCAGTCCCCAGAAAACCCTTCAAAATATTGCTGGACGTAGGTTGTGTACAAACATCTCTAACTTCTTGCACACGAGTCCAATCCAACCCATCCTCCTTCTCAGCACTTCTCCCAGACCCATCACTTCCAGTGAATCCCATAAAATCTTCTTCTTCAGTTGGAGCAGTAAGTATATCACGGATCCTTTTCCTCTGACGCTTCTCGTCAGACTCCTGCTTTCATCTCCTTCCTTCTCCATTTCTCCTTCTGAGAAACCCTCAAATGAGTCCTCGTCTGTAAGAGACATAAATATCTCCCTAACTCTCTGTTGTTCCTCATCCAAATTCTGAGCACCTCTCTTTCCTCCTCTGCTACTCCTGTCATCAGTAGTAACAGTACTAGGAAACGCAACTACAACAGGATCTCTCCACCGTACGACATCCTTCATAGAGTCTAGATTTAGCACCGTCTGACTTCCATCTGTTACCAATAATGACCGAAGATCTGCGGGGACATCATTATGCTTCTGATGAAGACATTGAGAGAACTGTGAAATGCTGGTTGCGGAAACAGAGTGTCGACTTCTTCTGCGACGGCTTCAGAAAACTCGTTCATCGTTGGGAGAAATGTATCCAATTGTCTGGTGATTATGTGGAAAGTGAATAGTGGTATTGCTTTGCCTGGCTATCAGAAGATCTGTGCACGATTGGTACCCAGGATGCTGACGCCTGAAATGAAAGTGCACAGACTTGAAACTTCAGAGACTGGATCTCACCACCATACAACATCCTCCATACAGTCCACATTTAGCACCGTCTGACTTCCATCTGTTACCAATAATGACAGAAGATCGGCAGAGACATCATTATGCTTCTGATGAAGATGTTGAGAGAACTGTGATACGCTGGTTGCGGAAACAGAGTGTCGACTTCTTCTGCGATGGCTTCAGAAAACCTGTTCAGAGATGGACGTCTTGTGACAGCAACCACAGAGTTTCACAAGCAAAACTGACAGATTAATTCAGGACAATCGCCGTATCACTCAGAGAGAAATTTCAAGCATAATCAGCATTTCACAAGAACATGTGGGTGGGTCACATTATTGCTTTGCTTGGCTATTGGAAGATCTGCGCACGATGGGTACCCAGGATGAGAGAACTGTGAGACGCTGGTTGCGGAAACAAGAGTGTCGACTTCTTCTGCGACAGCTTCAGAAAACCCATTCAGAGATGGACGTCTTCTGACAGCAACCACAGAGTTTCACAAGCAAAAGGTTGACAGATTAATTCAGGACAATCGTCGTATCACTCAGAGAGAAATTTGAAGCATAATCAGCATTTCACAAGAACGTGTGGGTCACATTATTGCTTTGCTTGGCTATTGGAAGATCTGCGCACGATGGGTACCCAGGATGAGAGAACTGTGAGACGCTGGTTGCGGAAACAGAGTGTCGGCTTCTTCTGCGACGGCTTCAGAAAACCCATTCATTGTTGGGAGAAATGTATCCAATTGTCTGGTGATTATGTGGAAAAGGGAATAGTCGTAGTTAAAGAGCACGTTCTAAGGATGATTTCTGCGTTCAATTTATTAAAATATTCCTTTCCAAACGCAAATGACGAAGATGGAGACATTACTTTTCATTCAGCCCTCGTATACTGTAGATCTCAGTGCCTGGCAGGACTTCTGTAAACCATTTCATGACCAACGGCCCAGTGACGGCATCCTTTATTTTGGACGCAGCCACCTTTCCTCCGAGTTCGTAATCAACTTCTGTCCTTGGCTGTTTTTAAGATATATAGAATTCCTGCTGTTTTCTCTTGGAGGAAAAAAAGCCGAGTGAATAATACAGTGCTTGAAAGCCTTTGCAGGCTTAGTTCTGCCAGAGCAGAGGTCTAAAAGGAAATCCATAATGGGCTCCTTGGAGTCTCCTAAATTAAGCTTACGTCTCTTTGTGATGTAATGAATTGCCTCTGAGTCATCTTGCTGTACGGCCACAAATGCTGAAGCGAAGAGGGACCGTTCTGCAGTCTCTCCGGAAAATAAATGCAGGGCGCAATGCCATTCAAGCAGGGTTTCTCAATCTTCCCAATGCCGCGACCCCTTAATGCAGCCCCTCATGTTGGGGTGACCCCCCAACCATGAGGTTATTTTCATTGCTATTTCGTAACTGTAATGTATTTTGCTCCTGTTATGAATTGTTATGTAAATAACTAATATGTAGGATGTACTTTCATTAACAGGACCAAATTTGGCACAAATACCAGATACATCCAAACTTGAATACTGATGGCGTTGGAGGGTTGATGGGATTTATAGTTCGTCTACAATCAAAGAGCATTCTGAACTCCACCAACGATGGAATTGAACCAAACCTGGCACACACAAGTCCTGTGACCAACAGAAAACACTGGAAGGGCTTGGTGGGCATTGACCTTGATTTTGGGAGTTGTAGTTCACCTACACCCAGAGAGCACTGTGGACTCAAACAATGATGGATCTGGGGCATTGACCTTGAGAGTTGTAGTTCACCTACATCCAGAGAGCACTCTAGACTCAATGATGGATCTGGACCAAACTTGGCACAAATACTCAATATGCGCAAATGTCAACACTGGTGGAATTTGGGGGAAATGAACCTTGACATTTGGGAGTTGTAGTTGCTGGGATTTATAGTTCGCCTACAATCAAAAAGCATTCTGAACTCCACCAATGATGGAATTGAACCAAACTTGGCATACAGAACTCCCGTGACCAGAAGCGTTTGGTGGGCATTGACCTTGAGTTTTGGAGTTGTAGTTCACCTACATCCAGAGAGCCCTGTGGATTTAAGTAATGATGGATCTGGACCAAACTTGGCACAAATACTCAATATGCGCAAATGTCAACACTGGTGGAATTTGGGGGAAATGGACCTTGACATTTGGGAGTTGTAGTTGCTGGGATTTATAGTTTGCCTACAATAAAAAAGCATTCTGAACTCCACCAATGATGGAATTGAACCAAATTTGGCACACAGATTTCCCAGGGCCAACAGAAAGTACTGGAAAGGATTGATGAGCAGTGACCTTGAGTTTTGGAGTTTTAGTTCACCTGCATCCAGAGAGCACTGTGGACTCAAACAATGATGGATCTGGACCAAACTTGACACAAACACTCAATATACGCAAATGTCAACATTGGTGGAATTTGGGGGAAACGGACCTTGACATTTAGGAGTTGTAGTTGCTGGGATTTATATTTTGCCTAAAATCAAAGAGGTAGAATCATAGAATCAAAGAGTTGGAAGAGACCTCATGGGCCATCCAGTCCAACCCCCTACCAAGAAGCAGGAATATTGCATTCAAAGCACCCCTGACAGATGGCCATCCAGCCTCTGCTTAAAAGCTTCCAAAGAGGGAGCCTCCACCACACTCCAAGGCAGAGAGTTCCACTGCTGAACGGCTCTCACAGTCAGGAAGTTCTTCCTCATGTTCAGATGGGTAAAACTGCATCTTTCACCCAAGTCTGACTGGGAGGGAAAGGAAACTGAAGGGAACTGCATCTCTCAACCAAGGTTGACCGGGAGGGAGATCAAACCGAACGGAATCCATCCACACCGGGTAAAACTGCATCTCTCACCCAAGGCTGACCGGGAGGGAAAGGAAACCAAAGGGAACTGCATCTCTCACCCAAGGTTGACCGGGAGGGAGATCAAACCGAAGGGAATCCATCCACACCGGGTAAAACTGCATCTCTCACCCAAGGCTGACCGGGAGGGAAAGGAAACCGAAGGGAATCCATCCCCAAAGGGTAAAACTGCATCTCTCACCCAAGGCTGTTCGGGAGAGAAAGGAAACCGAAGGGAACTGTATCTCTCACCCAAGGCTGACTGGAAGAGAAAGAAAACTAAACTGCATCTCTCGCCCAAGGCTGTCCGGGAGGGAAAGGAAACCGAAGGGAATCCATCCACACAGGGTAAAACTGCATCTTTCGCCAAAGGCTGACTGGGAGGGAAAGGAAACCAAAGGGAACTGCATCTCTCACCCAAGGTTGACCGGGAGGGAGATCAAACCAAAGGAAATCCATCCACACCGGGTAAAACTGTATCTCTCACCCAAGGCTGACTGGAAGAGAAAGAAAACTAAACTGCATCTCTCACCCAAGGCTGACCGGGAGGGAAAGGAAACCAAAGGGAATCAATCCACACCGGGTAAAACTGTATCTCTCACCCAAGGCTGATCGGGAGGCAAAGGAAACCGAAGGGAACTGCATCTCTCACCCAAGGCTGACTGGAAGAGAAAGAAAACTAAACTGCATCTCTCGCCCAAGGCTGTCCGGGAGGGAAAGGAAACCGAAAGGAATCCATCCACACCGGGTAAAACTGCATCTCTCGCCCAAGGCTGACCGGGAAGGAAAGGAAACCAAAGGGAACTGCATCTCTCACCCAAGGTTGACCGGGAGGGAGATCAAACCGAAGGAAATCCATCCACACTGGGTAAAACTGCATCTCTCACCCAAGGCTGACCGGGAGGGAAAGGAAACCAAAGGGAATCCATCCACACCAGGTAAAACTGCATCTCTCGCCCAAGGCTGACCGGGAAGGAAAGGAAACCAAAGGGAACTGCATCTCTCACCCAAGGTTGACCGGGAGGGAGATCAAACCGAAGGAAATCCATCCACACTGGGTAAAACTGCATCTCTCACCCAAGGCTGACCGGGAGGGAAAGGAAACCAAAGGGAATCCATCCACACCGGGTAAAACTGCATCTCTCACCCAAGGCTGATCGGGAGGCAAAGGAAACCGAAGGGAACTGCATCTCTCACCCAAGGCTGACTGGAAGAGAAAGAAAACTAAACTGCATCTCTCGCCCAAGGCTGTCCGGGAGGGAGATCAAACCGAAGGAAATCCATCCACACTGGGTAAAACTGCATCTCTCACCCAAGGCTGACTGGGAGGGAAAGGAAACCAAAGGGAATCCATCCACACCGGGTAAAACTGCATCTCTCACCCAAGGCTGATTGGGAGGGAAAGGAAACCGAAGGGAACTGCATCTCTCACCCAAGGCTGACTGGAAGAGAAAGAAAACTAAACTGCATCTCTCGCCCAAGGCTGTCCGGGAGGGAAAGGAAACCGAAGGGAATCCATCCACACCGGGTAAAACTGCATCTCTCACCCAAGGCTGACCAGGAGGGAAAGGAAACCAAAGGGAATCCATCCACACCGGGTAAAACTGCATCTCTCACCCAAGGCTGATTGGGAGGGAAAGGAAACCGAAGGGAACTGCATCTCTCACCCAAGGCTGACTGGAAGAGAAAGAAAACTAAACTGCATCTCTCGCCCAAGGCTGTCCGGGAGGGAAAGGAAACCGAAGGGAATCCATCCACACCCTCTCTCACCCAAGGCTGATCGGGAGGGAAAGGAAACCAAAGGGAATCCATCCACACCGGGTAAAACTGCATCTCTCACCCAAGGCTGATCGGGAGGGAAAGGAAACCAAAGGGAATCCATCCACACCGGGTAAAACTGCATCTCTCACCCAAGGCTGATCGGAGGGAAAGGAAACCAAAGGGAATCCATCCACACCGGGTAAAACTGCATCTCTCACCCAAGGCTGACCGGGAGGGAAAGAAAACTAAAGGGAACTGCATCTCTCACCCAAGGTTGACCGGGAGGGAGATCAAACCAAAGGGAATCCATCCACACCGGGTAAAACTGCATCTCTCACCCAAGGCTGATCGGGAGGGAAAGGAAACCAAAGGGAATCCATCCACACCGGGTAAAACTGCATCTCTCACCCAAGGCTGACCGGGAGGGAAAGGAAACCGAAGGGAATCCATCCACACAGGGTAAAACTGCATCTCTCACCCAAGGCCGATTGGGAGGGAAAGGAAACCGAAGGGAACTGCATCTCTCACCCAAGGCTGACTGGAAGAGAAAGAAAACTAAACTGCATCTCTCGCCCAAGGCTGTCCGAGAGGGAAAGGAAACCGAAGGGAATCCATCCACACAGGGTAAAACTCGCCCAAGGCTGACCAGGAGAGAAAGGAAACTGAAGGGAAACCATCCACACTGGTTTGAAAAGACGAATAATTTCCGACTCACTTACTGATTCGTAAGAGAAATGGCGGGAAAGGCTTCAGAAGGGTAAAGAGACTTCCGGTTTCCTTAAAATCTTCAAAATCACTTCAAAAAGGAAATCTTTCCGAATTAATTATGAATTACGAAGATTCCGACCGAACCTAACCATGCCTAATACATATTGTTTTATTATGTGTATAGATAAAATAATTCACATATGGACTGATTGGTCAACCAATGAATACAATTAAAAGTGTACTTTGAGGGACACCAAGAAGAGAGACTCCCCTCGCTGTAAGCAGTATTTATGGGATGCCACAATCCCCCATGAAAGATGTATGCTTATGTCAACTCATGGAGACACGTTGCCTAAAAGGCGGGGAGGCTGTTGAGGGAGATAAACGCAAAAGCAGAATATGAACGGAAAGGAAGGGGAGGAAAAGGAAAGCATTAAATTCTGGCAGCACTTTGGATACTTCATTAGCTTGACTTTATTAGTTCTGCATCGTTTAACAGGCATTTTATTTGCCATAGTAAAACAAATGGAGTTGCTTTTTTTATTAAAATGAAAACTTATTTCTTTGCTTCTATGGCAGTAGTTGAAAAAGCACGTTTCCTGTGAAATTATTAGAATCCTCTAGTACAGCGGTTCTCAACCTGGGGGTCGCGACTCCTAAGGGGGTCGCTGGGCCATTTTCCGGGGGTCGCGAAGCCGCCTCGATGACAGTCCTGTATGCCAAGTTTGGCTCAATTCTATTGTTGGTGGAGTTCAAAATGCTCTTTGGTGCCTGGTGTACTATAAATCCACACAATTGCAATTCCCAAATGTCAGGGTCTATTTTTTCCAACCCCTCCAGTATTTTCCGTGGGTCATGGAAGTCCTGTATGCCAAGTTTGGTTCAATTCTATTGTTGGTGGAGTTCTGAATGCTCTTTGGTGCCTGGTGAACTACAATTCACACAATTGCAATTCCCAAATGTCAGGGTCTATTTTTCCTAAACCCCTCCAGTATTTTCTGTGGGTCATGGAAGTCCTGCATGCCAAGTTTGGTTCAATTCTATTGTTGGTGGAGTTCAGAATGCTCTTTGGTTGCTGGTGTACTATAAATCCACACAAATGCAATTCCCAAATGTCAGGGTCTATTTTTCCCAACCCCTCCAGTATTTTCCGTGGGTCATGGAAGTCCTGCATGCCAAGTTTGGTTCAATTCTATTGTTGGTGGCATTCATAATGCTCTTTGGTGCCTGGTGTACTATAAATCCACACAATTGCAATTCCCAAATGTCAGGGTCTATTTTTCCTAAACCCCTCCAGTATTTTCCGTGGGTCATGGAAGTCCTGCATGCCAAGTTTGGTTCAATTCTATTGTTGGTGGCATTCATAATGCTCTTTGGTGCCTGGTGTACTATAAATCCACACAATTGCAATTCCCAAATGTCAGGGTCTATTTTTCCCAACCCCTCCAGTATTTTCCGTGGGTCATGGAAGTCCTGCATGCCAAGTTTGGTTCAATTCTATTGTTGGTGGAGTTCATAATGCTCTTTGGTGCCTGGTGTACTATAAATCCACACAATTGCAATTCCCAAATGTCAGGGTCTATTTTTCCTAAACCCCTCCAGTATTTTCCGTGGGTCATGGAAGTCCTGTATGCCAAGTTTGGTTCAATTATATTGTTGGTGGAGTTCAGAATGCTCTTTGGTGCCTGGTGAACTATAATTCACATAAGTGCAATTCCCAAAAAGTCAGAGCTGAATCGGTTAGTGATAATTCCAATCCCTTCATCCATTGTCCCCCAAACATACTGAATATATTCGACCCAGAGAAGTAAGTGGATATGTTTTAGATCAGCGTTTCGCAACCTGGGGGTCAGGACCCTTGGGGGGCTCGTGAGGGGGTTTCAGAGGGGTCACCCAAGACCATCAGAAAACATACGGGGGTTGAATGAAAAGTAATGCCTGCAAAACAGAGATTCTGCGAAAAGCGAAACGCGAAGTAGAGAGGGAACATTGTACTAGAAAGAGAAAGCAGCTATAGTCACACATTCCAATCCATTAGCGGAGGTATGAACAAAGACACTGGATTTATATGGTGCACAATATGTATATAAATAAAAATGTAATGTTCGTTCGTGCTACTATCAGAACTCAAAAACCACTGGGGGAATTGACACCAAATTTGGACACAAGACACCTAACAGTCCAATTTATGTCCTCCACTCAAAACAATTGATTTTGTCATTTGGGAATTGTCGTTGCTGGGATTTATAGTTTACCTACAAACAAGGATGGATCTGGGCCAAACTTGGCATGAATATTCCATATGCCCAAATATGAACACAGATGGAGTTTAAGGGAAATAGACCTTGACAATTGGGATTTGTACTTACTGGGATTTATAGTTCACCTACAATCAAAGAGCATTCTGAACTCCACCAATGATCATAGAATCATAGAATCAAAGAGTTGGAAGAGACCTCATGGGCCATCCAGTCCAACCCCCTGCCAAGAAGCAGGAATATTGCATTCAAATCACCCCTGACAGATGGCCATCCAGCCTCTGTTTAAAAGCTTCCAAAGAAGGAGCCCCCACCACACTCCGGGGCAGAGAGTTCCACTGCTGAACGGCTCTCACAGTCAGGAAGTTCTTCCTCATGTTCAGATGGAATCTCCTCTCTTGTAGTTTGATGGAATTGAACCAAACATGGCATACAGTACTTCCATGACCAACAGAACACACTGGAAGGGTTTAGTCGGCATTGACCTTGAGTTTGGGAGTTGTTGTTCACCTACATCCAGAGAGCACTGTGGACTCAAACAATGATGGATCTGGACCAAACTTGGCATGAATATTCCATATGCCCAAATATGCACACACATGGAGTTTGGAGGAAATAGACCTTATCATTTGGGATTTGCAGTTACTGGGATTTATAGTTCACTACAATTAAAGAGCATTCTGAAACCCACAAACGACAGAAATGGGGCAAACCCTTCCAATATTTTCTGTTGGTCATGGGGACTTCTGTGTACCAAGATTGGTTAAATTCCATCATTGGTGGAGTAAGAATGCTGTTTGATGGTAGGTGAACTATAAATCCCAGCAACTACAACTCCCAAATGTCAAGGTCTGTTTCCCCCAAACTCCATCTGTATGCATATTTGGGCATATGGAATATTCGTGCCAAGTTTGGTGCAGAGCCATCATTGTTTGAGTCCAGAGTGCTCTCTGGATGTAGGTGAACTACAACTCCCAAACGCAAGGTCAATGCTCACCAAACCCTTCCACTATTTTTGCTTGGTCATGGGAGTTCTGTGTACCAAATTTGGTTCCATTCCATCGTTGGTGGAGTTCAGAATGCTCTTTGATGGTAGGTGAACTATAAATCCCAGCAACTACAACTCCCAAATGACAAAATCAAACCTTAAGTGGCTGAGGGGGAAAAGTGAAGGACCTGAGGCTGTTGGGAATTGTGGGGAGGGAGGACTCAAAGTTTGCCAATGTCTGTTATGGATCCTCAGTGCACCCTTTACTGTGGTGACCATCATCCAGTCCTGCAAATTTGGGTATCTAGTTTGCAAAGGACCATGCAAATTTTATATTTATTTGCATATTTAATTATGCAAATTCAGAATACAAACAGCTGTATTGATTCTACCACAATGTTTTAGCGTTTGTTATGGTAGCTATTGTTTTGAGAGAACTAGTCGTACAATGCTTAAAGTACTGGACTCCAAACAGAGGTGCTCGGGTTCAAATCCCTGTTCGGCTACGTAGTTCACCACATGCATGTGGGTCATCCCTACGGCTCAACAAATCTGCTTTATAGGATTGGTGCAGGGATTAAATAGCAAGACACAGAGACCATGCAAAACGGCTCACCTTTGCACCACACAAGAGTCCTGTATTACTAACTTACAAAATGCATAAGGTTGTGGGTGAACTACAACTCACATCATGCTAGCATAACCCCGAGAAACTCCACCAGGACTTCAAGTTTGTTATGTTGGGCAAGTCTGCTCTAGATGCATCATTGGTGGAGTTCAGTGTGCACTGTGGCTGCAGGGTAAACTACAACTCCCACTATGGTTATATAACAACAACAACCATCACTCAAACATTGATTTTGTCATTTTGGAGTTGTAGTTGCTGGGATTTATAGTTCACCTACAATCAAAGAGCATTCTGAACTCCACCAATGATGGAATTGCCCCCAACAAAGACCTATAAAGACCAAACTTGGCACACAGTGCCCCCATGACCCACTTTACATCCTATTGCAGTTTGGAGGAGGGTGGGTCATGGATAATGGGACTTGAAGTACCTCCAATCACTTCCTGAGACTGCTGCAACACTCATCCAATGACTGATCAAAACCAAACTTGGCACACAGAGCCCCCATGACCCACTCTACATCCTACTGCAGTTTGGAGGAGGGTGGGTCATGGATGATGGGACTTGAAGTACCTCCAATCACTTTCTGAGACCGCTGCGACCCTTATCCAATAATGGATCAAGAAGAAACTTGGCACACATAATCCCCATGACCGCCTTTATGTCCTGGTGAGGCTTTTTTTTGGGGGGGGGGGGGGAGACCGGACAATGGATGATGGGATTTGTAGTACTTTCCAACCCTTCGGTTCCCATAGACCACTGTGGCCCCCAACAAAAACCAAACTTGGCACACAGAGCCCCCACGACACACTCTACATACTACTGCAGTTTAGAGGAAGGCAGACCACGGATAATGGGACTTGAAGTATCTCCACTTACTTCCCGAGACCATTCCGACACTCATCCAATGACTGATCAAGAACAAACTTGGCTCACAGAGCTGCCATGACACACTCTACATCCTAATGCAGTTTAGAGGAAGGCAGACCACGGATAATGGGACTTGAAGTATCTCCACTTACTTCCTGAGACCATTCCGACACTCATCCAATGACTGATCAAGAACAAACTTGGCTCACAGAGCTGCCATGACACACTCTACATCCTACTGCAGTTTAGAGGAAGGCAGACCACGGATAATGGGACTTGAAGTATCTCCACTCACTTCCCGAGAACGCTGCGACACTCAGCCAATGACTGATCAAGACCAAACTTGGCACACAGAGCCCCCATGACCCACTCTACATGCTGGTGCAGTTTGGAGGAGGATGGACCACGGGTGATGGGACTTAAAGTACCTTCACTCACTTCCTGAGACCACTGTGACCCTCATCCAGTGACTGATAAAGACCAAACTTGGTATACAGAACCCCCATGACTCACTATCTCAAATAACCCGGGCACCGCTGGGTCCTCAAGCTAGGAAATAAATAAAATTTACATGTTTTCAAACTGGTAGGTATGCAGGAGCTGGGACTAACAGCAGGAGCTCACCCCGTCCCACAGATTCAAACCTCCAACCTTCCGGTCAGCAAGTTCAGCAGCTCAGTGGTTTAACCCGCTGCACTTCTGCGGCTATCAATCTACTGGCATAGTCCTCCATTGTACTACGAATGAGGGATATTACTTTGGTCGTTCCCATCCTTTTGTATTCTAACTCAAGCTCTGAGTGGATTTGAGAATATATTCCATCTCTGCTCCTCAGCCAAATTGCTTTTAAGCAGTTGCAAACAGACTTCAAAAAGATCCTCTACATACAATATGCTCCCCCACAGGTTTTGTATCTTCCCACGGCTGGAGTTCGCCAGACAGTTTTGGTGCCTGACACCCCAATTCTGCATATTCACTCAGACAATTCACCAAACATTCACTCTGTCATTTGTTAAGACACTTTGCAAAAATGAATCACCTTCCTACTGCAATTTTAGATGACAGGAGTTATATTGAAACTAGTCAATACACAGCTCCATGCGGTTCATACAATTTAATTAGGACAGGGTGAGCTCCCATTGTTAGCCCCAGCTCCTGCCAACCTAGCAGTTTGAAAATATGCAAATGTTAGTAGAGTATAAGCCCCCCTTGGCTTATACTCGAGTCAATAATATTCTGTTATTATTGATTTTATTACATTTATTATTTTACTCTATTTATTATTATTACATTTACATTATTATTTTATTACATTTTTTATTTTAATCTATTATTATTATTACATTTATATTTTGCTCTATTATTATTACATTTATTATTTTACTCTATTATTACTATTATTAGGAGCCCCCGGTGGTGAAGTGGGTTAACCGCTGAGCTGCTGAGCTTGTTGACTGAAAAATCGCAGGTTCGAATCCAGGGAGCGGCATGAGCTCCCGCTATTAGCCTCAGCTCCTGCCAACCTAGCAGTCTGAAAACATGCAAATAGGGCTTGTTCAATATCAATAGGTACCTTCGGCAGGAAGGTAACGGCGCTCCATGCAGTCATGCCAGCCACAGGCAAATATTAAGTACTTTGGCCACATAATGAGAAGATAGGAAAGCTTGGAGATAAGAATGATACTGTGGAAGGTGGAAGGAAAAAGTAAGAGGAATCGACCAAGGGCAAGATGGATGGTATCTTTGAAGTGAGGGAAGTATATTAGAGGCAAATATGAAGTACTTTGGCCACATAATGAGAAGATAGGAAAGCTTGGAGACAAGAATAATGCTGGGGAAGATGGAAGGAAAAAGGAAGAGGGGCCGACCAAGGACAAGATGGATGGATGTTATCCTTGAAGTGAGGGAAGTATATTAGAGGCAAATATGAAGTACTTTGGCCACATAATGAGAAGACAGGAAAGCTTGGAGAAGAGAATGATGCTGAGGAAAATGGAAGGAAAAAGGAAGAGGGGCCAACCAAGGACAAGATGGATGGATGTTATCCTTGAAGTGAGGGAAGTATATTAGAGGCAAATATGAAGTACTTTGGCCACATAATGAGAAGACAGGAAAGCTTGGAGAAGAGAATGATGCTGAGGAAAATGGAAGGAAAAAGGAAGAGGGGCCAACCAAGGACAAGATGGATGGATGTTATCCTTGAAGTGAGGGAAGTATATTAGAGGCAAATATGAAGTACTTTGGCCACATAATGAGAAGACAGGAAAGCTTGGAGACGAGAATGATGCTGGGGAAAGTGGAAGGAAAAAGGAAGAGGGGCCGACCAAGGACAAGGTGGATGGATGGCATCCTTGAAGTGAGGGAAGTATATTAGAGGCAAATATGAAGTACTTTGGCCACATGATGAGAAGATAGGAAAGCTTGGAGATGAGAATGATGCTGGGGAAAATGGAAGGAAAAAGGAAGAGGGGCTGACCAAGGACAAGATAGATGGATGGTATCTTTGAAGTGACTGGCTTGTCTCTGAAGGAGCTGGGGGTGACCATGGCCAACAGAGAGCTTTGGCCTGGGCTGGTCCATGAAGTCATGAAGCGTTGGAAACGACTGAATGAATAAACAACAACAACAACAACATGGCCCAGTGAAAGAAAATACATCCGGCATACCTTATGATTCACAATAGTAGTAAAATTCCAGTTATCAAGTAGCAATGAAAATAATGTTCTGGTTGGGGGTCACCACAACATGAGGAACTGCATTAAGGGGTCGCGTCATTGAGAAGGTTGAGAAACACTGTGTTAGAAGGAGATAATACATTTATAAATTCAGAAGAAGTACAAAATGAAATCCAAATCATGCTACTGATGTCGGAGCTGAGGGTGAGTGGGTTGCCGAACTCGTGCCGCCATGTGACCCATTTGCAGGGCCGTCATCGGAAAGGTCGGAGAACTCTCCCGGCGCCCCATTTGCTTGTAAGACGAACAAAGATGAACCTACGAACGAGTTTGGAACAACCTGGATTTCATCGGCTGAGCATGCCCCAGAGAACAGAGAGTGAAATCTCCTTAATTATTCCGCTCAGTCTTGATTTGACAGATAATAGTGGAATAATTACAAGCAGGTAAAGGTTTGGTGTGACCTCCACGATATGTATTTAAAAGCCTCCTCTGAACAAAACCACAAGAAGGTGGAAAGCATAAAGGGTGTAGAAGGGCTGTTTGAATGGCAAAGGAGTAACTTTGAACGGCAGGAGGAGGCACAGCCAGATCAATTAGCAACCCAGGCCCCATTGGGATCAACAGGACCCCAGCGGGAGGCTTTTAGAAAACTGCAAAATCTGTAATTTAGAAACGTTGCCTTGGCAAGACAATTCTACGGGTGGTGGCAACTGCGAAAAAACAACATATGCAACAATCCAGGCCATGCAGGTTGGAAAATGGCATCCTGGCATTATCATATATACTTGAGTATAAGCCGACCTGTCTTACATGCCCTGCGGAAAGCTGATAAATCCCGCAAGGCACGGACTTCAGGTGGCAGAGTATTCCAGAGTGATGGTGCCACTGCTGTGAAGGCTCTGCGTCTGGTTGCTGTTAGACGCAAGGTCTTGACACTGGGGACTTCCAACAAATCTTGGTCCTCAGAACGGAGGGATCTCTGGGGTTGGTAGGGGGTGAGGCGGTCCCTCAGGTACATCGGCCCCAGACCATGCAAGGCCTTAAAGGTGAGTACCATCACTTTGAAAGTCATCCGGTGCTCAATTGGTAACCAATGCAGCTGTAGTAAGATTGGGGTTATGTGGCATCTCATCGGAATTCCCGCAAGAAGCCGAGCGGCTGCATTTTGTACCAACTTGAGCTTCCGGATCACCAATGTAGAGGGCGTTACAGTAGTCCAGTCTTGAGATGACCGTAGCCTGGATCACCGTAGCTAGGTCGTCCCTGGACAGGTCGGGGGCCAGCCGTCTGGCGTGCCGCAGATGAAAATAGGCAGTTCTGCTAACGGCGGAGACCTGGGCCTCCATCGTCAGCAGAGGGTCCAAAAGGAGTCCCAGACTCTTTACCAGTGATGATGGGCATAGCTCCTCGCCATCCAGGGTAGGCAGCTGGATGTCCCCACTGCTCGGTCGACCCAGCCATAGGATCTCCGTCTTTGCTGGATTCACCCTCAACCTGCTGGCACGCAGCCATCCAGTAACGGCCTCGAGGCACTGATGGAAACAATCGGGTACAGAGTCCGGTCGGCCTTCCATCCTCAGCACCAGCTGAGTGTCATCGGCGTACTGATAACACTCAAGCCCAAAACCTCGAACCAGCTGAGCAAGTGGTCGCATATAGATGTTAAACAACAGAGGAGAGAGAATGGCCCCCTGAGGAACCCCACAAGATAGAAGGGACCTCTCCGAGACCAGGCCTCCCCTCTCCACTCGCTATCAACGGTTGTGAAGAAAGGAGGACAGCCAGTTTAAAGCTGTCCCCCTGACTCCAGCAACAGCAAGGCGGTGGGTCAAAGGATTGTGGTCAACTGTGTCAAATGCTGCTGTGAGATCCAACAACACAAGCAGTGCTGACCCGCCCTGGTCAAGCTGGCATCGAAGGTGATCCGTGATGGAGACCAGCACACTCTCTGTCCCATGCCCCGCACGGAAGCCGGACTGGAAGGGAACTCGTCCGGCTGTGTTGTCTAGGAATTGCTGCAACGGCTCCGCTGCTGCCCTGTCAATCACCTTGCCCAGGAACGAGAGATTCGAAACTGGGCGGTAACTGGAGGGAACCGAAGAATCGAAGTCTGGTTTCTTCAGCAGGGGAGAGACCACCGCCTCTTATAAATATAAGTGGGGTGTCTAATTTTATCACCAAAAAACCCTGGGAAAACGTATTGACTCGAGTATAAGCTGAGGGTGGGAAATGCAGCAACTACTGGTAAATTTCAAAATAAAAATAAATACCAATAAAATTACATTAATTGAGGCATCCATAGGTTAAATGTTTTTCAATCTATATAAATAAAAATGTAATTTTCGTTTGTGGGATTAGCATAACTCAAAAACAACTGGGCGAATAGACACCAAATTTGGACACAAGACACGTATCAGGCCAACGAGTGACCATCTATATAAATAAAAGTGTAATGTTCGTTTGTGGGATTAACAGAACTCAAAAACAACTGGGCGAATAGACACCAAATTTGGGCACAAGACACCTAACAACCCAATGTATGTCCTTCACTCAAAAAAAAAATAGATTTTGTCATTTGGAAGTTGTAGTTGCTGGGATTTATAGTTCACTTACAATCAAAGAGCATTCTGAACCCCACCAATGATGGAGTTGAACCAATCTTGGCACAAAGGACTCCCATGACCAACAGAAAACACTAAAAGGGTTTGGTGGGCATTGACCTTGAGTTTGGGAGTTGTAGTTCACCCACATCCAGAGAGCACTGTGGACTCAAACAATGATGGATCTGGACCAAACTCTACACGAATACTCAATATGCCCAAATGTGAACACTGGTGCAGTTTGGGGAAAATTTAATCTTGACATTTGGGAGTTGCAGTTCCTGGGATTTATAGTTCACCTACAATCAAAGAGCATTCTGAACTCAATCAATGATGGAATTGAACCAAACATGTTGCACAGGACTACCATGACCCACAGAAAACACTAGAAGGGTTTGGTGGGCATTGACCTTGAGTTTGGGAGTTGTAGTTCACCCACATCCAGAGAGCACTGTGGACTCAAACAATGATGGATCTGGACCAAACTTGGCACAAGCACTCAATACACCCAAATATGAACACAGATGGAGTTTGGGGAAAATAGACCTTGAGATTTGGGATTTGTAGTCACTGGGATTCACAGTTCACCTACAATCAAAGAGCATTCTGAACCTCACCAATGACAGAATCGGGGCAAACTTCCCACACAGAACCCCCATGACCAACAGAAAATACTTAAGGTCATCCAATCCAACTCCCTTCATTAGGGCAAGAAAACGTAATCAAAGTCCTCCTGACAAAGAGCCATCCAGCCATAGATAGATAGATAGATAGATAGATAGATATAGATAGATAGATATGATTCACACACAGAGAGATATAGTATCATAGATTTGAAAGAGAACTTTAAAGAAGGACAACGATATGTTGCATGTTCCAGGGTGGGCAAACCAGATACTCATCAACACTAACAAAGAAACAGCCAGAAATACTGTTTACCCATTGCTTATATTAGAAACCAACACTTTCTAATTACTTTATTTTCCAGATCAACAGACTGGGCTACAGCAATGCGTGGCAGGGGACAGCTAGTCACTCATAAAAACACTGAAAAACACAACAGAAGGGACTTAAAAAGCCAAAAAATAAAAAATATGTTACAGCGCATGCCCAAAACCACATATATACACGCAACACACATATATACACATATACACAAATATATACACACACAAAACAGATATACACAGAGTGGGCCACAGCAACGCACGACAGGGGATGGCTAGACTTTATAAAATTAAAGATATAATGGGTTGTTGTAGTTTTTTTGGGCTATATGGCCATGTTCTCCTGACGTTTCGCCTGCATCTATGGCAAGCATCCTCAGAGGTAGGGAGGTCTGTTGGAAGTAGGAAAAAGGTGTTAATCTGTGGAATGACCAGGGTGAGACAAAGGATTCTTGTCTGCTGGAGCTAGGTGTGAATGTTTCAACTGACCACCTTGATTAGCATATAATGGCCTGACAGTGCCTCAAGCAAACTTTTGTTGAGATTCCAGTTATGAACCTAGCTCCAGCAGACAAGAGTCCTTTGTCCCACCTTGGACAGGTAAGCAGGGCCAGAACCGTTTAGGGCTTTATAGGCTAAAGCCAGCAGTTTGAATTGTGCTCGGTAGCAAATTGGCAGCCAGTGGAGCTGGCGCAACAGGGGAGTTGTATACTGTTAGCAACCTGACTGTCACTCGTTGGACCATTTGGAGCTTCTGAACAGTCTTCAAAGGCAATCCCACGTAGAGAGCATTGCAGTAGTCTATAAGGGATGTAACCAGAGCGTGGACCACCGTGGCCAATTTGGTGTCGTCTGCAAACTTGATGATCATGCCTTCTAACCTTTCATCTGAATCATTAATGAAGATGTTGAACAGGATCGGGGGATTAATTGTTTGTGGGATTAACATAACTCAAAAAACACAATCCTACTCGGACAACGAGGGATCGCCTAAGAAGAAGAAGTTGAATCCTTGAATATGGAGGGCTATTTATTTATCGTGTCATCAGCAACCATTGTATTACAATTCTAACAGAGCAAAACAAACACAGAGATTAAAAAGAAAAAAGAAAGAAAAAGAAAGAAAATAAAAACACACAGATTTTGCAAATTTGGTAGTTGGTTAAATGTCCTTTGACCAGTATCTGGCCACTTGGAGTGCCTCTGGTGTTGCCGCAAGAAGGTCCTCCATCGTGCATGCGACAGGGCTCAGGGTGCATTGCAGCAGGTGCTCTGTGGTTTGCTCTTCTCCGCACTCACATGCCGAGGATTCCACCCTGTAGCCCCATTTCTTAAGATTGGCTCTGCATCTCGTGGTGCCAGAGCGCAGTCTGTTCAGCGCCTTCCAAGTCGCCCAGTCTTCTGTGTGCCCAGGGGGAGTCTCCAATCTGGTATCACCCATGAATTGAGGTGCTGGGTTTGGGCCTGCCACTTTTGGACTCTCGCTTGCTGGTGTGTTCCAGCGAGTGTCTCTGTAGATCTAAGAAAACTATGTCTTGATTTAAGTCGTTGACGTGCTGGCTGATACCCAAACAGGGGATGAGCTGGAGATGTCTCTGCCTTGGTCCTTTCACTATTGGCTGCTACTTCCCGGCGGATGTCAGGTGGTGCAATACCGGCTAAGCAGTGTAATTTCTCCAGTGGTGTGGGGCGCAGACACCCTGTGATAATGCGGCATGTCTCATTCAGAGCCACATCTACTGTTTTAGTGTGGTGAGATGTGTTCCACACTGGGCATGCATACTCAGCAGCAGAGTAGCATAGCGCAAGAATCATAGAATCATAGAATCAAAGAGTTGGAAGAGACCTCAAGGGCCATCCAGTCCAACCCCATCCTGCCAAGAAGCAGGAATATTGCATTCAAATCACCCCTGACAAATGGCCATCCAGCCTCTGTTTAAAAGCTTCCAAAGAAGGAGCCTCCACCACACTCCAGGGCAGAGAGTTCCACTGCTGAACGGCTCTCACAGTCAGGAAGTTCTTCCTAATGTTCAGATGGAATCTCCTCTCTTGTAGTTTGAAGCCATTGTTCCGCGTCCTAGTCTCCAAGGAAGCAGAAAACAAGCTTGCTCCCTCCTCCCTGTGGCTTCCTCTCACATATTTATACATGGCTATCCTATCTCCTCTCAGCCTTCTCTTCTGAAGGCGAAACATGCCCAGTTCCCTAAGCCGCTCCTCATAGGGCTTGTTCTCCAGACCCTTGATCATTTTAGTCGCCCTCCTCTGGACACATTCCAGCTTGTCAATATCTCTCTTGAATTGTGGTGCCCAGAATTGGACACAATTCTGTCACCCTCCTGCAATTTTAGTCACCCTCCTGCAAGGGCAGATGTCTTCACTGTGTCTGGTTGTGATCCCCAGGTTGTGCCAGTCAGCTTTCGTATGATGTTGTTTCTAGCGCCCACTTTTTGCTTGATGTTCAGGCAGTGCTTCTTGTAGGTCAGAGCACGGTCCAAAGTGACTCCCAGGTATTTGGGTGCGCTGCAATGCTCCAGTGGGATTCCTTCCCAGGTAATCCTCAGAGCTCGGGATGCTTGTCTGTTCTTAAGGTGAAAGGCGCATGGAGGGCTGTCTGTAGTAGAATCAACGGTGCTCCTGTGTTGAGGAGATGTGCATTGGGAAATGCACCCAACCAAGCCCCCGTTCCTCCTCTCAAAGATGGCGATGCTTTTCAGATCCGCACTTCCTCCTCTCAAAAGCCTTGGCAACAGCTCTTCTCCATTGCAAGTCCCCTTTTCAAGTGGTCCAAGGTTTCCACTGTAAATAAGCTCTTTGAGGGAAGTCAGTGACAATAAGGTGATGGAGAGGCTTTTCTTCGATGGCTCTCCACCAAAGAATCGCAGCTCACAGCCAAGTAACCAGGGCAGCGCATTGTCCTTGGCCTCGGAGGCACTTTTCTCTCCCAATTCAGCACATCACTCCCTTGCATTGCAAAAGCCAGGCCCTCTTTTGCTGTCAGTCTCTGCGTTGGCTCCCTGTAGCTTTCCGTACCTGCTTTGGTCTTCCAGTTCTCTGAAGGCTCACCATGACTCTCTTTCCCTTTCTTCTCGCTTCCTTTGTGCCATAGAAGGAACATCCATCCGAGACAACCTGTCCTTGTTTCCGCACACAAGCATCCTCCCAGAATACTGATCTGGTTCTCCAAAACGGGTGACACATTTGACAAGGTCAATAAAGAAGCAAATCTCTCTTCTTCAGGCAAACTCCAACCGTCTTCTCATTTTTCAGTCCGTTTAGAAGACTTACTTTTGTGTGTGTTTGTTTATTCGTTCACTCGCTTCCGACTCTTGGTGACCTCCTGGACCAGCTCCCTGTCAGCCGTGCCCACCCTCAGTTCCTTCAAATTCAAGCCAGTCACTTCAAGGATAACATCCATCCACCTTGTCCTTGTTCGGCCCCTCTTCCTTTTTCCTTTCACTTTCCCCAGTATCATTCTCGTCTCCAAGCTTTCCTGCCTTCTCATGATGAGGCCATATTTGCTTCTAATATACTTCCCTCACTTCAAGGATAACATCCATCCACTTTGCCTTGGTTGGCCCCTCTTCCTTTTTCCTTCCACTTTCTCCAGCATCATTCTCATTTCCAAGCTTTCCTCACTTCTCATTATCTGTCCAAAGTACTTCATATTTGCCTCTAATATACTTCCCTCACTTCAAAGATAACATCCACCTTGCCTTGGTCAGCCCCTCTTCCCTTTTCCATCCACTTTCCTCAGTCTCCAAGCTTTCCTATCTTCTCATTATGTCGCCATTATGTCATCTCCAAGCTTTCCTATCTTCTCATTATGTCGCCTCTAATATACTTCCCTCACTTCAAGGAAAACATACATCCATCTTGCCTTGGTTGGCCCCTCTTCCTTCCACTTTCCCCAGCATCATTCTCACCTCCAAACTTTCCTATCTTCTCATTGTGTCGCCAAAGTACTCCATATTTGCCTCTAATATACTTCCCTCACTTCAAGGATAACATCCATCCACCTTGTCTTGGTTGGCCCCTCTTCCTTTTTCCTTCCACCTTAACCAGCATCATTCTCGTCTCCAAGCTTTCCTATCTTCTCATTATGTCACCAAAGTACTTCATATTTGCCTGTAATATACTTCCCTCACTTCAAGGATAACATCCATCCACCTTGTCCTTGGTCAGCCCCTCTTCCTTTTTCTTTCCACTTTCCCCAGCATCATTCTTGTCTCCAAGCTTTCCTGCCTTCTCATGATAAGGCCATATTTGCTTCTAATATACTTCCCTCACTTCAAGGATAACATCCATCCACCTTGTCCTTGGTCAGCCCCTCTTCCTTTTTACTTCCATTTTCCCCAGCATCATTCTCGTCTCCAAGCTTTCCTGTCTTCTCATTATGTGGCCAAAGTACTTCATATTTGCCTCTTATATACTTCCCTCACTTCAAGGATAACATCCATCCATCTTGTTCTTGGTCAGCCCCTCTTCAATTTTCCTTCCACTTTCCCCAGCATCATTCTCGTCTCCAAGCTTTCCTATCTTCTCATTATGTGGCCAAAGTACTTCATATTTGCCTCTAATATACTTCCCTCACTTCAAGGATAACATCCACCCACCTTGTCCTTGTTCGGCCCCTCTTCCTTTTTCCTTCCACTTTCCCCAGCATCATTCTCGTCTCCAAGCTTTCCTATCTTCTCATTATGTCGCCAAAGTACTCCATATTTGCCTCTAATATACTTCCCTCACTTCAAGGATAACATCCATCCACCTTGTCTTGGTTGGCCCCTCTTCCTTTTTCCTTCCACTTTCCCCAGCATCATTCTTGTCTCCAAGCTTTCCTGCCTTCTCATGATAAGGCCATATTTGCTTCTAATATACTTCCCTCACTTCAAGGATAACATCTACCCACCTTGCCCTTGCTCAGCCCCTCTTCCTTTTTCCTTCCACCTTCCCCAGCATCATTCTCATCTCCAAGCTTTCTTATCTTCTCATTATGTGGCCAAAGTACTTCATATTTGCCTCTAATATACTTCCCTCACTTAAAGGATGACATCCATCCATCTTGTTCTTGGTTGGCCCCTCTTCCTTTTTCCTTCAATTTTCCCAGCATCATTCCCATCTCCAAGCTTTCCTGTCTTCTCATTATGTGGCCAAAGTACTTCATATTTGCCTCTAATATACTTCCCTCACTTCAAGGATAACATCCATCCATCTTGCCTTGGTTGGCCCCTCTTCCCTTTTCCTTCCACTTTCCCCAGTATCATTCTCGTCTCCAAGTTTTCCTGTCTTCTCATTATGTGGCCAAAGTACTTCATATTTGCCTGTAATATACTTCCCTCACTTCAAGGATAACATCCATCCATATTGTCCTTGGTCGGCCCCTCTTCCTTTTTCCTTCCATTTTCCCCAGCATCATTCTTGTTTCCAAGCTTTCCTGTCTCCTCATGATGGAGCCAAAGTGAGAGAGATATTGACAAGCTGGAATGTGTCCAGAGGAGGGCGACTAAAATTATCAAGGGTCTGGAGAACAAGACCTATGAGGAGTGGCTTAAGGAGCTGGGCATGTTTAGCCTGAAGAAGAGAAGGCTGAGAGGAGATATGATAGCCATGTATAAATAGGTGAGAGGAAGCCACAGGGAGGAGGGAGCAAGCTTGTTTTCTGCTTCCTTGGAGACTAGGACGTGAAACAATGGCTTCAAACTACAAGAGAGGAGATTCCATCTGAACATGAGGAAGAACTTCCTGACAGTGAGAGCTGTTCAGCAGTGGAACTCTCTGCCCCGGAGTGTGGTGGAAGCTCTTTCTTTGGAAGCTTTTAAACAGAGGCTGGATGGCCATCTGTCAGGGGTGATTTGAATGCAACATTCCTGCTTCTTGGCAGGGGGCTGGACTGGATGGCCCATGAGGTCTCTTCCAACTCTTTGATTCTATGATTCCCCAAGGCCATGCTCTCCTGATTCTTGACAATGCTTCTTCTTCCTGCTGGAAGACCTTGCTCGAGGCTGATCCGACCTGCTTTGGCTCTCGCAGTCCTCAGGCAGGAGAACACTGGGCTTTCACATCCGCTGCTCCACTTTGAAACTTTTTCAGTATCAAAACAAAAGACGATAAATGCCAAAATGGGCTATTTCGTGGGGCGGAGGGCGGGAGATTTACTAAAAGCAACTTTTCAGTGTTGTTTAGTTGTTGTTATGGAAACACGGAGAGCAAAAGCAAGGGGAAAAGAGGGGAAACGAACAAAGGAGCTGTTGAAACAGCAAGTGAGAAAGGGCTCTTGCTTCTCCCAATACTAATGTATGTGTTTCAGAAAACAACACCACCCGTCCTCTCTCTCTCTCCCCGCACTCACTTTGAAAAGAGTTTAATTGCTGTTACTCAGCCCAACTCTTGAAAAGCAGCGATTTCTGCCTACAGAAGGTTAGAAGAACCGGGGCCTTCCAGTTAAATCAAAACAAAATCTTGAAATAGAATAGTTTTCTAACGTTATTGTGGGTATTTTTCCCCCATGTGTGTGTGTGTTTGTGTGTGTGAGAGCGTTCATGAAAAGCGATTTTTACCCACTAGCTTGGGTACGCGGCGTTGCCCAGGATATTAGACGAAATCATCTTTTTATTTCACAAAATGCATAAAGTTGTAGGGTGAACTACAACTCACATCAAGCCAGGTTGACTCCCTGAAACTCCATCAATATTTAAAGTTTGTCATTAGGAAGAACTTCCTGACTGTGAGAGCTGTTCAGCAGTGGAACTCCCTGCCCTGGACTTTGGTGCAGGCTCCTTCTATGGAGACTTTTAAGCAGAGGTTGGATGGCCATCTGTTGGGGGTGCTTTGAATGCAATTTTCCTGCTTCTTGGCAGAATTAGGTTGGACTGGATTGCCCACAAGGTCTCTTCCAACTCTAGGATTCTATGATTCTATATTATGAGAGCCGTTCAGCAGTGGAACTCCCTGCCCTGGACTTTGGTGGAGGCTCCTTCAATGGAGACTTTTAAGCAGGGGCTGGATGGCCATCTGTTGGGGGTGCTTTGAATGGAATTTTCCTGCTTCTTGGCAGAATTAGGTTGGACTGGATTGCCCACAAGGTCTCTTCCAACTCTAGGATTCTATGATTCTATTCTATGAAAGCTGTTCAGCAGTGGAACTCTCCGCCCCAGAGTATGGTGGATGCTCCTTCTTTGGAGCAGAGGTTGGATGGCCATCTATTGGGGGTGCTTTGAATGCAATTTTCCTGCTTCTTGGCAGAATTAGGTTGGACTGGATTGCCCACAAGGTCTCTTCCAACTCTAGGATTCTATGATTCTATTCTATGAAAGCTGTTCAGCAGTGGAACTCTCTGCCCCAGAGTATGGTGGATGCTCCTTCTTTGGAGCAGAGGTTGGATGGCCATCTGTTGGGGGCGCTTTGAATGCAATCTTCCTGCTTCTTGGCAGAATTAGGTTGGACTGGATTGCCCACAAGGTCTCTTCCAACTCTAGGATTCTATGATTCTATATTATGAGAGCTGTTCAGCAGTGGAACTCCCTGCCCCAGAGTGTGGTGGAGGCTCCGAAGCAGAGGCTGGATGGCCATCTGTCGGGGGTGCTTTGAATGGAATTGTCCTGCTTCTTGGCAGAATTAGGTTGGAGTGGATGGCCCCTGAGGTCTCTTCCAACTCTAGGATACTATGATTCTACTCTATGAAATATTAGACAAAATCATCTTTTTATTTCACAAAATGCATAAAGTTGTAGGGTGAACTACAACTCACATCAAGCCAGGTTGACTCCCTGAAACTCTACCAATACTTAAAGTTTGTCATTAGGAAGAACTTTCTGACTGTGAGGGCTGTTCAGCAGTGGAACTCTCTGCCCCGGAGTGTGGTGGAGGCTCCTTCTTTGGAGACTTTTAAACAGAGGCTGGATGGCCATCTGTCAGGGGTGCTTTGAATGCAATTTTCCTGCTTCTTGGCAGAATGAGGTTGGACTGGATGACCTTGAAGTCTCTTCCAACTCTAGGATTCTATGATTCTATTCTATGAAAGCTGTTCAGCAGTGGAACTCTCCGCCTCAGGGTGTGGTGGAGGCTCCTTCTTTGGAGGCTTTGAAACAGAGGCTGGATTGCCATCTGTCGGGGGTGCTTGGAATGCAATTTTCCTGCTTCTTGGCAGAATGAGGTTGGACTGGATGACGCATGAGGTCTTGAAGTCGAACATGACCCCCCCATAAGAGATAGTAACTTATAGTTTCCCAAGGACTAGCTTTGACCTCAGCGCTGCAGGACCCCATCCTTTGGCTCAGTGGACATCCCTAAACTCCTTTTTATGACTTTGGACTCTCTGCCAAGTGTTTTGGACTTCAAAGGACTTGTTTTTACCTATGAATTTCCCCTGAATGAAGTATGGACTCATGTTTTGCTGAAATCATAACTTTAATCAATTTCTCTGGTGGATGGGATAGGGCAAACTTGTAATCACATAACAAAGGGGGCGAGACGACCCTCGAAAAGTCTCTTTCCCGTTTTTTCCTTTCAAACCTCTCCACAATGGACATCCACCCCAGCCTCTTCTTTGTGTCATATCTGATCATGACAGGAAAACTCGGATTAAGTAATCATTACTTATTGCAGACCCATCTAAAGACAATAAAGTTAGTTTCTTTAGAAGGCCGATCCCGGATTCAAGATTCCACCTGAACATGAGGAAGAACTTTCTGACCGTAAGAGCTGTTCAGCAGTGGAACTCTCTGCCTCGAGTCTGGTAGAAGCTCCTTCCTTGGAGGCTTTGAAACAGAGGCTGGGTGACTCTATGATTCTACAATTCCAAGACGCCAGTCATTTTAACTGGTTACATACAGGTAAAAGGAGGAAGTCAAATTAAAATTAATATACTTTTAATGAAAACTTGAGAGTCATTTCATCACACGCTGACACATTCCGTATTCAAATAAATGGAAAGAGAAACAGATCTAATCTTTCTTCTAATTGCAGCTCGCCAAGATTTGAGGGGGAACTTGAAAAAAAGTAATTGCACATTTAATATGCTGTCAGATGTGACAAGCGGGAAGGGATCTGGAAAGCAAGCCGAGGCAGGGCATTTTGGGGAGTCTAGGGATACGACAGACACTTTGCCTTACAATCACTCTCTGCTGACCGCGCGGCGCAGAAGTGGCAGGCGAAAACACCCGCAAGGCCAAAAGATACGTCTCTGGTTACAGAACAGCAATCTGCCAAACACAAATCCAATTATCTATCCTTTTACCCAGTTCAATAGGACAGGAGAGTCTGTTCCTTCAACAGGACCTCAACTTGTACGACAACTTTGCGTACATCTCTGTCATGAAATATGTCATGAAATATGATGTATGGTTTGAATGGAATCGTATGAAAGAAGTGTGGCTGGGGTCTATATAGTCTAGAGATGCCATCCTAAGGAATGGGGCCTGGAAAACTGAAAGAAGGAGGTGAAGCCCTATGAGGAGCGGCTTAAAGAGCTGGACATGTTTAGCCTGAAGAAGAGAAGGCTGAGAGGAGATATGATAGCCATGTATAAATATGTGAGAGGAAGTCATAAGGAGGAGGGAGCAAGCTTGTTTTCTGCTGCCCTGGAGACTAGGACGAGGAGCCATGGCTTCAAACTACAAGAGAGGAGATTCCACCAGAGCACCAGGAAGAACTTCTTGATGTAGGCCGGCCAGAACCCTAAAATAACACAAAACAGCCCTTTTTCTATTCAAAGCAACACAGCTGAGAATTGCACATTTAGAGTCAATTGGGGTAAACTGTGGAGGTGACGCAGATATTTGACCTGAACAGGATCTTGCTAACATTTTGTTTATTTTAACTTTTTTATACCGAGGGTTGTATGTTGTATGTATGACTATGTGTTAAATGTGTTATGTGTTAAATGTTTTGATACGGCCAATAGGCCAATCGATAAAACGTATCTATCTAACTTCTTGATGTTGAGAGGTATTCAGCAGTGGAACTCTCTGCCCCGGAGTATGGTGGAGGCTCCTTCTTTGGAGGCTTTTAAACAGAGACTGGATTGTTGTAGGTTTTTTCGGACTGTATGGCCATGGTCTAGAGGCATTCTCTCCTGACGTTTCGCCTGCATCTATGGTAAGCATCCTCAGAGGTAGTGAGGTCTGTTGGAACTAGGAAAAAGGGTTTATATATCTGTGGAATGGCGAGGGTGAGACAAAGGACTCTTGTCTGCTGGAGCTAGGTGTGAATGTTTCAACTGACCACCTTGATTAGCATACAATGGGCTGACTGTGTCTGGGGGAATCTTTTGTTGAGAGGTGATTAGATGTCCTTGTTTGTTTCCTCTCTGCTGTTGTGCTGTTGCAATTTTAGAGTTTTTTAATACTGGTAGCCAGATTTTGTTCATTTTCATGGTTTCCTCCTTTCTGTTGAAATTGTCCACATGCTTCAATCGCTACCAGTATGGCTTCAATCAATGGCTTCAATCGCTACCAGTATTAAAAAACTCTAAAATTGCAACAGCACAACAACAGAGAGGAAGCAGGCAGGGACATCTAATTACCTCTCAACAAAAGTTTGCTCCAGGCACAGTCAGCCCATGGTATGCTAATCAAGGTGGTCAGTTGAAACATTCACACCTAGCTCCAGCAGACAAGAGTCCTTTGTCTCACCCTGGTCATTCCACAGATATATAAACCCTTTTTCCTAGTTCCAACAGACCTCACTACCTCTGAGGATGCTTGCCATAGATGCAGGCGAAACGTCAGGAGAGAATGCCTCTAGACCAGGGGTCCCCAAACTACGGCCCGCGGGCCACTTCCGGGCCGCCAAGGGCACTTATCTGGCCCGCAGAGGAGGAGCGCCCCCCCCCCCCCCACTGTGCCCCTCCTTTGGCTGGCTCACGCTATCCGTTAGGCCCGATGGGCAGCGTGAGCCAGCCAAGGGCAGCTGCTCCGCGTGGCCTACTCGCGCGTAAAGCATCTCGCGAGGTGCTTTACGTGCAAGTAGGCCACGCGGGGCTGCTTCTCCCTTGGCATGCTCACGCTGCCATTGGGCCCAATGGGCAGCGTGAGCCAGCCAAGGGAGGCTGCCTCGGCGCTCCATGCAGTCATGCCGGCCATATGACCTTGGAGGTGTCTACGGACAACGCCGGCTCTTCGACTTAGAAATGCAGGTGAGCACCACACCCCAGAGTCAGACACGACCGGACTTCATGTCAGAGGAAAACCTTTAACTAGGAAAATTGTGGAAGATCCAGGGTGGGAGAAAGAACTCTTGTCTGTCGGAGGTAGGTTTGGATGTTTCAATTGGCCACCTTGATTACCATTTCATAGCCTGACAGTTTTGAGGGAGAATCCTTTGTTGAGAGGTGATTAGCTGGCCCTGATTGTTTCTTGTCTGGAGTTCCCCTGTGTTCGAGTGTTATAACTTTATTTACAGTTATAATTTTAGAGTTTTTTTAATACTGGTAGCCAGATTTTGTTCAGACTAGAAATTCTCTGCTCCTGGAATTACTGCCTAAAGAGGGCGAGAAAGAACCCCCTCTAAAGGCCCTTCCACACAGCAAAATAAGAGATGTGCAATGTGCATAGGGATTTTTTTATTGATTTTTTTTTAAAAAAACTATAGTCCGGCCCTCCCAACGGTCTGAGGGACAGTGAACTGGCCCCCGGTTTAAAAAGTATGAGGACCTGCTCTAGACCATGGCCATGTAGCCCGAAGAAACCTAAAACAACCCAAACGTGTTCATTGTTGGCAGAAATGTATCCAGTTGTCTGGCGATTATGTGGAAAAGTGAATAGTTGTAGTTAAAGAGCACATTTTAAGGATTATTTCTGTGTTCGATTTATTAAAATATTCCCATCCCATCCAAACCCAAGTAATGAAGGTGGAAGCATTATTTTTCATTCAACCCTCGTACACAGAACAAAATAAATCTTCTCTAGGAGGGTTTTGAATCTCAAGAAACTAGTTATTGGGCAGCAGATTTATAGTTTTCCCCATCACATCGCTTTTTAAGGTGGTGTTTCATTGACAAAAGAGACAGCCAGAGCTTGAAATCATATCCTCTATTGAGTGAACAAGCCTTCGGTGCTGTTTACCTGATACTTGCACCCAAGGCTCCGATAGATACAATGCTCTTGAATCTGCATGAAGGGCTTTGTGATTCTGCACCTCGGAAATGATGAACCCTGTTTCGAGGAGGGAGCATGTATTGTTGCTATGGTAATTATTATTTTTCCTGAGCAGTGTACACTCAGTACTGATTTCACATTACCAGAGAGCAATTATACCAATTAGAATGCATGCAGGATTGAATGGCTTTGTGTGTGTGTGTTTGTGTGTGTGTGTGTGTGTGTGTGTTAATGTTCTGCTTTTGTTTTTGCACACCCTGAAAACTCAAATGTGCCGGGATTATATGGAAGGGGGGGGGGGGGGATCGGGAGACTGATGATGATGACGACTATTATTATTATTATTATTATTATTATTATTATTATTATTATTATAAACACAACAAGATGAGTCCACAGCAGACACGATCACTCTGCTCGCTGTTGTATTGGATGACACGTCGGATACTTCCCAAGTGTCTAGGAATGTGTGATGTATCGGCGAATAATGGGTGCAGATCCCAGTAAGGTGGCCTTCTGCAGCTGGCAATTGTGTTTAAGTGCAGGCCAAGGTCTTGAGGCACTGCACCTAGTATGCCAATCACCACTGGGACCACCTTGGGCTGGCTTGTGCCAGAGTCTTTGAAGTTCAATCTTTAAATCCTCATATCGATGATAATGATGATGATGATGATTATTATTATTATTAGTAGTAGTAGTAGTATTGTTGTTGTTCATTACTGGGTTCCCACAAATAAATATTTTATTTATTTATTTACGCCATTTATATGCCGCCATTCGCACCCTGAAGGGCAAAGTGGCTTACTCTCTCTCTCTCTCTCTATACATATATATATAGAGAGAGAGAGAAAGCCACTCTGAGTCCCCCCCCCTCTCTCTCTATATATATATATATAGAGAGAGAGAGAGAGAGTAAGCCACTCTGAGTCCCCCCCCCTCTCTCCCTCTCTCTCCCTCTCTCTCTATATATATAGAGAGAGTAAGCCACTCTGAGTCCCCCCCTCTCCCTCTCTCTCTCTCTATATATATATAGAGAGAGAGAGAGAGAGAAAGTAAGCCACTCTGAGTCCCCCCCCTCTCTCTCCCTCCCTCTCTCTCTCTCTCTCTATATATATATAGAGAGAGAGTAAGCCACTCTGAGTCCCCCCCCCTCTCTCTCTCCCTCTCTCTCTCTCTCTCTCTCTCTCTCTATATATATATAGAGAGAGAGAGAGAGAGAAAGCCACTCTGAGTCCCCTTCAGGGTGAGAACGATGGCACATATTTCTACATGGCCCCCATCATGTCTCCCCTCAGCTTTCTGTTCTTCCGGCTAAACATGCCCAGCTCTTTAAGCCACTCCTCATAGGGCTTGTTCACCAGACCCTTGATCCTTTGAGTTGCCCTCTTCCTCTGGACACATTCCAGCTTAGAGTCAACATCTCCCTTCAATTGTGTTGCCTAGAATTGGACACTGTGTGATTCCAGGTGTGGTCTAACCAAGGCAGAATACAGCATGGGTAGCATGACTTCTCTGGATCTAGACACTAGACTCCTATAGAGTATATTCAGCACTATACTCCTATATATGTCAATGAACTCAGTCTTCTAGCTAGACACATAAGAGGATTACGCTCACTGTGCATTTAGAACTTAAAACTAGAAGCCACGGGGCTGTCTTTCTATCAGGTAAATAAATGGCTTTTTGTGCCAAAAAAGGGAATATTCTCCACAGAAGCGATATTTATACCCACGGAGAATAAATACTGTATTGAATGTCTGAGGAGACGGGCAGAACAGCAACAGATCACTGCTCTCTCGGCTGATCAGAGCCACTGTTGATCAGAATCTCTAATTTACAACACTTTATCCAAAAGGAGGGCCTATTTTTCGTAATGCAGATAATTGGTTGAGTAACCCAAGATGTTATTGTCTGAATTGTGCAGCATGATAACCATTATATCATAGGTAAAGGTAAAGGTTTTCCCTTGACATTAAGTCCAGTCGTGTCTGATTGTCCATTTGTGTCCATTTCTAAGCCGAAGAGCCGTTTTGTCTGTAAACACCTCCAAGGTCATGTGGCCAGCATGACTGCATAGAGCGCTGTTATATCATAGTCACTATAATATTTATTATTATTATTATACAGACTGTGGCCAGGAAATCGGAAGACGCTTCCTTCTTGGGAGGAGAGCAATGTCCAATCTCGATAAAATAGTGAAGAGTAGAGACATCACACTGGCAACAAAGATCCGCCTAGTCCAAGCCATGGTATTCCCTGTAGTAACCTACGGATGTGAGAGCTGGACCTTAGGGAAGGCTGAGCGAAGGAAGATCGATGCTTTTGAGCTGTGGTGTTGGAGGAAAGTTCTGAGAGTGCCTTGGACTGCGAGAAGATCCAACCAGTCCATCCTCCAGGAAATAAAGCCCGACCGCTCATTGGAGGGAAGGATACTAGAGACAAAGTTGAAGTACTTTGGTCACATCATGAGGAGACAGCAAAGCCTAGAGAAGACAATGATGCTGGGGAAAGTGGAAGGCAAAAGGAAGAGGGGCCGACCAAGGGCAAGATGGATGGATGGCATCCTTGAAGTGACTGGACTGACCTTGAAGGAGCTGGGGGTGGTGACGGCCGACAGGGAGCTCTGGCGTGGGCTGGTCCATGAGGTCACGAAGAGTCGGAGACGACTGAACGAATGAACAACAACAACAAACTATTATACAAGGTGGCATATTTTCCAAAATGGCAGTATGTGCCGAAAGGAGAACTGGGGCTAGAACAGGCATGGGCAAACTTGGGCCCTCCAGTTGTTTTGTACTTCAACTCCCAGAATTCCTAACAGCCTCAGGCCCCTTCCTTTTCCCCCTCAGCCGCTTAAGCTAGATGATAGAGTCATAGATCTAAAGGATGCCTACTTTCATATCTCAATAAATAGAGAGATATAACACTTAAGTGGCTGAGGGGGGAAAGGAAAGGGCCTGAGGCTGTTAGGAATGGTGGGAGTTGGAGTCCAAAACACCCAGAGGGCCCAAGTTTGCCCATGTCTGGGCTAGAAGAAAGTACCCTTAAAGGTGTGGACAGAAATACCATTTCTCCAGTTCAAATGCAGTAGTCTTTGCATTCCCCCAGACATAGCAAAAAACTACAGCTAAAAGCCTTCATCGATTAGCCACTGCAATGAATCAAATCAATTAGTTATAGACAGATTAAAACGTGGAGTTCTAATTATGTCTAATTAAGAGCAGCCCGCTTGCTAACACACCGCGCATTGTAAACCAGGGATGAGCGCTATATTCTCCTTGTAGCTTAGCAGGTGCCAACAAGCGTTGGCAGAGACTGGTAATAGAGGTAATTATTGGGCTATCCTTTCCCACTTGTCTGCTAATTTATTGTATAGTTTTGCCATTGAGTCTGGTCTATGTCAGCCGTTCCCAACCTTTTTTTGACCAGGGACCACTCTCCAACACGAGTACCAAACGGGTGACAAATCAGTTTAGATTCAGTTTGGTTATTTGGGGTCCTGATTCAGAAAACTGCATTGGATAGACCACATCAGCTCTAGTTTCTTCATCGTGGTCTCTGTGAAATTACACATTTTCTTTAGGGGAAGGCATGTGGCCGAGCAGATAGTGACTACTGGATGTTCCAGTCGTCACCATCAGCTTGCCCACAGAAAACCATATTTAGTAAGCTTCAGCACTATAAGAGATCCTCCCAACCCTGCTACACAATAGTCAACATTGACACTGAAATACAATGCCACCTGAGCTCTGCGAGTGCAGCATTTTTCTGAATGAAGAACAGAGTATTTGAGGACCGGGACATCCGTAGGGATACCAAGGTGCTTGTTTATAAAGCTATTGCCCTCCCAACCCTGCTACACAATAGTCAACATTGACACTGAAATACAATACCCCCTGAGCTCTGCGAGTGCAGCATTTTTCCAAATGAAAAACAGAGTGTTTGAGGACCATGACATCTGTAGGGATACCAAGGTGCTTGTTTATAAAGCTATTGTCCTCCCAACCCTGCTACACAATAGTCAACATTGACACTGAAATACAATACCACCTAAGCTTTTCAAGTGCAGCATTTTTCGGAATAAAGCACAGAGTCTTTGAGGACCGTGACATCCGTAGGGATACCAAGGTGCTTGTTTATAAAGCTATTGTTATCCCAACCCCGCTATACGCCTGCGAGTCGTGGACTGTCTACAAACACCACACGCAGCTCCTTGAACAATTCTATCAGCGTTGCCTTCAAAAAATCCTGCAAATGTCTTGGGAAGACAGGTGGACAAATGTCAGCGTGCTGGAAGAAGCAAAGACCACTAGCACTGAAGTGATTTTCCTATGCCATCAACACCGCTGGACTGGCCACACTGTCCAAATGCCCAATCACTGTCTCCTAAAGCAGTTACTCTACTCCCAACTCACAAACGGGAAATGGAATGTTGGTGGGCAGGAAAAGAGATTGAAAGATGTGTTTGAAGCCAACCTCAACAACTATGGCATAGACACTGAGAACTGGGAAACCCTGACTCTTGAGAGCTCTAACTGGAGGTCAGCTGTGACTAACAGTGCTGCGGAATTCAAAGAGGCACGAATGGAGGGTGAAAAGGAGAAAGATGCTAAGAGGAAGTTGCGTCAAGCCAACCCTGACTGGGACCGCCTTCCGTCTGGAAACCATGTCCTCACTACGGGAAAACACGCGGATCAAGAACAGGACTCCAGAGCCACCTACGGACCCAACACCAAGACACCATATCTGGAAGACTATCATCCTCAAGCTACAAGGGACTGCCTAAGTAAGTAAGTATAAGAGGGTTTAACGAGTCCAGTCTCTCAGTGTAGTAATAGCGAGGCCACGGACCATATTTTAGTTCTTGCGGACCACTGGTAGTCCACGGACCACAGGTTGGGAACCACTGCTCTATATCCAAAAAGGCTGGAAACTTAGGTCTGGTTCCGAAAAAGGAAAGAGGATTTATTATCTCCACAAGATCAACTCAGGTACTGTCGACATTGTATAATTAAAGCTTCCTCGTTGTTTATTTATTACTAGCCATCCCCTGCCACGCGTTGCTGTGGCCCACATGAGGGTTCTGTATGGGAGGTTTGGCCCAATTCCATTGGTGGGGTTCAGAATGCTCTGTGATTGTAGGTGAACTTTAAATCCCAACAACTACAACTCACAAATGTCAAGATTCTATTTTCCCCAAACTCCACCAGTGTTCACATTTGGGCATATTGAGTATTTGTGTAGAGTTTGGTTCAGATCCATCATTGTTTGAGTCCACAGTCATCTCTGGATGAAGGTGAACTACAACTCCAAAACCAAAGGACACTGCCCACCAAACCCTTCCAGTATATTCTGTTGGTCATGGGAGAACTGTGTGCCAAGTTTGGTTCAATTCCATCGTTCGTGGGGTTCAGAATGTTCTTTGATTGTAGGTGAACTATAAATCCCAGCAACTACAACTCCCAAATGACAAAATCATTTTTTTGAGTGAAGGACATACATTGGGTTGTTAGGTGTATTGTGTCCAAATTTGGTGTCAATTCGTCCAGTGGTTTTTGAGTTCTGTGAATACCACAAACGAACATTACATTTTTATTTATACAGATTTACTTATTTACAGTATTCTAACCCCGCAGGGGACTCAGGGCAGATTACAATGTACACATACATGGCAAACATTCAATGTCATAGACATACAACATATATAGACAGACACACAGGGGCTATTTAACATTCCAGCTTTTTCATGAGGGTATTCTGGCCACCGGGGGAGCTGTTGCTTCACCGTCCATTTGTGACACTGATGAAGTACTTCCTCATTCTTTGCATGCTTGCTGGAGATTTTTATGGCATCATAAATTAGTTACATTAGCCTCCCCGCATACAATGTACCTATTTGACAGATGCAACTTGATCCAAATTTATTTGCTTTGTATTAAATGTTTGCTTGCAGTCCAAGGTTCCTGGGATTCTGCAGATAGGTGGCTTCCTTTGGTTGCAGTCATAGGGCAAGTCACCTGTCCATCATCGTTAAGTTTTGGTCCCGCCCCTTGCTCAGGGCAATTGGGAAGGGAAGGGAGCCATTTTTTAGTTAGTCTCTGCAAGGAAAGCTAATGTACAGGACGTGTGCAAGCTTCCCCTGTACAAAAGCTTCAACCCCTAAGAATTTCCGGGGGAGAACGATCTCAAGAGTCTCCAAAGACTTTCCAGGGAAACAGCCCTAAAGACCAAAGAACTACAGCTGGAGAACATCTAAGCCTTTACTGGTAGGTCCACTCGGCGTTCGAGAAGCAGTTCGACTCGGTAGCGAGCCCACATCAGTAAGGGTTAGATTACAGTCAGCCTGGGAGAAGTTAAAAAGGGGACTTTCCTTTAAAGTAAACAAGAAGTTATTGAAGACAGTTGCCTGTCCTTCGTGGGCAAGATTAGGAAGCTACCAGTTGCATAAAAGCCTGGATTCATTTGTTTAACTTTCTGAAGACAGAAGTTTCTGTTTGATTGTTCATTGATAAAAGACTTTGTTATACTTCACAAGCCATCTAAAGACTATTTGTGGTGGAAAACCTCTGAGAACTTCTCCTTGGGCCCCCTGGCTTCCCGCTGGGCAAAGGTTGCACGTCCTGTTCTAAAGGTAATTCTTTACAGGCCCAGCACACGACAGAACACAACTGTCTTTCGGGCTGCAAAGGTCGACAGAAAGCGACACAAATTGATCAGAAGATCACTATGGACTTTGTTGGCTCCTATGGACTTTGGGATTTACCCTCCCCCCCCCCCCCCCCCCCACACACACAATCCAAAATGCATGCGGCTGTCTTTAGCTCTATTCTTCTCTATACATATCTCTTACTAATGGATCTTAATAGCCATCCGAGACTGAGCTATCTAAAAATAGTTCACATTATAGCAGGTAAAGCTGAGAAGCCAGGTAATTCCTGGAAAAATCTATACCTGCTCCCCATCTGTGAGGACTAAAAGGAAACAGAGATTCAGAAGGCGACAGATGAGATCCTTGTTCCTGTGCATCAACCCTCAAAACCCCGGTTCCGTTATAACAAGGGATCCTCTTGTGTTTTTTTAATGTATATAAATAAACATGTAATGTTCGTTTCTGGGATTAACGTAACTCAAAAACAACTGGACAAATTGCCACCAAATTTGGCCACAAGACAAATGTTCCCCAAACTCCACCAGTGTTCACATTTGGGCATATTGAGTATTCATGTAGAGTTTGGTCCAGATCCCTCATTGTTTGAGTCCACAGTGATCTCTGGATGTAGGTGAACTACAACTCCAAAACAAAAGGACACTGCCCACCAAACCCTTCCAGTATTTTCTGTTGGTCATGGGAGAGCTGTGTGACGAGACACCTACTAACGCAAGGAGTGACCATCACTCAAAAAAATTGATTTTGTCATTTGGGAGTTGTAGTTGCTGGGATTCATAGTTCACCTACAATCAACGAGCATTCTGAACTCCACCAACAACGGAATTGTTTCAAACTTGGCACACAAAATTCCGAAGACCAACAGATTAGAAGGGTTTGGTGGGCACTGACCTTGAGTTTGGGAGTTGTAGTTCACCTACATCCAGAGAGCACTGTGGACTCAAACAATGATGGCTCTGCACCAAACTTGGCACAAATACTCCATATGCCCAAATATGCATACAGAGGGAGTTTGGGGAAAATAGACCTTGACATTTTGGAGTTGTAGTTACTGGGATTTATAGTTCACCTACAATCAACGAGCATTCTGAACTCCACCAACAACGGAATTGTTTCAAACTTGGCACACAAAATTCCAAAGACCAACATATTAGAAGGGTTTGGTGGGCATTGACCTTGAGTTTGAGAGTTGTAGTTCACCTACATCCAGAGAGCACTGTAGACTCAAACAATGACGGATCTGGACCAAACTTAGCACAAATATTCCATATGCCCAAATATGCATACAGATGGAGTTTGAAGGAAATAGACCTTGACATTTTGGAGTTGTAGTTACTGGGATTTATAGTTCACCTACAATCAAAGAGCATTCTGGACCCCACCAATGACAGAATTGGGGAAAACGTCCCACACAGAATCTCCATGACTAACAGAAAATACTTCAGCAAGAAATGCTGTTTACTCACAAGTATAAAGAAATTACATATATTAGAAACCAACCCTTTCTCATTACTTTATTTTCCAGATCACCAGACTGGGCCACAGCAACGCCTGGCAGGTGACGGCTAGTCTATATAAATAAAAATATAATGTTCGTTTGTGGGATTAACATAACAAAAAAACAACTGGACAAACTGCCACCAAATTTGGACACTACACCCGTAACAGACCGACGAGTGACCATCACTCATAAACCCAGCCAAAAAACCACGGAAAGGACTTAAAAACCCCAAAAAGCTAAATAACAATACAGTGCATACGCAAAAACGACATTTCCAAGCATCCCCTAGACCAGGAGGATGCTCCAAATTCATTGCCTCCAAGCTGCAAGCTTTCTTCTTCTTGGATTTCTTTGAGAGCATCCCAATCCCTGCAGATTTCCTATTTCCTACTGCAACACCCAGCAATCCTCCAGATAGATGGATTAGATAGTAGGCTTGGGCAATCCATGGTTCTAAATGGTTCTAAAGTACTTACAAAACTAAAGTTCTGGTGGTGAAAATTTCAGAACTCTACCAAAACTCTCAAAATGTCATAATAAATGGCAGTTCCTAATTGGTTCTGTCATTAAAATCACCAATAATGAAATAATAATTAAATTTTGAAAGTTTTGTTAGAGTTCTGAAATTTTCACCACCAGAACTTTAGTTTTGTAAGTACTTTAGAAGCATTTAGAACCATGGATTGCCCAAGCCTATTAGATAGAGATAGGTAGGTAGTTAGATATTTATTTTTCGTGTCATCAGCAACCAGACCATTGTATTACATTTCTAACAGAACAAAACAAATAAACAGATACAAAAACACAGATTTTGCAAACTTGGTAGTTGATTCAATGTCCTTTGACCAGTATCTGGCCACTTGGAGTGCTTCCGGTGTTGCTGCAAGAAGGTCCTCCATCGTGCATGTGGCAGGGCTCAGGTTGCATTGCAGCAGGTGGTCAGTGGTTTGCTCTTCTCCACACTCGCATGTCGAGGATTCCACTTTGTAGCCCCATTACTTAAGATTGGCTCTGCATCTCATGGTGCTAGAGCGCAGTCTGTTCAGCGCCTTCCAAGTTGCCCAGTCTACTGTATGCCCAGGGGGGAGTCTCTCATTTAGTATCAGCCATGGATTGAGGTTCTGGGTTTGAGCCTGCCACTTTTGGACTCTCGCTTGCTGAGATGTTCCAGCGAGTGTCTCTGTAGATCTAAGAAAACTATTTCTTGATTTAAGTCGTTGACATGCTGGCTGATACCCAAACAAGGGATGAGCTGGAGATGTCTCTGCCTTGGTCCTTTCACTATTGGCTGCTACTTCCCGACGCATGTCAGGTGGTGCAATACCGGCTAGACAGTGTAATTTCTCCAGTGGTGTAGGGCGCAGACACCCCGTGATAATACGGCATGTCTCATTAAGAGCCACATCCACTGTTTTAGCGTGGTGAGATGTGTTCCACACTGGGCATGCATACTCAGCAGCAGAGTAGCATAGCGCAAGGGCAGATGTCTTCACTGTGTCTGGTTGTGATCCCCAGGTTGTGCCAGTCAGCTTTCGTATGATATTGTTTCTAGCACCCACTTTTTGCTTGATGTTCAGGCAGTGCTTCTTGTAGATCAGAGCACGGTCCACAGTGACTCCCAGGTATTTGGGTGTGCTGTATTGCTCCAGTGGGATTCCTTCCCAGGTAATCCTCAGAGCTCGGGATGCTTCTCTGTTCTTAAGGTGAAAGGCACATGTCTGTGTTTTAGATGGATTAGGAATCAGTTGGTTTTCCCTGTAATAGGCAGTAAGAGCACCTAGACCTTCGGAGAGCTTCTGTTCAACCATCTCAAAGCTCCCTGCTTGAGCGGTAATGGCACGATCATCAGCATAGATGAAACTCTCTGTCCCTTCTGGCAGTGGCTGGTCATTTGTGTAGATGTTGAACATGGATGGAGCAAGCACGCTCCCCTGAGGCAGGCCGTTCTTCTGTTTCCGCCATCTGCTTCTCTGGCCCTGGAACTCAACAAAAAAGCTCCTGTTTTGTAGCAGGTTTCCTATGAGGCGGGTGAGGTGGTAGGTAGATAGATTGATCAGGAGGATTGCTGGGAGTTACAGTCCAGGAAGAGGTAGAAAAGGAAGGAAGGAGAGAAAGAAAAAGGGAGGGGAAGGAAGGAAAGAGGTAGAGAAGGAAGGAAGGAAGGAAGGAAGGAAGGAGAGAAAGAAGGAGAGAAAGAGGGCAGAGCTAGTTTTCTCAACAATTCCTTGCAATTTTCCTATCTGCAACCTTTTGTGACCGGTTACTTCCCTTTACACGAATAAGAGCTCCATTCTTTAGTATGGCCATCGTAATCACTATACCTCCTTCCCCTCTCGATAAGAAATTTCCATCCAGTGCTGCTCCGAAGCATCGCAACCTAACCTTTGTAATGGAAATGTACCTGACAGAACGGCACTGGTTCTGAGAAAAGAGCAAATCTTAGTGCGTCACAGTTCTATCTTTTCTCTCAGACTCTACGCCAGTTCGGGAAAAGGCCCCGTTCTCCTCATCTGAGGGTGATTTACAGAGTATTTGAAGGAGGCACTGCAATCAGAGACAATTAGAAGTAAAGTCTAGTCAAGGATGTTTGGATTTGAGTTTCCTCGCAACAGTCGGAATATAATTACACAAGGGCCATTGCTAATCTTTTCGGGATCGTTTTCCATCTGATTTAAAAGAACCAACACTGAATGCTTTGTTGTAGGGATAGATTAAGCTGTATTATTATTATTATTATTATTATTATTATTATTATTTACAGTTTTTATATTCAGTGTGGGAGAGGCCTCAGTGTGGGAGAGGCCTCAGAGTGAGAGAAGCCTCTGTGGGAGAAAGACCTCAGTGTGGGAGAGGCCTCAGAGTGAGAGAAGCCTCTGTGGGAGAAAGACCTCAGTGTGGGAGAGGCCTCAGTCTAAGAGAACCCTCTGAGAGAGGCCTCAGTGGGAGAAAGGCCTCAATGTTTATTTATTTACAGCATTTATATTCCACCCTTCTCACCCCACAGAGGATTCAGGGCAGATCACAATGCACATATACATGGCAAACATTCAATGCCATAGACACACAACTCAGCAAAAGCTGCAGTTCAATATAAGCAGGTGTGCTAGTAGTTTAGGAGCTCTCAGTCTGAGAGAGCCCTCAGTGTTAACAGACCTCAATGAGAGAGGCCTCAGTGTGAGAGAAGCCTCTGTGGAAGAAAGGCCTCAGAGTGGGAGAGGCCTCAGTCTAAAAGAACCCTCAGAGTGAGAGAAGCCTCTGTGGGAGAAAGGCCTCAGTCTAAGAGAACCCTCAGAGTGAGAGGCCTCAGTGGGAGAAAGGCCTCAATGTTTATTTATTTACAGCATTTATATTCCACCCTTCTCACCCCGCAGGGGATTCAGGCCGGATCACAATGCACATATACGTGGCAAACATTCAACTCCATAGACCCACAACTCAGCAAAAGCTGCAGTTCAATATAAGCAGGTGTGCCAGTACTTTACGAGCTCTCAGTCTGAGAGAGCCCTCAATGTTAACAGACCTCAGTGAGAGAGAAGCCTCTGTGGGAGAAAGGCCTCAGTCTAAGAGAACCCTCAGAGTGAGAGAGGCCTCAGTGGGAGAAAGGCCTCAATGTTTATTTATTTACAGTATTTATATTCCACCCTTCTCACCCCACAGAGGATTCAGGGCAGATCACAATGCACATATACATGGCAAACATTCAATGCCATAGACACACAACTCAGGAAAAGCTGCAGTTCAATATAAGCAGGTGTGCTAGTAGTTTAGGAGCTCTCAGTCTGAGAGAGCCCTCAATGTTAACAGACCTCAATGAGGGGCCTCAGTGTGAGAGAAGCCTCTGTGGGAGAAAGGCCTCAGTGTGGGAAAGGCCTCAGTCTAAGAGAACCCTCAGAGTGAGAGAGGCCTCAGTGGGAAAAAGGCCTCAATGTTTGTTTATTTACAGCATTTATATTCCACCCTTCTCACCCCACAGGGGATTCAGGCCGTATCACAATGCACATATACGTGGCAAACATTCAACTCCATAGACACACAACTCAGCAAAAGCTGCAGTTCAATATAAGCAGGTGTGCCAGTAGTTTAGGAGCTCTCAGTCTGTGAGAGCCCTCAATGTTAACAGACCTCTGTGAGAGAGGCCTCAGTGTGAGAAAAGCCTCTGTGGGAGAAAGGCCTCAGTGTGGGAGAGGTTTGAAGTCCAAGGGATGTGGAAACTGCCCAGTTGGTAAAATGTAGCTGAGAAAGAGTCAACTTTAGATGTAGGGTCGCCCTACATGTGCAAAGGATTTCATTCGTGTTTCTTTCAAACTACAGTCTCTGAACAGTTTGAGGAACTGTGAACCAGCCTGTTGTGTCTTCCTCTTTTGTCTCTGAGTAGCGGTTGGAAGAGGAGAAGGCTGAAGAGGAAGGGGCTGGGGATTCTGGGGGATGGCCAGGCCTACTTGGGAGGAGCAGGAAGAAAAAGAATAAGAAGAAGTGGAGAAGCACCGGTACTGTGGCGCAGCTGGCTGGCTCAAAAGCAGAGGCGGCCCTAGGTAATTTTCAATGGTAAGCAAACAGTATTTTGGCACCCCCCGCCCACCAATCATTGATATGGAGCAGGAACGAGAGGGGCTAGGCGGGAAGAGGATTGCCCAGCAGTGAGGCAAGGAAGCCGAGGCTCCCCCCGGACTGCTAGGGCTGTTGTGAGCCGAGGGGACGCTCCTCAAGTGGCGGTCAAGGGGCATTTACAGAGGCGCCTCTGCGCCCCTGGCAAAAAAATAGTGTACTGCAACCGCTTACTTTGGGTAATGGACGAGCCGCCCCTGCTCAAAAGGAATGGACTTGGAGTCGAAATAATGGGATCCTCATATTGTCGATTACTACCACCAACAATCTGAATGCCGAGGGCAGCCCAGCCTTGCAGAGGTCTGGGTCGGATGCTTGGAGATGGGCTGCCTCTCCCTCCCCTCCCAGAGAAACTGTCCTTTCGTCGCGCGGTGGCACTTTTGCCTGCGTGTCATCAGACAGCACCATCTGTCTCTGGCATGAGCTCTAAAAGCAGGCGTCATTCTGCCAGGGAACAATTATTCTTCTCCAGACTCGGCTGTGAACACAGCATGCGTCTCACCAATTTATGCAAATCTGTGCGCCTCCCCTCTCTCGGAGAAACAGCAGCATTCTCTCCAAAAGATCCGGCTCAAGGTGGGAAAAAATTCCAGTGTCCCAATGGGAATACAACATTCCTTGAGAATTATAAACATTATGTGAATATCTTCATATATTTATGTACCTATAAATTGGGTTCAACTTCTGGAACTAAGCTGGACCTTCTAGAACCATTTTTTGACCAGGAACCACTTTGACCAGAGACCACTTGACTCTCCACCATTGGTACCAAAAGGGTTACGAATCGTTTTTTGGTCAACTTTAGATTCAGTTTGGTTATTTGGGGTGCTGATTCAGAAAATCGCATTGGATAGACCACATCAGCTCTAGCTTCTGATACAGAACATATGCCATCCAGTAGTCGCCATCTGCTTGCTCACAGAAAACCATCTATCTATCTATCTATCTATCTATCTATCTATCTATCTATCTATTATCTATCTATCTATCTATCTATCTATCTATCTATATTGAGTCATTTGTGGGACACACATAACTCAAAAACCACTGGATGAATTGACACCAAATTTGGACACAACACACATATCAGTCTAACGAGTGACCATCATTCATTAAAACACTGAAAAACACAGCGTAAGGGACTTAAAAAGCAAAAAGACACTACAGCACATGTACAAAAACTACTCCCCTTGGCAATAGCATATCCACACTCTCTTCTGGACTACAGCTCCCAGCATCCTCTAGACCAGGCCCTTTAGGAGAGGAGGATGATCCAAATGCAGTGCTTCCAAGATGCAAGCTTTCTTCTCCTTGGATTTCTTTGAGAGCATCCCAATCCCTGTGTATTCCCAATTTCCTATTCCTGGACTGCAATTCTCAGCAATCCTCCAGATAGATAAGATAGATAGATTAGATAGGGATAGGTAGGTAGGTAAGTAGATTAATCAGAAGGACTGCTGGGAGTTGCAGTCCAAGAATAGGTAAAGAAAGGAGAAAGGAAAGAAAAGAAGGGAAGGAAGAGAAAAGGAAGAGAAAGAAGGAAGGAAGGAGAGAATGAAAGAAAAAAAGGGAAGAAAGAAGAGAAAGGAAGGAGGGAGGGAAGGAAGGAAGGAAGGTTGGGTACAGCAACGTGTGGCGGGTACAGCTAGTCTACATATAAAAATGTTATGTTCATTTGTAGGACGCACATAACTCAAAAACCCCTGGATGAAATGACACCAAATTTGACCACAAGACACCTAGTAACCCAAGGAGGGAAGAAGAGAAGGAGAGAAGGAGAGAAAGAAGGAGAGAAGCAAAGAAATAAAGAAGGAAGGAAGAGTTGAAGCAAAGAAAGAAGGAAGGAAAGAAAGAGGTAGAGAAGGAAGGAGAGAAGGAAAGAAAATGGAAGGAAAGAGGGAGGGAAGGAAAGAAAGAAGGAAGGAAGGAAGGAAGGAAGGAAGGAAGGAAGGAGAAAGGGAGAGAAGCAAAGAAGTAAAGAAAGAGGTAGAGAAGGAAGGAGAGACGGAAAGAAAAGGGAAGGAAAGAGGGAGGGAAGGAAGGAAAGAAAGAAGGAGAGAAGCAAAGAAGGAAAGAAAGAAAGAAGGAAAGAAGGAGCGAAGCAAAGAGTGAAGGAAGGAAGGAAGGAAAGAGGTAGAGAAGGAAGGAGAGAAGGAAAGAAAAGTAAAAAAAGAGGGAGGGAAGAAGAGAAGGAAAGAAGGAAAGAAAGAGGGAGAGAAGCAAAGAAGGATAGAAAGAAGGAAGGGTTGGAGCAAAGAAAGAAGGAAGGAAAGAAAGAAAGAGGTAGAGAAGGAAGGAGAGAAGGAAAGAAAAGGCAAGGAAAGAGGGAGGGAAGGAAGGAAGGAAAGAAAGAAAGAAAGAAAGAGAAAGGGAGAGAAGCACAGAAGTAAAGAAAGAGGTAGAGAAGGAAGGAGAGAAGGAAAGAAAAGGGAAGGAAAAAGAGAGGGAAGGAAGGAAAGAAAGAAAGGAGGAGAGAAAGAGGGAGAGAAGAAAAGAAGGAAAGAAAGAAGGAAGGAGCAAGGCAAAGAGTGAAGGAAGGAAGGAGGTAGAGAAGGAAGGAGAGAAGGAAAGAAAAGAAAAAGAGGGAGAGAGGAAAAGAAGGAAAGAAGGAGAGAAAGAGGGGGAGAAGCAAAGAAGGAAGGAAAGAAGGATCGAAGCAAAGAGTGAAGGAAGGAAGGAAAGAAAGAGGTAGAGAAGGAAGGAGAGAAGGAAAGGAAAGGAAAGAGGGAGGGAAGGAATGAAAGAAAGAAAGGAGGAGAGAAAGAGGGAGAGAAGCAAAGAAGGAAAGAGAAGGAAGGAGCGAAACAAAGAGTGAAGGAAGGAAGGAAGGAGGTAAAGAGTGAAGGAGAGAAGGAAAGAAAAGTGAAAAAAGAGGGGGAGAAGAAGAGAAGGAAAGAAGAGAAAGAGTGAGAGAAGCAAAGAAGGAAAGAGAGAAGGGAGGGTCAAAGCAAAGAATGAATGAAGGAAGGAAAGAAAGATGTAGAGAAGGAAGGAGAGAAGAAAAGATAAGGGAAGGAAAGAGGGAGGGAAAAATGGCTAAAATTAACACAGTCCAGAATGTGAGATTTCTGCCCAGAATTTCGACTTCAGAAGCAGCCCTGAAGATAACAGCTCTGCAAAAATAACTAGGCAGGATTTCCCATTAACCTTAGCTGGACTTTTCAACATAACTGAATCAGATGGGTTAATGACGTCCTCGCGGTTGTTCTCGCTGTATTTCCTTTGTCTGAAAATCTGGCTATACACATTTTTCAACCCGACCACGGCTCCTTTATGTAAAGTTTCAACCTTTAGTCAAAACATCAGTGAACACATTTGGCTCTCCGTTTACTAATGCAGCATTATGCATAGTTTGGTATTTTACAGCAATCTGCATTTCTGTCGGGCTTCTACTACCTTACTTCATTTCTGAGTAAAAGCCATTTTCTGCATGACGCAGATGCCAGGATCTATTTTCTGAATAAATTGCTTGCGATATAAAATGGTTTGAAATGTCATCTGCTGTGATGATATTCCCAGCTCTTCTTTTCTGAGCACTAAATTGCCCTGGTTCTGATCATCATGTCTCTGTCTCTTCTGCCAGTGGCTGGTCATATCACAGAATCCTAGAGTTGGAAGAGACCTCCAGTCCAACCCCATTCTGCCAAGAAGCAAGGGAATCGCATTCAAATCACCCCTGACAGATGGCCATCCAGCCTCTGTTACAAAGCCTCCAAAGAAGGTACCTCCACCACACTCCAGGGCAGAGAGTTCCACTGCTGAACAGCTCTCACAGTCATAGAATCATAGAATCGAAGAGTTGGAAGAGACCTCATGGGCCATCCAGTCCAACCCCCTGCCAAGAAGCAAGAATATTGCATTCAAATCACCCCTGACAGATGGCCATCCAGCCTCTGTTTCAAAGCCTTCAAAGAAGGAGTCTCCGCCACACTCCAGGGCAGAGAGTTCCACTGCTGAACAGCTCTCACAGTCAGGAGGTTCTTCCTAGTGTTCAGGTGGAATCTCCTCTTGTAGTTTGATGCCATTGCTCCATTGCGTCCTAGTCTCCAGGGAAGCAGAAAAGAAGTTCGCTCCTTCCTTCCGGTGACTTTCTCTCACCTAATTATACATGGCTATCATGTCTCCTCTCAGCCTTCTCTTCTTCAGGCTAAACATGCCCAGCGTTTGAAGCCGCTCCTCATAGGACATCTGCCCTTGCGCTATGCTACTCTGCTGCTGAGTATGCATGCCCAGTGTGGAACACATCTCACCACACTAAAACAGTAGATATGGCTCTTAATGAGACATGCCACATTATCACGGGGTGTCTGCGCCCTACACCACTGGAGAAATCACACTGCTTAGCCGGTATTGTCCATACCGGGCAAGATTCTGGAAAAGATTGTTAAGGAAGCGGTCTGCAAACACTTAGAAACAAATGCAGTCATTGCTAATAGTCAACATGGATTTATCAAAAACAAGTCATGCCAGACTCATCTGATCTCTTTCTTCGATAGAGTTACAAGCTGGGTAGATGCGGGGAATGCCGTGGATGTAGCGTACCTGGATTTCAGTAAGGCCTTCGACAAGGTCCCCCATGACCTTCTGGCAAGGAAACTAGTCCAATGTGGCCTAGGCAAAACTACGGTGAGGTGGGTCTGTAATTGGTTAAGTGGACGAACACAGAGGGTGCTCACTAATGCTTCCTCTTCATCTTGGAAAGAAGTGACGAGCGGAGTGCCACAAGCAGGGTTCCGTCCTGGGCCCGGTCCTGTTCAACATCTTTATTAATGACTTAGATGAAGGGCTAGAAGGCAGGATCATCAAGTTTGCAGACGACACCAAATTGGGAGGGATAGCCAATAGTCCAGAGGACAGGAGCAGAATTCAAAACGATCTTGACAGATTAGAGAGATGGGCCAAAACTAACAAAATGAAGTTCAACAGTGAGAAATGCAAGATACTCCACTTTGGCAGAAAAAATGAAATGCAAAGATACAGAATGGGGGACAATGCCTGGCTCCAGAGCAGTACGTGTGAAAAAGATCTTGGAGTCCTCGTGGACAACAAGTTAAACATGAGCCAACAATGTGATGTGGCGGCAAAAAAAGCCAATGGGATTTTGGCCTGCATCAAGAGGAGCAGAGTGTCTAGATCTAAGGAAGTAATGCTACCCCTCTATTCTGCTTTGGTTAGACCACATCTGGAATACTGTGTCCAATTCTGGGCACCACAATTCAAGAGAGATATTGACAAGCTGGAATGTGTCCAGAGGAGGGCGACTAAAATGATCAAGGGTCTGGAGAACAAGCCCTATGAGGAGCGGCTTAGGGAACTGGGCATGTTTAGCCTGAAGAAGAGAAGGCTGAGAGGAGACATGTATAAATATGTGAGAGGAAGCCACAGGGAGGAGGGAGCAAGCTTGTTTTCTGCTTCCTTGGAGACTAGGACGCAGTGGAGCAACGGCTTCAAACTACAAGAGAGGAGATTCCATCTCAACATTAGGAAGAACTTCCTGACTGTGAGAGCCGTTCAGCAGTGGAACTCTCTGCCCCGGAGTGTGGTGGAGGCTCCTTCTTTGGAAGCTTTTAAGCAGAGGCTGGATGGCCATTTGTCAGGGGTGATTTGAATGCAATATTCCTGCTTCTTGGCAGAATGGGGTTGGACTGGATGGTCCATGAGGTCTCTTCCAACTCTTTGATTCTATGATTCTATGAAATGAAGTCCGCAATCCATGGTGCTCACGTTTAGGTTACTATCCTAAAAATGTACAAAGTATGCATAGAAATTAAGTCCGGAATGCATAGTGCTCACGTCTAGGTTACTATCCTAAAAATGTACAAAGTGTGCCTAGAAATTAAGTCCGCAATGCATGGTGCTCACGTTAGCACCAGCTCTGTTCCAGCCCTTTTCTTTTATTTTTCTCCCCGGAAAATACATTTGTCTGATAAAAGCAATCATAATACTGCCTGCTTAATAAAATTAATACAGATGTCTTCCGTAATTGGAAAAAATATTCTTGCTGCGCTCTCTGCATTAGGAGAAAAAAAACGGCACTGATTAAAACAGCTTTTAATAGGCCACTTTGAAGAGAAGCAAACATCCCTGTCACACGCTGTCCGTATAAGGAAGAGAGCTGCCCTTGGGTCCTTCAATAATTAATATTGAAGTCGAGTGAGTTAACTGGATTTCATATTAGCTCGGTGTATATTTGTACTTGGTGGAAAACAGCCGAAGGCCATTCGTGACAGAACAGGTCGATATTTGGAAGATGCGGCCTGTTCATCATTCCTGAGTGCTGGAGGCAAACGGTGACGGATGGATTCCTGCTGACTACAAAACTCGGCTTTTATTTCTATGGTGACATCTGCAATCGTACAATCGAGTGTGAATGGATGCAAAAACCAACTTGGTGTCGTGGTTTTGGTGCTGGAGTAGCAGACTGGCCTCCCAGTCTCCCGGGAACATACAATATGAGATGGTCCCAACACAGTGAAGCATCCCGGGCTCTGAAGATCACCTGGGAAGGAATCCCACTGGACCATTGCAGCGCACCCAAATACCTGGGAGTCACTCTGGACCGTGCTCTGACCTACAAGAAGCATTGCCTGAACATCAAGCAAAAAGTGGGTGCTAGAAACAATATCATACGAAAGCTGACTGGCACAACCTGGGGATCACAACCAGATACAGTGAAGACATCTGCCCTTGCGTTGTGCTAATCTTCGTTCTTGTAGTTTGAAGCCATTGTTCTGCGTCCTAGTCTCCAGGGAAGCAGAAAACACGCTTGCTCCCTCCTCCCTGTGACTTCCTCTCACATACTTATACATGGCTATCATGTCTCCTCTCAGCCTTCTCTTCTTCAGGCTAAACATGCCCAGCGCTTGAAGCCGCTCCTCATAGGACATCTGCCCTTGCGCTATGCTACTCTGCCGCTGAGTATGCATGCCCAGTGTGGAACACATCTCACCACACTAAAACAGTGGATGTGGCTCTTAATGAGACATGCCGCATTATCACGGGGTGCCTGCGCCCTACACAACTAGAGAAATTACACTGACTGAACATCTAGCAAAAAGTGGGTGCTAGAAACAATATCATACGAAAGCTGACTGGCACAACCTGGGGATCACAACCAGATACAGTGAAGACATCTGCCCTTGCGTTGTGCTACTCTGCTGCTGAGTATGCGTGCCCAGTGTGGAACACATCTCACCACACTAAAACAGTGGATGTGGCTCTGAATGAGACATGCCGCATTAACACGGGGTGCCTGCGCCCTACACAACTAGAGAAATTACACTGCCTGAACATCAAGCAAAAAGTGGGTGCTAGAAACAATATCATACGAAAGCTGACTGGCACAACCTGGGGATCACAACCAGATACAGTGAAGACATCTGCCCTTGCGTTGTGCTACTCTGCTGCTGAGTATGCGTGCCCAGTGTGGAACACATCTCACCACACTAAAACAGTGGATGTGGCTCTGAATGAGACATGCCGCATTAACACGGGGTGCCTGCGCCCTACACAACTAGAGAAATTACACTGCCTGAACATCAAGCAAAAAGTGGGTGCTAGAAACAATATCATACGAAAGCTGACTGGCACAACCTGGGGATCACAACCAGATACAGTGAAGACATCTGCCCTTGCGTTGTGCTACTCTGCTGCTGAGTATGCGTGCCCAGTGTGGAACACATCTCACCACACTAAAACAGTGGATGTGGCTCTGAATGAGACATGCCGCATTAACACGGGGTGCCTGCGCCCTACACAACTAGAGAAATTACACTGCCTGAACATCAAGCAAAAAGTGGGTGCTAGAAACAATATCATACGAAAGCTGACTGGCACAACCTGGGGATCACAACCAGATACAGTGAAGACATCTGCCCTTGCGTTGTGCTACTCTGCTGCTGAGTATGCGTGCCCAGTGTGGAACACATCTCACCACACTAAAACAGTGGATGTGGCTCTGAATGAGACATGCCGCATTAACACGGGGTGCCTGCGCCCTACACAACTAGAGAAATTACACTGCCTGAACATCAAGCAAAAAGTGGGTGCTAGAAACAATATCATACGAAAGCTGACTGGCACAACCTGGGGATCACAACCAGACACAGTGAAGACATCTGCCCTTGCGTTGTGCTACTCTGCTGCTGAGTATGCGTGCCCAGTGTGGAACACATCTCACCACACTAAAACAGTGGATGTGGCTCTTAATGAGACATGCTGCATTATCACGGGGTGTCTGCGCCCACTGGAGAAATTGCACTGTCTAGCCGGTATTGCACCACCTGACATCCGCCGGGAAGTAGCAGCCAATAGTGAAAGGACCAAGGCAGAGACATCTCCAGCTCATCTCCTGTTTGGGTATCAGCCAGCATGTCAATGACTTAAATCAATAAATAGTTTTCTTAGATCTACAGAGACACTCGCTGGAACATCTCAGCAAGCGAGAGTCCAAAAGTGGCAGGCTCAAACCCAGCGCCTCAATCCGTGGGTGATACCAGATGAGAGACTCCCCCCTGGGCACACAGAAGACTGGGCGACTTGGGAGGCGCTGAACAGACTGCGCTCTGGCACCACGAGATGCAGAACCAATCTTAAGAAATGGGGCTACAAAGCTTCATCTATGCTGATGATCGTGCCATCACCATTCAAGCAGGGAGCTTTGAAAGGGTTGAACAGAAGCTCTCCGAAGCTCAAGGTGCTCTAACTGCCTATTACAGGGAAAACCAACTGATCCCTAATCCACCTAAAACACAGACATGTGCCTTTCACCTTAAGAACAGACAAGCATCCAGAGCTCTGAGGATTACCTGCGAAGGAATCCCACTGGAGCATTGCAGCGCACCCAAATACCTGGGAGTCACTCTGGACCGTGCTCTGACCTACAAGAAGCACTGCCTGAACATCAAGCAAAAAGTGGGTGCTAGAAACAATATCATACGAAAGCTGACTGGCACAACCTGGGGATCACAACCAGATACAGTGAAGACATCTACCCTTGCGTTGTGCTACTCTGCTGCTGAGTATGCGTGCCCAGTGTGGAACACATCTCACCACACTAAAACAGTGGATGTGGCTCTGAATGAGACATGCCGCATTATCACGGGGTGCCTGCGCCCTAGACAACTAGAGAAATTACACTGCCTGAACATCAAGCAAAAAGTGGGTGCTAGAAACAATATCATACGAAAGTTGACTGGCACACCCTGGGGATCACAACCAGATACAGTGAAGACATCTGTCCTTGACTCATGGGTTTTCTGACTCTAAAGCAGTGGTTCCCAATCTGTGGTCTGTGGACCATCAGTGGTCCCCAAGAACTAAAATATGGTCCGCGTCCTCACAATTACTACACTGTTGCAACGAGAGTGACTGACAAGTCTTGTGAAACTCTTTTATAGTGCCAAGAGGCTGGATGGCCATCTGTCAGGGGTGATTTGAATGCAATATTCCTGCTTCTTGGCAGGGTGTTGAACTGGATGGCCACGAGGTCTCTTCCAACTCTTTGATTCTATGATTCTATGACTTATTAAATGCGGTTTTCTGTAGGCGAGCAGAAAACCGGATGGCATGTGTCCTGTGTCAGAAACTGGAGCTGATGTGGTCTATCCAATGCAATCTTCTGAATCAAATTGAATCTAGGCCTATTCTAGAGATTATTTGGGGTGCTGTTTCAGAAAATTGCATTGGATAGACTACAACTGCTCTAGATTATTCAATATGGTTTTCGGTGGGTGAGCAGATGGCAACTACCGGATGGCATGTGTTGTGTTATCAGAAGCTAGAGCTGATGTGGTGTATCCAATGGAATTGTCGGAATTAGCACCCAAATAATTAAATTTAATCTAGGCCTATTCCTGAGGTTACTTGGGCTGCCGATTTCAGAAAATTGCATTGGATAAACTACATCAGCTCTAGATTATTAAATATGGTTTTCTGAGGGTGAGCAGATAGCAACTACTGTGGGCGAGGAGATAGCAACTGTATCAGAAACTAGAGCAGATGTGGTCTATCCAATACAATTTTCTGAATCAGCTGATGTGGTCTATCCAATGCAATTTTCTAAATCAACTCATGTGGTCTATCCTATGCAATTGTCTGAATCAGCTGATGTGGTCTATTCAACGCAGTTTTCTGAATCAGCTGATGTGGTCTATCCAATGCAATTTTCTGAATCAGCTGATGTGTTCTATCCAATGTCATTTTCTGAATGAGCTGATGTGATCTATCCAACGCAATTTTTTGAATGAGCTGATGTGGTCTATCCAATGCAATTTTCTGAATCAGCTGATGTGGTCTATCCAATGCAATTGTCTGAATGAGCTGATGTGGTCTATCCAATGCAGTTTTCTGAATCAGCTGATGTGGTCCATCCAATGCCAATTTCTGCAATAGCTGATGTGGTCTATCCAATGCAATTTTCTGAATCAGCACCCCAGATAATCAAACCAAATCTAAAGTTGCCCATGAACTGATTCGTAACCCTTTTGGTACTAATGTTGGAGAGTAGTAACTGGTAAAAAAAAAAGATTGGGAACCACCCCTCTAAAGTGAGGAGGCTTCTGAGATTGAGTGTCTTTCCTTCCTGTCTCCTTCCCACATAAGGTGTTCCTGCAGGAAAACTGGAGCATCCCATATTAATGTTCTACCCAGCATCCCGACCTCTACCTGAGTCAGCCTCCCCTAGCCCTGCCTCCTGGGGAAAAGGTTTGCCTGCCTGCCGCATTCCCCAGGTAACCAACCGAGAGTCTTTCTGGAAGAGATTCTTCAACAGATGGATCAACCAGAAGGCAAAGAAGCACATCCAGTGGGTGACTGAGGCATATGATTTGGAATTGTTCATTGAGGTTCAACAGAAAACTTGTAGGCCTCCGTACAAGAAAACAGTCCTGAGCCTTGGAAGAAAGGAGCAGCTTTGGCAGCTTCCCATCTGGCGGAGATGGCGAGCAGAATGTCCCCAACGCCTTGCCAGCCATGGAAGCAAACACAAAACCTTTCAGGGATGTAAACAGGGGCACCGCTAGCTCCAAAATGAGCCATTGTCCGAGAGGTGGTCCATCAGCCATTGCCTGGAGACCGTGCCCTGGATTTCCCCCTCATTTCTCTTATTGTAAAACGAGGGTGCAATTTTAAACAGGTTATAGTGGGGAGTCTTTTGTGAATCTGCTTGATTTTGTTAGAACTGGGTTGCTGTGAGTGTTCCGGGCTGTCTGGCCATGTTCCAGAAGCATTCTCTCCTGATGTTTGCCCACATCTATGGCAGGCATCCTCAGAGGTTGTGAAGTCTGTTGGGAATTAGGAAAATTGAGTTTATATATCTGTGGAATGACCTCACAACCTCTGACGATGCCTGCAATAGATGTGGGTGAAACGTCAGGAGAGAATGCTTATGGAACATGGCCATACCTCTCAACCTCTGAGGATGCCTGCAATAGATGTGGGTGAAACGTCAGGAGAGAATGCTTATGGAACATGGCCATACCCTCAACCTCTAAGGATTCCTGCCATAGATGTGGGCGAAACGTCAGGAGAGAATGCTTCTGGAACACGGCCATAGCCCTCAACCTCTAAGGATGCCTGCCATAGATGTGGGTGAAACGTCAGGAGAGAATGCTTCCGGAACATGGACACATCCCTCAACCTCTGAGATGCCTGCCATAGATATGCGTGAAATGTCAGGAGAGAATGCTTCTGGAACATGGACATAGCCCTTAACCTCTAAGGATGCCTGCAATAGATATGGGTGAAACATCAGGAGAGAATGCTTCTGGAACATGGCCATACCTCTCAACCTCTGAGGATTCATGCCATAGATGTGGGTGAAACGTCAGGAGAGAATGCTTCTGGAACTTGGACATACTCCTCAACGTCTGGGGATGCCTGCCATAGATGTGAGTGAAACGTCAGGAGAGAATGCTTCTGGAACATGGCCATACCCCTCAACCTCTGAGGATGCCTGCCATAGATGTGGGTGAAACATCAGGAGAGAATACTTCTGGTTCATGGCCAGACATCCCGGAAAACTCACAGCAACTCCTTGAAGCAATGTTTCTAACATCTGTTTCGTTACCATTGTGTCATTTCTCGTTTGCATGGATCCTGAATCATTGAGGAGCCCCAAGTGGGTTAAACCACTGAGCTGCTGAACTTGCTAACAGAAAGATCGGGGGCGGGGTGAGCTCCCGCTGTTAGCCCCAGCTTCTGCCAACACAGTAGTTCAAAAACATGCAAATGTTGGAAAGATGGTGTACAAACATAAAGCACATAGGCCACACACTGCACAACATTATGCAACGAGCCTTGAGTTCACTGGAGGAAAGATGGGATATCAATGTCCTTAAAGCATAAATAAACAAGGCCTTTCGACTATGATGCCTCATTTTACTATATTGTTGCTACATTCTTCTGTGAACATGGCTAAACATGCCCAGCTCTTTAAGCCGCTCCTCATAGGGCTTGTTCTCCAGACCCTTGATCATTTTAGTCGCCCTCCTCTGGACACATTCCAGCTTGTCAATACCTCTCTTCCTTGGTAGCCACCTCTCCACCAAAATCAAAATTGACACTGAAATACAACACTACCTGAGCTCTGCGAGTGCAGCATTCTCCTAAATGAAGCAGAGAGTGTCCAGCTTGTCAACATCTCCTTTCAATTGTGGTGCCCAGATTTGGACTCAGTGTGGTCTAACCAAGGCAGAATAGAGCAAGGGTAGCATGACTTCCTCAGATCTAGACACTGAAATACAACACTACCTGAGCTCTGCGAGTGCAGCATTCTCCCAAATGAAGCAGTGTCCAGCTTGTCAACATTTCCTTTCAATTGTGGTGCCCAGATTTGGACTCGGTGTGATTCCAGGTGTGATCTAACCAAGGCAGAATAGAGCATGGGTAGCATGACTTCCCGGGATCTAGACACTGAAATACAACACTATCTGAGCTCTGCGAGTGCAACATTCTCCCAAATGAAGCAGAGAGTGTCCAGCTTGTCAACATCTCCTTTCAATTGTGGTACCCAGAATTGGACTCAGTGTAATTCCAGGTGTGGTCTAACCAAGGCAGAATAGAGCATGGGTAGCATGACTTCCCCAGATCTAGACACTGAAATACAACACTGCCTGAGCTCTGCGAGTGCAGCATTCTTCCCAATGAAGCAGAGAGTGTCCAGCTTGTCAACATCTCCTTTCAATTGTGGTGCCCAGAATTGGACTCAGTGTGATTCCAGGGGAGGTCTAACCAAGGCAGAATACAACATGGGTAGCATGACTTCCCGAGATCGAGACACTGAAATACAACACTGCCTGAGCTCTGCGAGTGCAGCATTCTTCCAAATGAAGCAGAGAGTGTCCAGCTTGTCAACATCTCCTTTCAATTGTGGTGCCCAGTGTGATTCCAGGTGTGGTCTAACCAAGGCAGAATAGAGCATGGGTAGCATGACTTCCCCAGATCTAGACAATGAAATACAACACTGCCTGAGCTCTGCGAGTGAAGCATTCTCCCAAATCAAGCAGAGAGGGTCCAGCTTGTCAACATCTCCTTTCAATTGTGGTGCCCAGATTTGGACTCAATGTGGTCTAACCAAGGTACACTAGAGCATGGGGAGCATGACCTCCCTGGATCTAGATTCCTAGGGATACAGGCTTTTTGTGTCGCTGCATCACTGAGATTGGAAGAGCAGTGAAAGCAGAAGCCTTGTGTCACTATGAAACTTCTTTGCTCTCTTTCTCCACCAACTGGAGTAACACCTTTTATTACAATTATCAGCTCAGTGACAAAATACTCCCTTGTACCGCTGTGCATGCTTTCACAGGTTCATTTGTTTCCTCTAGCAGCATCATTCTTAAAAGGTTCCTTTTTGAGCAGGATGAAAGGTACAAAAGGTGAGTAAATGGTATTGAATGTTATATTAGAATGCAGGCTTTTCAATAGATCAGTTGTGCCCACCTGCTTTGTGCTTTTAGGTTTTTCACAAAGCTGAAAACCAGCAAGTAACATTCTCTCAGCCTCAGAAGGTTATTTGTTTATTTTGTATCAAAAGCATTGCATAAATTAGCATAAAACTGATAAAAATAGAAGGAGTGCAAGCGGCTAAATATCTTTTGACCCAAAACGGGCAACAGCAACGGCATTGTCTGTAGCCTCCAACAATTCCTTCTCTGTACATGAGGCAGGGCATAGTGGACAAGCATACAGATGCCGAGTTGTCTGTTCTGCTCCACAGTCACACAAGGTGTGGGATTCTTTTAGGTGGTGCCATTTTGCCAGGTTGTCTTTTGATCTGACCACTCCACTACTGAGTCTGTTCAGGGACTTCCAAGTTACCCATTCTTGGTTTGCCCCTGGAGGAAGACCCTCCCTTGTAGAGCAAATCAACAGGTGTAGGTTTAAGACATCCTGTGATTATTCTGCATTTTTCATTCAATGCTCTTCCTTGATTTGAGTCTACTGGGAGGAGACTGGTAGCCATGTAGTGGTGGCTTTCACAGTGTTCAACCTTATTTCTCTCACATTTAGCAGCAACTTCCTGTTGTACATCGGGGTGGGGGGTGGGGGGGGGCAATGCCAGCTAGCTTGTATTCTAGGTGTAGGTTTAAGGCATCCTGTGATTATTCTGCATGTTTCATTCAATGCTTTTCACTGATTAGAGTCTACTGGGAGGAGACTGGTAGCCATCTAGTGGGTGGTGTTCACAGTGTTCAACATTATTTCTCTCACATTTAGCAGCAACTTCCTGTTGTACATCAGGAAGGGGTCAATGCCAGCTAGCTTGTAGAGCAAATCAACAGGTGTAGGTTTAAGACATCCTGTGATTATTCTGCATGTTTCATTCAATGCTATGTTCATCTGGTTTGCATGGAGTGGTAGTTCTCATAAAGCTTTTCCTTGATTTGCATCTACTGGGAGGAGACTGGTAGCCATGTAGTGGGTGGCTTTTACAGGGTTCAACCTTATTTCTCTCACATTTAGCAGCAACTTCCTGTTGTACATCAGGGGGGGCAATGCCAGCTAGCTTGTAGAGTATATCAACAGGTGTAGGTTTAAGACATCCTGTGATTATTCTGCATGTTTCATTCAATGCTTTTCCCTGATTTTAATCTACTGGGAGGAGACTGGTAACCATCTAGTGGGTGGCGTTCACAGTGTTCAACCTTATTTCTCTCACATTATCAGCAACTTCCTGTTGTACATCGGGGGGGGGGGGGGCAATGCCAGCTAGCTTGTAGAGTTTATCAACAGGTGTAGGTTTAAGACATCCTGTGATTATTCTGCATTTTTCATTCAATGCTATGTTCCCCTGGTTTGCATGGAGTGGTAGTTCTCATAATGGAAGGAAGGAAGAAGGGAAGGAAGGAGGGAAGAAGAGAGGGAATTAAGAAGGGAAAGAAGGAAGAAGGGAAGGAAGGAAAGAAGGAAGGAAGATGGGAAGGAATAAGGGAAGGAAGGAAATAAGGAAGGAAGAAGGGAGGAAAGGAAGAGGGAAGGAAGAAGAGAAGGAGGGAAAGAAGAAAGAAGAAAAAGAAGGAAGAAGGGGAGGAAGGTAAGAATGAAGGAGGGAGGGAAGGAGAGAGGGAGGGAAGGAAGGAAGGAGGGAAGGAAGGAAGGAAGGAAAGGAAGAAGGGAAGGAAGGAAGGAAGGAAGATCGGAAAAAAAGAAGAAAGAAGGAAAGGAATGAGGAAAGGAAGGAAGAAGGGAAGGAAGGAAATAAGGAAGGAAGAAGGGAGGAAAGGAAGAGGGAAGGAAGAAGAGAAGGAGGGAAGGAAGAAAGAAGAAAAAGAAGGAAGAAGGGGAGGAAGGTAAGAATGAAGGAGGGAGGGAAGGAGAGAGGGAGGGAAGGAAGAAGGAAAGGAAGGAAGAAAGGAAGAAAGGAAAGGAGGAAGGGAAGGAAGGAAATAGGGAAGGAAGGAGGAAAGGAAGGAAGGAAGATTGGAAGAAAGAAGGAAAGGAATGAGGGAAGGAAGGAAGAAGGGAAGAAAGGAAATAAGGAAGGAAGAAAAGGAAGAAGGGAAGGGGAAAGGAAGGAGGGAAGGAAGAAGGGAAGAAAGGAAGGAAAGAAGAAAAGAACGATGAGGGGAAGGAAGGACAGACGAAAGGAAGGGAGAAAGGAAAGTCAAAGATATCCAACAAGTCAGACATAGCCCTTAACATCCTCATCCTGTTTTTCTCGCTCTTGAGCCTTTCTCCTGTAGTCATTCTCCCAAAGTCTGCGCTCTCCTCTTCATCATGCACAATGCCTCCTCCAGAGACCCACACATGCCTTTTCCCTCTCCGGTTTCCGATGCCAACTCTCTTCTCTTACATAACTCTCCTTGACTCTTCACACCCATCACTGTTCCCTCGCATCTCTCAGGTCAAGACTCAGTGGAACAAAGGAAAACCCTTTCTACTGCACCAGACTATTCGCTTGTGTTGATCACTGCCATAGGAAATCGGTCTTTCCCAGCCTCTTGTGTAGATGCCAGAGGACAGAGCTGGTGACCTTCTGCATCTGATGCTGGTGCCAATCTTGTGGAAACTGAGAGGCACTCTGCACATGCTTGTGTTTACTTGCTTATCCATTTGCATAATCCTTGAAATATTAACTCATATTCAACTGCTTCTATATATGTGATGGAAGACAGACACCATATTTGCATCGGGCAGCAAAATGTCTTACGACGGATATACGCAATGCACTTTCTGAGGAAGAGATGGGGCAGAAGATCCAAGACCAAACACAGCAAGAACCCAGAGCATTTCAAGACATTTCTCCTTTTCGTTCTTTCCCTTCTTTTCCTCTTTCTTCCTTTCCTTCCTCCCTTCTCTAACTTTGAGTGGGGGTAGATCACAATGTCTCCATGGCTCTCTTTGTGGCTCCTTTCTTCCTCTGAACCTTCCTTCCCTCCCTCTCCCCCTTCTCCTTTTCTTTCTTTCCCTTCTTTTTCTCTTTGTTCCTTTCTTTCCTTCTCCAGCTCTGAGAGGGCCTACTTCACAATGTCTCTCTGTGGCAAAGTAGCTCTCTTTGTATCTTCCTTTCTTCCTTCCTTCCTTCCATCCTTCCTTCCTTCCTTCCTTCTCTCCCTCTACTCCTTTCCTTTTTTCCTTTTTTTCTTTCTTCCTTTCCTTCCTGTCTTCTCTAACTTTAAGTGGGGGTGCCTTATAATGTCGACGTGGCTCTCTTTGTGTCTCTTTTCTTCCTTCCTTCCTTCCTTCTCTCCCTCTCCTCCTTTTCTTTTTCCCCTTCTTTTTCTCTTTCTTCCTTTCCTTCTTCTCTTCTCTAACTTTAAGTGGGGGTGCCTTATAATGTCGTCGTGGCTCTTTGGGGCTCCTTCCTTCCTTTCAACCTTCTTTCCCTCCCTCTCCTCTGTCCTTCTCTTCTTCTTTATTTCCTTTCTTTTCCTCTTTCTTCCTTTCCTTCCTCCCTTCTCTAACTGAGTTGGGGTACCTCACAATGTCTCCATGGCTCTCTTTGTGGCTCCTTCCTTCCTTCCTTCCTTCCTTCCTTCCTTCCTTCCTTCCTTCCTTCCTTCCTTCCTATCTTCTTTCCCTCCTCCTCCCTCTTCCGTTCTCTTTCTCTCTCTCCCTTTCCTTCCTCCCTTCTCTAACTTTAAGTGGAGGTACCTTACAATTTCTCCATGGCTCTCTTTATGGTTCGTTCGTTCCTTCCTTCCCTCCCTCTCCCCTCCTCCTTTTCTTTCTTTCCCTCTTCCTTCCAATTTTCTTTCTCTCTCTTCCTTTCCTTCCTTCCTCCCTTCTCTAACTTTGAGTGGTGGTACCTTACAATTTCTCCATGGCTCCCTTTATGGTTCATTCGTTCGTTCGTTCCTTCCTTTCCTCCCTCTCCCCTCCTCCTTTTCTTTCTTTCCCTTCTTTTCCTCTTTCTTCCTTTCCTTCCTTCTCTTTGAGTTGGGTACCTTACAATGTCTTCCTCTTTGGGGTTGGTTCCTTCCTTCCTTCTCCCCCTCCTCCTTTTCTTTCTTTCCCTTCCTTTTCTCTTTCTTCCTTTCCTTCTTCTTTTATCTAACTATGAGAGGGGGTACCTTACAATGTCTCCATGGCTCTCTTTGTGGGTCTTTCCTCTCTTTCTTCCTTCCTTCCTTCCTTCCTTCCTCCCAACCTTCTTTCCCACCCTCTCCCTCTCTCCCTCTCTCCTTCTCTTTTTCTTTCCTTTCTTTCTTTCTTTCTTCCTTTCCTTCCTCTCTTATCTAACTTTGAGAGGGGGGCACCTTACAATGTTTCCATGGCTCTCTTTGTGGTTGGTTGGTTCCTTCCTTCCTTCCCTCTCCCCCTCCTCCTTTTCTTTCCTTCCCTTCTTTTCCTCTTTCTTCCTTTCCTTCCTCCTTGTTGAGTTGGGGCACCTTACAACGTCTCCATGGCTCCCTTTGTGAGTCCTTCCTCCCCTTCTTCTTTCCCTCTCTCTTCCCTTCTCTTTTTCTTTCTTTTTCTCTTTCTTCCTTTCCTTCCTCTCTTATCTAACTTTGAGAGGGGGCACCTTACAATGTTTCCATGGCTCTCCCTGTGGTTGGTTTGTTCCTTCCTTCCTTACCTCTCCCCCTCCTCCTTTTCTTTCCTTCCCTTCTTTTCCTCTTTCTTCATTTCCTTCCTCCCTTCTCTTTGAGTTGGAGCACCTTACAATGTCTCCATGGCTCTCTTTGTGGGTCCTTCATCTCTTCCTTCCTCCCCTCCCTCTCCCCCTTGCGCCTTCTCTCTCTGTTTTCCGTCATCGAGGGGGAAAGCCTTTTGGGGAAACGAGCTTCCGGGGCTGAATCCTGGCTAACATTATTTTTAGCTTCCGGCGGTTCCAAAACGAGCTCAAAGCCTCATGCTTTATTGAGAGAAAGCTAATCCTAGAAACAGAGAATGGATGGGGTATGTGTGTGGAGGAGAGATAAGAGTGGCCTGGAAAAGAAGGCCACACTCTGCACACGCCCAGACACACCTTCTCCTTTGTTATGGATCGGCACATGCTGGGAGGGTGCCTGGGACATCTCCCAGAACAACAGAGGAGCCTTAGGGCATCCCTTCCTCTGATGCGCAGGTGCCATACTTCCTCCAGGACGGAGCTGGGAAGCTGTAATGATCCATTAATCTAATTCCAGGGCTAAGTGGGGCAGGGCATGTGAGAGAGAGAAAGAAAAGAAGGAAGATGTACTTGTCTTCTGAAAAGATTTTCAACACTTTTATTTGAAACTAGCTGTACCCGCCATGCGTTGCTGTGGCCAACTTTCCCTCCCTCTTTCTCTCCTTCCTTCCCTTTTTCTTTCCCTTCTTCTTTCTTCCTTCTCTACCAGTATCTTTTCTTGCTTCCTTTGCTCTTTGGTTCCATCCTTGTCTCTTTCCTTCCTTCCTTCCTTCCTTTCCTCCCTCTTTCTCATTTTCGTTCCTTCTCTCCTTCCTTCCCTCTTTCACTTTATTTCATTCTCTCCCTCCTTCTCTCCTCCCTTCCTTCTCTACCCTTCTTTCTTTCCTTCTCTCCTTCCTTCCTTCTCTATCATTCTCTCCCTCCTTCTCTCCTTTCCCTCCTCCTCTACTCTTCCTCCTCTCCTTTCCTCTTTCTCTCCCTCCTTCCTTCTCTACCTTTCTTTTTCCCTTCCTTCTCTCTTTCCCTTCTTCTCTCCCTCCTTCCTTCTACCTTTCTTTCCTTCTTTCTCTTTTCCCCTCCTTTTTTCCCTTCTTCTCTCCCTCCTTCCTTCTCTACCCTTCTTTCTTTCCTTCTCTCCTTCCTTCCTTCTCTACCTTTCTTTTCCTCCTTCTCTACCCTTCTTTCCTTCCTCCTCTCCTTTCCTCTTTCTCTCCCTCCTTCCTTCTCTATTCTTTTTCCCTTCCTTCTCTCTTTCCCTTCTTCTCTACCCTTCTTTCTTTCCTTCCCTCCTTCTTTCCTTCCTACTCTCCTTCTTTCCCTCCTTCTCTACCCTTTTCTCTCTCCTTCCTCCTCTCCTTCCCTCTTTCCTTCTCTACCCTTCTTTTTCCCTTCCTTCTCTCTTTCCCTTCTTCTCTCCCTCCCTCCTTCTACCTTTCTTTAATTCCTTCTTTCTCTTTTACCCTCCTTCTTTCCCTTCTTCTCTCCCTCCTTCCTTCTCTACCCTTCTTTCTTTCCTTCCTTCACTCCTTCCTCCCTCCTTTCTGTGTATGTGTTTTGTGTGTATATGCATATACGTGGGTATATATTTGTGTTTGTGTGTATATATATGTGTGTGTGTGTGTGTGTGTGTGTGTGTATATATATATATATATATATATATATATATATATATGTGGTTTTGCGCGAGCGTTGTAATGTACACTATTTTTTTTTTGGTTTTTTAAGTCCCTTCCGCTGTGTTTTTCAGTGTTTTTATGAGTGATGGTCACTCGTTGGCCTGAGAGGTGTCTTGTGTCCAAATTTGGTGTCCATTCGCCCAGTGGTTTTTGAGTTCTGATAATCCCACAAACGAACATTTCATTTCTATTTATATAGATTATCCTATTATTATGAATCGGATAATGTTCGAGACTTGTTTTATCTTTGCACTCAAAATGCCACCTAAACAAATAATGTTTTTTGTGTTGTCAAAGGCTTCCATGGCCAGAATCACTGGGTTTTTGTAGGTTTTTGGGCCATGTTTGGGAAGCATTCTCTCCTGACATTTTGCCTCCATCTATGGCAGGCATCCTCAGAGGTTGTGAGGTCTGTTGGAAAGTAGACAAGTGAGGTTTATATATCTGTGGAATTTTGTTACTGTTTTGAATTGTAATGTAAATATCTGATATCTAGGCAATGGCAACCATTCATCAACTGGGAGGCAAAAACCCGTGAAACCGTGAGTCCGCGAAGTAGCGAGGGAACACTGTAAACCCCATTTTCCTTGTTTCCAAAAGACCTCACAACCTCTGAGGATGATGCAGGTGAAATGTCAGGAGAGAATGCTTCTAGAACATGGCCATACAGCCCCCCCAAAAACCCAACAACAACCCAATGTTTTGTGTGTTGTCGAAGGCTTTTATGGCTGGAATAACATAGCCATACAGTCGAGAAAACTCACAGCAACCCAAATAATGTTTTCATTTATAATAATAATAATTAATAATAATAATAATAATAATAATCCGCGAAACAGCGAGTCTGCGAAAAGTGAACCGCGAAGTAGAGAGAAGACTGTAAACCCCATTTTCCTTGTTTCCAACAGACCTCACAACCTCTGAGGGTGCCTGCCATAGATGCAGGCAAAACGTCAGGAGAGAATGCTTCCCAAACATGGCCATACAGCCCCCCCCCCCCCCCCAAAAAAACCCAACAACAACTCAATGTTTTGTGTGTTGTCGAAGGCTTTCATGGCCGGAATAACATAGCCATACAGTCGAGAAAACTCACAGCAACCCAAATAATGTTTTGTCCATTGCAGCAAAACTATCATAAACATTGGTGGCAGTCAGGACAACAACCTAAATGCAACATAGTCTCAGCAACAATAGATAACAATGTATCTTTCCTCCCTTCCATCCATCTCTTTCTTTTCCTCCTTCTCTTCATTCTCTTGTCTACCTTTCCCTCATCTCTATGACCATCTTTTCTCTTCCTTACAACTCTTTTCCTCTTTTTTTCCACTTCTCTCTCCTTTTCGTCCCTTTCGTTCTTTCTCCAGGATCTTTCCCTCTTTCCTTCTTTTTTTTCTCTAAGATCCCTCTCGCTTTCCTTCTCTCATCTCTCCTTCCTTCTCTTTCTTCGCATCATTTTCTCTGCTTCTTTCCTTCCACCTCCATTTATCTCCCTCCCTCTTCCACTTCTCCTGTCTCCTCCAAGATCTCTCTCTCTCCTTTCTTTACATCATTTTCTTTCTTTTTGTCTTTCCTTCTTCCATTCCTCCCCCCCCCCCCCCAGGATTTCTCTCTCTCCTCCTCCTGCTGTTATCTCTCCTTCCTTCCTTGTTTCTCTTTGGTCACATCATTTTCTTTGCTTCCTTCTTCCCTCCCATCCTCCTTTCTTCAGGATCGCTCTCTCTTCACTCATCTCACTTCTTTCTCTGCTTCTTTCTTTCTATCCTCCCACCTTTCCTTTCCTTCCTTCGGATCTCTCTCCTTTTTCTTCACATCATTCTCCTCCTCCTCTTCTTCCCTCTCTCTCCTTCTCCAATCTTTTCTTTCCTCTCTTCTTTCTTTCTCATGACCTCTCTCCTGTCATCTTTCCTTGTCTTTCTCTATCTTCACATCATTTTCTTTGCTTCTTTCTTTCCACCCCCTTTATCTCCCTCATCTCTCCGTCTCTCACCTCTTCCTTTCTTCTCTCTCTCTTCACATCATTTTCTCTTTCTTCCTTCTTTTCCACCCTCTCTTCTCAAGGATCCCCCTCTCCTTCTTTCTTCTCTAGGATCTCTCTCTCTTTCTCACATCTCTCCTTCCCTTCCCTACTTCCCTCCCCTCCTTCTCCAGGATCTCTCTCCTCTCTTCCCTCCCTCTCATCTTTCCTCATCTCTCTCTTTCTTCTCATCATTTTCTCTTCTTTCGTCTTTCCCACCCTCCCTTCTCAAGGACCCCCCTCTCCCCATCTTCTCCAGAATATCTCTTTCTCCCATCTTTCCTTTCCTCCCTTCCTTCTTTCTCCAGGATCCTTCTCTCTCCTTCCCCATCATTCTTCACACTATTCTCTCTGCTTCTTTCTTCCCTCCTTTCCCTCCCTTTCTTCCTTCTCCGGGATCTCTCTGTCTCCTTCTCCCATCTCTCCTTTCCTCCCTTCCTTCTTTCTCCAGGATCGTTCTCTCCTCCCTTTTCTCTTTCTTCCCACTATTTTCTCTTCTTTTTTCTTTCCACTCCCCTTGATCATCCCTCTTCTTCTCTCCACATCTTCCCTCTCTCCTTCCTTCCCTCTCTCTTCCTTCATCCCATTTTCTCTGCTTCTTTCTTTCCCTTTTCCTCCCATCTCAAGGATCCTCCTCTCCTCCTTTCTCTCTTTCTTCACACAATTTCCCTTCCTTCCTTCCTTCCCTCCTCTCCCTCCCATTCTTCCTTCTCCAGGATCTATCTCTCTCTCCTTCTCCCATCCCTCCTTTCCTCCCTCCCTTCTTTCTCCAGGATCTTTTTCTCTTTCTTCCCACCAGTTTCTCCTCTTCTTTCTTTTCTTCCTTCCTTCCATTCCCTTTATCTCCCCCCTCTCTTCATCTTTCACCTCTCCTTCCTTCCCTCTCTTTCTTCCCCCTTTCCTCTCATCTCAAGAATCCCCCTCTCCTCCTGTTTTCTCCAGAATGTCTTTCTCTCTTCTTCCTTCCCTCTCTCTTTCTCCACACCCTTTTCTCTTCTTTCTTTCCACTCCCTTTGATCTTCCCATTCTTCTCTCCATCTTCCACCTCCCCTTCCTTCCTCCCCTTGATCTTTCATCTCTCCTTTCTTCCCTCTCTCTTTCTTAATTTTCTCTGCTTCTTTCTTTCTTCCCCCCTTTCCTCCCATCTCAAGGATCCTCCTGTCTTCTCCAGAATGCCTTTCTCTCTCCTTGCTTCTCTCTCTTTCTTCACACCATTTTCTCTTCTTCTTCCTTCCCTCCCTTTCTTCCTTCTCCAGAATGTTTCTCTCTCTCCTTCTCCCATCTCTCCTTTCCTCTGTCCCTTCTGTCTCCAGGAGCTCCCCCTCCTCTCTTTCTTCGCACCCTAGTCTCTCCTTCTTCTTCCTTCCCTCCTGTCTCCAGGATCCCCCCTTTCCCCAGCTTTCTCCCTCCCTCCCTCTCTCCTTCCTTCCTTCTCTCTTTCTTCACACCCTGTTCTCTCCTTCTTCCCTTCCACCTGTCTCCAGGATCCCCCCTCTCCTCCCCCTCCCCACAGCTTTCTCTCTCTCTCCTTCCGTCCCTCTCTCTTTCTTCCCACCATTTTTTCTTCTTCTTTCTTTCCATTCCCTTGATCTCCCCCTTTTTCTCTTCCATCTCTCCTTCCTTCCCTCTCTTTTTCTTCACACCCTTTTATCTCCTTCTTCCCTTCCACCTGTCTCCAGGATCCCTCCTCTCCTCCTCTCCAGCTTTCTCTCTCCCTCCTTCCTTCTCTCTTTCTTTACACCCTATTCTCTCCATCTTCCATCTCTCCTTCCTTCCCCCTCTCTTTCTTCACACCATTTCCTCTTCTTTATTTCTTTCCTTCCCTTTCTTTCTTCTCCAGGATCTTTCTCTCCCTTCTCCCTTCCCTCTTTCTTCCCACCATTTCCTCTTCTTCTTTCTTTCTTTACTTCTTTCCATTCCCTTGATCTCCCTTCTTCTCTCCACCTTTCCTTCCCTCTTTCTTCACACCCTTTTCTCTCCTTCTTCCCATCCACCTGTCTCCAGAATCCCCCCTCTCCCCTTCCTCCCCAGCTTTCCATCTCTCCTTCCTTCCTTCTCTCTTTACTCCCTATTCTCTCCATCTTCCATCTCTCCTTCCTTCCTTCTTTCTTCACACCCTTTTCTCTCCTTCTTCCCCTCCACCTGTCTCCAGAATCCCCCTCTCCCCTTCCACCTCAGCTTTCTCTCTCCTTCCTTCTCTCTTTCTTTACACCCTATTCTCTCCATCTTCCATCTCTCCTTCCTTCCCTCTTTCTTTCTTCACATCCTTTTCTCTTCTTCTACCCTTCCACCTGTCCCCAGGATCCCCTCTCTCCTCCCCCTCCCCATCGTTCTCTCTCTCTCTCCTTCCTTCCTTCTCTCTTTCTTTACACCCTATTCTCTCCATCTTCCACCTCTCCTTCCTTCCTTCTCTCTTTCTTCACACCATTTTATCTTCTTTCTTTCCTTCCACTCCCCTTGATCATCCCTCTTCTTCTCTCCATCTCATCTTCCTTCTTCCATCTCTCTTTCTTCACTCCATTTTCTCTGCTTCTTTCGTCCCCCCTTTCCTCCCATCTCAAGGATGTCTCTCTCCTTCCTCCTCTCTTTCTTCACACCCTATTCTCTCCATCTTCCATCTCTCCTTCCTTCCTTCTTCTCTCTTTCCTCACACCCTTTTCTCTCCTTCTTCCCTTCCTCTTGTCTCCAGGATCCCCCCTCTCCCCTTCCACCTCAGCTTTCTCCTTCCTTCTCTCTTTCTTTACACCCTATTCTCTCCATCTTCCATCTCTCCTTCCTTCCTTCTTCTCTCTTTCTTCACACCCTTTTCTCTCCTTCTTCCCTCCCTCCTGTCTCCAGGATCCCCCATCTTCCATCTCTACTACCTTCCATGCCTCTCTCTTTCTTCACACCCTTTCCCCCTACTTCTTCCCTTCCTCTTGTCTCCAGGATCCCCCATCTCCCCAGCTTTCTCCCTCTCTCTCCTTCCTTCTCTCTTTTACACCCTATTCTCTCCATCTTCCACCTCTCCTTCCATCTCTCTTTCTTCACACCCCTTTCTCTCCTTCTTCCCTTCCACCTGTCTCCTCCTCCCCCCCCAGCTTTCTCTCTCTCCTTCCTTCCTTCTCTCTTTACACCCTATTCTCTCCACCTTCCACCGCTCCTTCCTTCCTTCTTTCTTCACACCCTATTCTGTACATCTTCCATCTCTCCTTCCTTCTTCTCTCTTTCTTCACACCCTATTCTCTCCATCTTCAACCTCTCTCTCCTTCCTTCTCTTTCTTTACACCCCATTCTCTCCATCTTCCATCTCTCCTTCCCTCTCTCTTTCTTCACACTCTTGTCTCCAGGATATCCCCCCTCTCAACCCCCCGGGAAGAGGAGCAGGGCAAGAGGCACTCACTACTTGTAGAGCTGCTGGAGGCAGAGGTCCAGGCACTCTCCCTCGGCCTCCTCCTCGGTGATGGGCTCCGAGAGCGGGCGGGGCAGCGAGGGCAGCGGCGGGAGGAGCGGCGCAGGCGGGGGAGGCGGAGGCGGAGGAGGAGAAGCCGGAGCAGCAGCAGGAGCAGCAGGAGGGGCGTCCTCGCCTCCCTCCGCACCGGGAGCCTCCTCAGGCCGGGCTTCCCCTTCCTCCTCTCCTTCTTCTTCCCTCACAGCTTCCTCTTCTCCTCCTCCTTCGATGGCTCTCCCTTCTTCTTCTCCTTCTTCTCCTTCTCCTTTCTCCTTGGGCTGTTCCTCCCCGAAGGGTCCGCGGAACTCGAGCAGGAAAAGCTCCAAGAAGCGGCGGTAGCTCCGCTCCTCAAAGCTGCAGGGCCCGCCCGCGGCCATCGCTTCGCATCGCCCGCAGGAGCAGCAGAAGAGGCAGAGGCAACACAGGCAGAGGCAGCACCCGCCGCGAGGAGCCTCCCTCAGACACTCCCTCCCTCGGCGCCCGCCTCCCGCCCTCTGGCCTGCCGCGGCTCTGTGCGCCCCCAAGACACGCCCCCTTCCCTGGAGGACACGCCCCCTTCTAATGCACGCGCGGAGGACGGTTGCTCCCCTCACAGGCCACGCCCCCTCCCCCCCGCCTCCCTGCACTTGCGAAGGAGGATTGGTCCCATCTGGGCATGCGCGGTACAAAGTGGGCGTTGCCGCCGCGTCTCCTTTCCCTCCCCCGCCTCCCTACATTTGCGAGGGAGGTTTGGTCCCATCTGGGCATGCGCAGTAGAAAGTGGGTCTTGCCGCCGCGACTTCCAAGCCACGCCCCTTCCTCTCGCCTCCCTTCACTTGCGAAGGAGGATTGGTCCCATCTGAGCATGCGCGGAACAAAGTGGGCTGGGCTTGGACTGCCGCGACTTATTACACACCCCAGGCCACGCCCCCTTCCCGCCGCCTCCCTGCTCTTGCGAAGGAGGATTGCTCCCATCTGGGCATGCGCGGCACAAAGTGGGCGGGGCTCCGACCTGCCGCGACTCCTCTCTCTTTCTTCGCACCCCAGGCCACGCCCCTTTCTCCTCCCTGCTCTTGCAAAGGAGGCTTAGTAGCATCTGGGCATGCGCGGTACAAAGTGGGTGGGACTCTGCCTTGCCGCCTCGCCTCCTTTCTTTCTTCGCACCCAAAGCCACGCCCCTTTCTCCTCCTCCCTGCTCTTGCAAAGGAGGCTTAGTAGCATCTGGGCATGCGCAGTACAAAGTGGGCGGGACTCTGCCTTGCCGCCTCGCCTCCTTTGTCTTTCTTCGCACCCCAGGCCACGCCTCTTTCCCCTCCCCTCGGAGGCCACGCCACCTTCTGGCCTGCGCCGCGCCTCCTTTCGCACCCCAGGCCACGCCCCCTTCCCCCCTCCTCCCTGCTCTTGCGAAGGAGGATTAATCCCATCTGGGCATGCGCAGTACAAAATAGGCGGGACTCTGCTTTGCCGCCGCGCCTCCTTTCTCTTTCTTCGCACCCAAAGCCACGCCTCTTTCCCCTCCTCTCTGAGCGCGGCCCTCGGAAGCCACGCCCCTTCTGGCCTGCTGCCGCGCCTCCCTTCGCACCCCAAGCCACGCCCCTTCCCCCCCCACGATTCCCTGAGCTTGCGAAGGCGGATTGGTCCCATCTAGGTATGGGCGGGGCTTTGTCTTGCCGCGACTCCTTTCTCCCCGGCCACGCCCCTTTCCCCCTCCTCTCTGCGCGCGGCCCTCGGAGTCCACGCCCCTTTCCTCCCTGCGCGCGCCAAGGATGGCACCTATCTGGGCATGCGCACTACAAAGTGGTAAAGGAAAGAGCCCCTGAGGTAAAAAGAGCGGGAAAAGGGGGAAGGCCTCCTCTTTTCGTCACCTTATTTTATTTTTTTCTGGTTATTTAATATTTAATAATGTTTATTTTACTTAAGTGATATTTGTCTCTACTGTTCTAATGTAGCACAAATCCTCTTTAAAACCATACCACGTATTTTTGACATTAATATTGAATTATAAAATATATACAGAAAGTCTATATATACTTCAGGTAAAATAGGCCCCAGAGAAGAAGAAGAAAACTGGCTTTCGCTGCTCCTGGGGTCGCATTTTGATTCTAAAAAGAAATATTCTATTCTTCAAACTACAAGAGAGGAGATTCCATCTGAACACGAGGAAGAACTTCCTGACTGTGAGAGCCGTTCAGCAGTGGAACTCTCTGCCCCGGAGTGTGGTGGAGGCTCCTTCTTTGGAGGCTTTGGAACAGGGGCTGGATGGCCATCTGTCAGGGGTGATTTGAACGCAACATTCCTGCTTCTTGGCAGAATGGGGTTGGACTGCATGGCCCATGAGGTCTCTTCCAACTCTATGATTCTATTATTCTGTGTATCGTTGAAAGCTTTCATGGCAGGAATGGCTGGTTGAGGGGTATGTCCATGTTCCCGAAGCATTCTCTCCTGACGTTTCGTCCACATCTATGGCAGGCCTTCTCAGAGGTTGCAAGGTCATATTATTAAATTATATTGAAAGGATATTATTATATTCTTGTCTCTTCACCACTGACAGTATTGAGCTGTGAAATCTCCCGCCCTTCTATCTTATCTATATAAATAGTAATGTAATGTTCGTTTGTGGGATTAATAGAACTCAAAAACCACTGGGGGAATTGACACCAAATTTGGACAGAAGACACCTAACAACCCAATGTATGTCCTTCACTCATAAAAACACTGAAAAACACAGCAGAAGGGACTTTAAAAGCCCCCAAAAGCTAAATGACGAAAAGCTAAATGACAATACAGAAAAAGGGGAAGAAAAAGGGAGGGAAGGGGAGAAAAAAAGGGAGGGAGGGAAAGAAAGAAGTAAAGGGAGAAGGAAGGAAGGAAAGAGGTAGAAAAGGAAGGAAGAAGGTGGGAAAGAAAAAGGAGAAAGGAAGGAAAGTTAGAGAAGGAAAGAAAAAAGGGAAGGAAGGAAAGAGGGAGCAAAGGAAGGGGGGAAGATGTAGAGAAAGAGGGAGGGAAGGGAAGGAAAGAGAAAAGGAAGAAAAGAGACAGCAGAAGAGAAAGAAATAGGGGAAAGGAAGGAAAGAGAGAAGGAAGGAAGAAGAGAAGGAAAGACAGGAAGGAAGGAAAGGGAGTGAAGGAAGGAGGGAAAGAAGGGGAGAAAGAGGGAAGGTTGGCCACAGCTTACTTACTTTACTTAGGCGATCCCTCGTTGGACGAGTAAGATGGTCTTCCGTTATGGATTTCCTTGTGGGTCCGTATGTGGCTGTGGAGCCCTATTCTTGCTCTGCATCTTCTTCTGCAGTAAGGGCATTGGTTTCCAGGTGGAAGGCGGTCCCGGTCGGGGTTGGCTTGACGCGCCTTCCTCCTGGCACGTTTCTCTCTTTCACCCTCCACTCGTGCCTCCTCGAATTCTGCAGCACTGCTGGTCACAGCTGTCCTCCAGCTGGAGCGCTCAAGGGCCAGGGCTTCCCAGTTCTCAGTGTCTATGCCAGAGTTTTTAAGGTTGGCTTTGAGCCCATCTTTAAATCTCTTTTCCTGTCCACCAACGTTCCGTTTTCCGTTCTTAAGTTCAGAGTAGAGCAACTGCTTTGGGAGACGGTCGTCAGGCATCCGGACAACGTGGCCAGCCCAGCGGAGTTGATGTTGGAGGACCATCGCTTCAATGCTGGTGGTCTTTGCTTCTTCCAGTCTTTGCTTCTTTGTCCGCTTGTCCTCCCAGGAGATTTCCAGGATTTTCCGGAGGCAGCGCTGATGGAATCGTTCCAGGAGTTGCATGTGACGTCTGTAGACAGTCCACATCTCACAGGCATAGAGGAGGGTTGGGAGGACAATAGCTTTATAGACAAGCACCTTGGTATCCCTATGGATGTCCCGGTCCTCAAACACTCTCTGCTTCATTCAGAAAAAATCTGCACTTGCAGAGCTCAGGCGGTGTTGTATTTCGGCGTCGATGTTGACTTTGGTGGAGAGGTGGCTGCCAAGGTAGCGGAAATGGTCAACATTTTCTAATGCTACACCATTAAGCTGTATCTCTGGCATTGGAGAGGGATTGGCTGGTGACTGCTGGAACAGCACCTTGGTTTTCTCAATGTTCAGTGACAGGCCGAGCTTCTCGTATGCTTCTGCGAAGGTTGTCATCAGCATACTGGAGTTCTATAACAGATGTATAACAGATGGCCACAGCAATGCATGGCGGGTACAGCTAGTCTATATAAATAATAATATAATGTTCGTTTGTGGGATTAACATAACTCAAAAACCACTGGACAAATTGACACCAAATTTGGACAGAATACGCCTAACAACCCAATGAGTGACCATCACTCAAAAAATTGATTTTGTCATTTGGAAGTTGTAGTTGCTGGGATTTATAATTCACCTACAATCAAAGAGCATTCTGAACTCCACCAACGATGGAATTGACCAAACGTGGCACGCAGGACTTCCAGCAGAAAGCACTAGAAGGTTTTGGTGGGCACTGACTTTGAGTTTGGGAGTTGTAGTTCATTTACACCCAGAGAGCACTGTGGACTCAAACAATGATGGATCTGGACCAAACTTGGCACAAATACTCCATTTGCTCTAATATAAACATACATGGAGTTTGGGGGAAATAGACCTTGACATTTGGGAGTTGTAGTTACTGGGATTTACAGTTCACCTACAATCAAAGAACAGAATTGGGGCGAACTTCCCACACAGAACCCCGAAGACCAACATAAAATACTTAAGGCCATTGAGTCCAACTCTCTTCACCAGGGCAGGAAAATGGAAACAAAGAGGAAGGAAGGAAGAGAAGAGGTAGAGAAGGAAAGAGAAAGAGGAAAAGAAAAAGGGGGAAGGAAAGAAAGAGGTAGGGCAGTATAGTGTTTGGGGAGGACATTGGCAGGGTTCGGGCTACATTATAACCTGAAATGTACCTTTGGCATCTCATGTTGACTGGAACGTTGTACACGAAGCATATATTTTAGAACAGTGTGTCGGGACACAAGAGTGTGTCGCCTCTATAGAGAAAGGCTGCCTGTCAGGAGGACACAGTTAAAGCCCTCCTGACAGACGGCCAGTCAGCTGCAATTCAAAAGCTTCCAGAGAAGGAGACTCCACTGGACTCCCAGGCAGTTTCTAGAGTTGCAAGGGTCCCCCAAAGGGCATCTAGTCCCGTGCCTTTCAGCCGGGCAGGAATGCACAGTGAAAGCCCTCCCGACAGATAGCCATTTAAAAACGTCCAAAAAGGTTTAATCACTACAGAAGTGCACAGTACTGGTGCTGTTCAAGTGTTTGCCTTCCTGGGAATAAATATCCCAATGTCTGTCCTCATATTGTGGATTCCTAGGCTTCATGCGTGTGCCGTGTAGCCAGACAACCAGTCATTGCACAGGCAACGTCAGTGTCGCTGTCCTTCAGAAGACGGATGAGAAATTGCTATTGGAGCCTGAAGGAATTATCACTCTGGTTGAGAACGATAGCAGGCAACACTATCCATGCGATTTAGAAAGACTATAAAAAGGTTTTACATCTGTTGATTAATGATAATCTCCTCCAGGCATCCGAGTCTGATTTTGTTGTGCTTTTTTTCATTTTTAAATCCAATAATAATGATTGGAGACACGTAAATGAAATGTGGAAGCCCGACACAGCTGCAGTCTCCTATTTCACGCTGGATTATGTCTAAAATGAAGTCAATTAGCCACGGAAATGGCCCCGTGTTTTCCTGCATCTGTAGGGCTCAGCCTTGTTTTTGATGGATTCTCCGCGGTTCCTGTGAGGTGTTGATCTGCTCTGCCTTTCTCTGCAAAGGTCATCCCAGTAACACAAGAGCCGTGGCTCTCCGTCTGAAGATTTCCTGTTGCCTTTGGTGTTACAAAGGTCCAGTGTCAATGTAGACTGCGGCACCGGCAACATCCTTTCCTGGGAAGGAAAAAGAGAGAGGCCTCGCTATTGATCTGTTGCAAGTAACGTGTGCTCATCAAGGAAAATGTGGTTGAGTCAGACACCCCAGATACGAGGGTTGGAACTTGTCCCCTGGGCAACGTCCTTGCAGATGGCTAATTCTCTCACACCAGAAGCAACTTGCAGTTTCTCAAGTTGCGGGGTGAGCTCCTGTCTGTCAGCTCCAGCTTCCCATGTGGGGACATGAGAGAAGCCTCCCACAAGGATGGTAAAACATCTGGGCAATGTCCTTGCAGATGGCCAATTCTCTCACACCAGAAGCAATTTGCAGTTTCTCAAGTCACGGGGTGAATGCCTGTCTGTCAGCTCCAGCTTCCCATGTGGGGACATGAGAGAAGTCTCCCACAAGGATGGTAAAACATCTAGGCAACCTCCCCTGGGCAACGTCCTTGAAGACAGCCAGTTCTCCCACACCAGAAGCGACTTGCAGTTTGTCAGCTCCAGCTTCCCATGTGAGGACATGAGAGAAGCCTCCCACAAGGATGGTAAAACATCTAGGCAACGTAACCCTGGGCAACGTTCTTGAAGACGGTCAATTCTCTCACACCAGAAGCAACTTGCAGTTTGTCAGCTCCAGCTTCCCATGTGGGGACACGAGAGGAGCCTCCCACAAGGATGGTAAAACATCTAGGCAACCTCCCCTGGGCAACGTCCTTGAAGACGGCCAATTCTCTCACACCAGGAGTGACTTGCAGTTTGTCAGCTCCAGCTTCCCACGTGTCTGTCAGCTCCAGCTTCCCATGTGGGGACATGAGAGAAGCCTCCTACAGGGATGGTAAAACATCTGGGCAACATCCCCTGGGCAACGTCCTTGAAGACGGCCAGTTCTCCCAAGCCAGGAGAGACTTGCGATTTGTTTGCTCCAGTTTCCCATGTGTCTGTCAGCTCCAGCTTCCCATGTGGGGACATGAGAGGAGCCTCCCACAAGGATGGTAAAACATCTGGGCAACGTCCCCTGGGCAACGTCCTTGAAGACGGCCAATTCTCTCACACCAGGAGTGACTTGCACTTTGTCAGCTCCAGCTTCCCATGTGTCTGTCAGCTCCAGCTTCCCATGTGGGGCATGAGAGAAGCCTTCCACAAGGATGGTAAAATATCTGGGCAACGTCCCCTGGGCAACGTCCTTGGAGATGGCCAGTTCTCCCACACCAGAAGCGACATGCAGTTTGTCAGCTCCAGTTTCCCATGTGGGGACATGAGAGAAGCCTTCCACAAGGATGGTAAAACATCTAGGCAACGTCCCGTGGGCAACGTCCTTGAAGACGGTCAGTTCTCCCACACCAGGAGTGACTTGCGGTTTGTTTGCTCCAGCTTCCCATGTGTCTGTCAGCTCCAGCTTCCCATGTGGGGACATGAGAGGAGCCTTCCACAAGGATGGTAAAACATCTAGGCAACGTCCCCTGGGCAACGTTCTTGAAGACGGCCAATTCTCTCACACCAGAAGCGACTTGCAGTTTGTCAGCTCCAGTTTCCCATGTGGGGACATGAGAGAAGCCTTCCATAAGGATGGTAAAACATCTAGGCAACGTCCCGTGGGCAACGTCCTTGGAGACGGCCAATTCTCTCACACCAGAAGCAACTTGCAGTTTCTCAAGTCGTGGGGTGAAATCCTGTCTGTCAGCTCCAGCTTCCCATGTGGGGACATGAGAGAAGCCTCCCACAATGATGGTAAAACATCTAGGCAACGTCCCCTGGGCAACGTCCTTGAAGACGGCCTGTTCTCTCACACCAGAAGCGACTTGCAGTTTCTCAAGTCGCGCCTGACATGAAAACAATAAAATCTGTGTATCATCTATCAATCTTCCTATCTATATATCAATCATGTATCTGTCAATCATTATCATCAATCTATCTACCATCTATTACCCCCTATTGTGCTTCAGTATTTATATTTACGAGGGTTGGAACTTTAATAGTGGCAACTATTTATTTACCTATAATACAAAAGTGATACATGCCACCAAGTTTTACAGTCCTCCAATATAGTCGCCAGCATTGTGTACAACCCGTTTCCAATGATGTGGAAGTTGTAGGACACCTATTGCAGTGTCCATTCTGTTGATTGTTTGAATGGAGCAGTCTCCTGCTGCAAGAATCTCTGGAACAGTCCTGAAGCAAATGCCACGAAGTGGTTCCTTCGTTTTAGGAATTAAGTCAAATTCACAAGGGCTTAAGCCTGGGGAGTCTGGTGGATGGTACAGCACTTCTCAACCCCATCGATGGAGCAAATCAGCCCCAGCTTGCGCTGCATGTGGCCGAGCATTGTCATGCCAAATGATAGGGGCGTTCTGCAGAAAGTGTTGCCGTTTTTTTCTCAAAGCTGGTCTGAGATGGTGTTCCTAAAACTGCGCATTGACGGTGATGTGGGGGAACTGTATGCGTTAGGATGACACCATCCCAGTTGTACACGAGAATCTAACTTTCACATTTCTGAGGTTCTGACGAAATTTCAAACTTCGTGGTGACCCGTAATGATGCCATTCGTTCGATTAGCATTTCAGTTCTGGCTTGTACGAACTGGCCCAAGTCTCATCCAGCGTAATGATACAGCCTAAGAAAGCCTCTCCTTCGCGCTCATAGTGCTCCAAGTGGGTACGAGCAACATCGTATTGTAGCCATTTCTGCATTTCCGTCACATGATGTGCAACCCATCGTGAAGCAATTTTTCTCATGTCCAGGCGTTCCTTCAGAATGCACAAATCTTGTGTTTTGGGGCAACTCACGAATCGTATGGCATCGATCACTGTCTACGAGTGCGGCAACAGCATTCACCTCCGCTTCGCTGATACTAGGATGGCCTGGCTGATGCGTGTCTGCCACATTTTGGCGTCCTTCATTGAAGGTTTTTATTTATTTATCTATATAAATAAAAATGTAATGTTCGTTTGTGGGACTAACATAACTCAAAAACCACTGGACAAATTGACACCAAATTTGGACACAATACACCTAACAACCCAATGTACGTCCTTCACTCAAAAAATTAATTTTGTAATTTGGTAGTTGTAGTTGCTGGGATTTATAGCACACCTACAATCAAAGAGCATTCTGAACTCCACCAATGATGGAATTGAACCAATCTTGGGACACAGAACTCCCATGATCAACAGAAAACACTAGAAGGGTTTGGTGGGCATTGACCTTGAATTTGGGAGTTGTAGTTCGCCTCCATCCAGAGAGCACTTTGGACTGAAACAATGATGGATCTGGACCAAATTTGGCATGAATATTCCATATGCCCAAATATGAACATAGGTGGAGTTTGGGGGAAATGGACCTTGACATTTGGGAGTTGTAGTTACTGGGATTTATAGTTCACCTACATATTGTGAAAGGTCATTCTGAACCCCACGAACGACAGAATCGGGGCAAACTTCCCATACAGAACCCCCATGACCAACGGAAAATACTTAAGGCCATCTAGTCCAACTCCCTTCACCAGGGCAAGAAAATGTAATCAAAGCCCTCCTGACAAAGAGCCATCCAGCCATAGATATAGATAGATATATATGATTCACACACAGAGAGAGATAATACCAGATTTGAAAGGGACCCCAAGAAGGACAATTATATGTTGCATGTTTCAGAGTAGGCAAACCAGACAATCTCCACATCAACACTGATATAGAAACAAGAAAAAATACTGTTTACCCATAATCATAAAGGAATTACATATATTAGAAACCATTACTTTATTTTCCAGATCACCAGACTGGGCCACAGCAACGTGTGCCAGGGGACGGCTAGTTTACTATATTTATATACCATCCCTCTCAACCGGCAGGCAACTCGGTGTGGTTTACAGTTGGTTCCAAGACCATAAAATACAATTTCAATACAATAAAAACAGTCAGATAATAAAACCATAGCAAATCAATAAAAACATGTATCATTAGGGTCGCCTTGTTAAAAACATTGTCCAATCACATCATCCAAACATTCCATTTTCCTATGTCTGTTACACTGTATTTGCAAATGTCTGCTCAAAAAGCCAAGTCTTGACTCTTTTCTGAAATGTTAAAAGGGAGGGGGCTGATCCGATATCCTTAGGGGGAGGGTGTTCCATAGTTGAGGGGCCACCACTGAGAAGGCCCTGTCTCTCGTCCCCGCCAGCCGTACTTGGGACCGAGAATAGGGCCTCCCCAGACAATCTTTTACCCACCTTGCTACTGTTCTCTAAGTCAATGCAGACAACCCCCGCAAGCTTCTTGAAGACCTTGATGACACTGTCATGCTATAATAATAATAATAATAATAATAATAATAATAATAATAATAATGTCTTGTCAAAGGCTTTCATGGCTGGAATCACTCAGTTCTTGTGGGTTTTTTCGGGCTGTATGGCCATGTTCTAGAGGCATTTCTCCTGACGTTTCGCCTGCATCTATGGCAAGCTTCCTCAGAGGTGAGGTCTAGACCTCACTTCTGAGGATGCTTGCCATAGATGCAGGCGAAACGTCAGGAGAAATGCCTCTAGAACATGGCCATACAGCCCGAAAAAACCCACAAGATCTGAATAATAATAATAATAATAAACCTTTATTTATACCCCGCTACCATCTCCTGAAGGACTCGGTGCAGCTTACAAGAGGCTGAGCCCAAATACATCAGAAAAACACAACAACAACAACAATACAATAATAAAAAACAAAAAACTCAAACAAAGCAAAAGCATTTACAAACCTGTGGTACGACCTCTGGCACATTCAGTCTCTATCCAACTCTGTTCTTGTTTCTAAAACATCATGACAAACTTACTTTGGGCTGCAAGCTAATACGAGGTTCAGTTCTTCGTGTCACTCCGCATGCGCATGATGTAGTAAGCGCGAGCCTTTTTGCTCAGAGGTAAAGTTGGTATGCAACTAATGTGTGGTATGTGCGACATTCTTTGGTTTCGTTGTGTGGTGTCTTTACAGCAGTGTTGCCACTATTAAAGTTCCAACCCTAGTATAACTGATTCATATCTGATATTATGATCCAGAAGGGCATTAGCAATTATTATCACAGAAGATAATCCAAGAGTAGAGAAGATATCGAGAAAATACGATGATAGGCAGCAAAGCTTTCCTTTCCCTCTCATGATACTTGAACCCAGGATCATCTGTTGAAGCTGAACAGAGACAGATTCAAAACAGATAAAGGAAGGATTGCTCAATGCAGAAAGCTGCTAAATTGTGAAATTCATTGCAGTAGGAAGTGGCTCGGCAGCATTAAGAGGAAACAGGATAACTTTTCAGGGACTTCTAATTTGGAGTGCTGTATGTAACCTCCAATCACACGCCTCTGCAAATTGGGTCCTTGGTATCAACTGGGGATCCACTTGCTCTCTGTGGATTTTGTCATCCCGTTATATAAAATGGCATAGCAAAATGATACCCCTTATGTGAAGTGATAAAATCAAGTTTTGCTTTTCAGGTGATAGTGAACATTAATTTATTGAAAAGTCATGCCAGACTAATCATAGAATCACAGAATCCTAGAATAGGAAGAGACCTCTTGGGCCATCCAGTCCAACCCCATTCTGCCAAGAAGCAGGAAAATTGCATTCAAAGCACCCCCGACAGATGGCCACCCAGCCTCTGTTGCAAAGCCTCCAAAGAAGGAGCCTCCACCACACTCCGGGGCAGAGAGTTCCACTGCTGAACAGCTCTCAGAGTCAGGAAGTTCTTCCTCATGTTCAGATGGAATCTCCTTTCTTGTACTTTGAAGCCATTGCTCCATTGCGTCCTAGTCTCCAAGGCAGCAGAAAACAAGTTTGCTCCCTCCTCCCTATGACTTCTCACGTATTTATACGAGGCTATCATGTCTCAGCCTTCTCTTCTTCAGGCTAAACATGCCCAGCTCTTTAAGCCGCTCTCATGGGGCTTGTTCTCCAGACCCTTGATCATTTTAGTTGCCCTCCTCTGGACACTTTCCAGCTTGTCAACATCTCCCTTCAGTTGTTGTGCCCAGAATTGGGTAGCATGACTTCCCCGGATCTAGACACTGAAATACAACACTACCTGAGCTCTGCGAGTGCAGCATTCTTCCAAATGAAGCAGAGAGTGTCCAGCTTGTCAACATCTCCTTTCAATTGTGGTGCCCAGAATTGGACTCTGTGATTCCAGGTGTGGTCTAACCAAGGCAGAATAGAGCATGACTTCCCTGGATCTAGGCACTATCCTCCTCTTGATTCTGGCCAAAATCCCATTGGCTTTTTTTGCCGCCACATCACATTGTTGGCTCATGTTTAACTTGTTATTCACGAGAACTCCCAAGATCTTTTTTCACATGTACTGCTCTGATCTGATCTCTTTTTTCAATAGAGTTACAAGCTGGGTAGATGCAGAGAACGCTGTGGATGGAGTGTATCTGGATTTCAGGAAAGTCTTCCTTTGACAAGGTCCCCCATGACCTTCTGGCAAGGAAAGTAGTCCAACGTGGGCTAAGCAAAACTACAGTTAGCTGGATCTGTAATTGGTTAAGTGAACGAACCCAGGGGTATTCTCCCCAAGGCTTCCTTTTCATCCTGGAAAAATGTGACAAGTGGAGTGCCACCAGAAGCATCGGATATTTTTCAGACAAGAGGACCACTTCCATCTTCTGTCCTGGTCTTGGTCCTGCTCAGGATCTTCATTAATGACTTAGATGAAGGGTCAGATGAAGGATCATCAAGTTTTCAGATGGGACCAAATGGGGAGAGAGAGCCAATACTCCAGAGGACAGGAGCAGAATTCAAAACGGTCTTCAAATGGCCCAAACTAACAAAATGAAGTTCAACAGGGACAAATGCAAGATACTCCACTTGGGCATAAAAATTGAAATGCAAATAGACAGAAGGGGGGACGGGGCCTGGCTCAATAGCAGGACGTGTGAGAAAGATCATGGAGTCCTCGTGGGGAGGAAGGTGAATATGAGCCAACAATGTGATGCGGATGCTCGAAAAGCCAATGGGATTTTGGCCTGCATCAAGAGGAGTCTAGTGTCTAGATTCAGGGAAGTCATGCTCCCCATGCTCTATTCAGCCTTGGATAAACAACACCTGGAATACTGTGTCCAATCCTGGGCAACACAGTTGAAGGGAGATATTGACAAGCTGGAATGTGTCCAGAGGAGGGCGACTAACATGATCAAGGGCCTGGAGAACAAGTCCTATGAGGAGCAGCTTAAAGAGCTGGGCATGTTTAGTATGAAGAAGAGAAGGCTGAGGGGAGACATAGAATAATAGAATCTTAGAGTTGGAAGAGACCTCATGGGCCATCCAGTCAAACCCCCTGCCAAGAAGCAGGAAAATTGCATTCAAAGCACCCCTGACAGATGGCCATCCAGCCTCTGTTTAAAAGCTTACAAAGAAGGGGCCTCCACCGGGGCAGAGAGTTCCACTGCTGAATGACTTTCACAGTCAGGGAGGTGATGAGGGCCATGGATCAAGAGATGAGGGGAAGTCATAGGGAGAAGGGAGCAATCTTGTTTTCTGCTGCCCTGGAGACCAGGACACGGAAAATGGCTTCAAACTCCAGGAAAGAAAGAAAGTTCCACCTGAACATTAGGAAGAACTTCCTGACTGTGAGAACTCACAGCATTGGAACTCACTCTCTGCCCCGGAGTGTGGTGGAGGCTCCTTCTTTGGAGGCTTTGAAACAGAGGCTGGATGGCCATCTGTCGAGACTGCTGTGAATGGGATTTTCCTGCTTCTTGGCAGAATGGGGTTGGACTGGATGGCCCATGAGGTCTCTCCCAACTCTAGGATTCTATGATATGTTTTAAAAAAAATTTCAAGCCATGGACGGATTGATATGTAGATGCAGAATCCATTGTCTTTCTCCTCTTTTGCTGGTGGACTTTCCATGGGATTCTGGTGACTTGATAGTGACCCTAGAATGGTCTTTATTAAGTTCTGAATATGTGTTTCCTATCCTGGATCTATATTGGCAGTAGAAAGAGGCTTTTCTCGAACAGGGAAGAAGCGACTAATGAATGCACTTAATTCATTCATTGACTTTTCTTTTTAAATTCCCAAATGGCTGATAATAGTCAAGAAAGATGATCTCTCCGCCTGATGCGCTTGTGCGTTTTTTCATTGCTGTGGGACTCCCGGTTGGTTTTTGCTGCAATAGACTTGCACAGCTCCTTACCTGGAAGCTTGTTGTTTCTGCTCTCTCACAGAGTTGATGTGAGGATAACCGTCTTCGGGAGAGCCATGTGTGCCACTTTCAGCTAATTGGTGGAAAGAGAGAACGTAAATGGAGCTAATAAATAAATGAGGATAATAAAATAATGATGATATTGCCCTTGTTTCGATACCACAGACCAAAAGTCAGCCACTCATGCCAGCCCTTAAACTGTGCTATTTAAAGAGACCGCACCCTTGTTAACTATAAAAGAGTGTTTCTCAACCTGGGGCTCCTGAGGGGATGTCAGAGGGGTCATCAAAGACCATCACAAGAGAGTATTTTCTGTTGCTCATTGGGGTTCTAGTTGGGAAGTTTGGCCCAGTTCTACCATTGGTGGGGTTCAGAATGCTCTTGATTGTAGGTGAACTATAAATCCCAGCAACTACAACTCCCAAATGTCAAGGTGTATTCCCCCCAAACTTTACCAGTGTTCAAATTTGGGCATATGGAGTATCTGTGCCAAGTTTGGTCCAGATCCATCATTGTTTGCGTCCACAGTGCTCTCTGGATGTAGGTGAACTACAACACCCAAACTCAAGGCCAGTGCTCATCAAACCCTTCCAGTATTTTCAGTTGTTCATGGGAGTTCTGTGTGTCAAGTTTAGTTCAATTCCATCGTTGGTGGAGTTCAGAATGCTCTTTGATTGTAGGTGAACTATAAATCAGAGCTTTATAAACAAGCATCTCGGTATCCCTACGGATGTCCTGATCCTGAAGCACTTCCTGCTTTGTTCGAGATTCTGGAAGACCTGATACAAATTCCTCTTTAGCAACTCACTGGGTCACCTTGGGCAAGTCACACATTCTCAGCCTCAGAGGAAACACATGACAAGCGTCTGAACAAATCTTGCCAAGAAAACCCAGTGTCGGATTCATGTACGGTCACCACAAGTCAGAAACAACTTGTGGGCACAAACATCTAGTTAAGTGGTTCCCAACCTGTGGTCCATGGACCAACAGTGGTCTGCAAGAACTAAAATATGGTTCACATCCTCACCATTACTCCCCTTAGGCAATCCCTCGTTGTCTGAGTAGGATTGTTGTCCAAGATCGGTGTTCTGGTGGTGGGTCCGTAGGTGATTGAGGAGCCCTATTCTTTATCTGCATGTTCTCCCACAGTGAGGGCATCAGTTTCCAGGTGGAAGGGGTTGGCTTGACGTCCTTTCCTCTTGGCACGTTTCTCTCTTTCACCCTCCATTGGTACCTCTTCAAATTCTACAGCACTGCTGGTCACAGCTGACCTCCAGCTGGAGTGCTCAAGGGCCAGGGCTTCCCAGTTCTCTGTCTATGCCAGAGTTTTTAAGGTCGGCTTTGAGCCCATCTTTCAATCTCTTTTCCTGCCCACCAATATTATTTTCCGTTCTTGAGTTCGGAGTAGAGAAACTGCTTTGGGAGACAGTGGTCGGGCATCCAGACAATGTGGCCGGTCCAGCGGAGTTGATGGCGGAGGACCATCACTTCAGTGCTGGTGATCTTTGCTTCTTCCAGCACGCTGGCGTTTGTCCACCTGTCTTCCCAAGAGATTTGCAGGATTTTTCGGAGGCAGCGCTGATGGAATCGTTCCAGGCGTTGCATGTGACGTCTGTAGAAGTAGTCTTGGTGGTTGGTCTGTAAATGACTGTAGAGACGCATTCTGAGTCCGCGTGGTCTTTCTTTTGCAGTGAGTACACAGGACAGGGTTGGGAGGACAGTAGCTTTATAAACAAGCACCTTCTTCTCCCTACGGATGTCCTGGTCCTCAAACACCCTGTGCTTCACCATTACTACACTGTTGCAACGAGAGCGATTGGTCTCATGAAACCCTTATTAAAGATGGTTTTCTGTAGGTGAGCAGATGGTGACTACTGGATGGCGTATGTTCTGTATCAGAAACTAGAGCTGATGTGGTCTATCCAATGCAATTTTCTGAATCAGCACCCCAAATCACCAAACCAAATCTCAACTAATTCGTCACCCTTTTGGTACTAATGTTGGTCAACGTGGTCCCTGGTCAAAAAAAGGTTGGGAACCACTGATCTAGTTCGATAGAGGACTAGGAAGAAAGATAATCCAGGAATGCATGAAAAGACTTTGAAATCAATAAAAGCTTCTTTCTCAAAGGCTTTGTTTCCAGCACCAGCAAATACTTCTGCCAGAAAAACAAATCTTGTTGGTGTGGTCGCTTCTAAATCTATTGATTCTTATTAAGCCCAAATTGGCTTTCAAGGTCAAGTGCAAGGACTGGTGCTGAAACTCGGTGTTGCCACATTACGTCAGATGATGTTAAGTGCCCCATGTGGAAAGGCTGCATCATAAATAGTGCATATTCAAGTGCTTTAATGGGCCTAAATGGTGTGTTCACATATTCCTCCCAGAATAGAAAATGAAAATAAATGTGTAGCTTGCTTCCACAGTTTAGTTAAGATGACATGCTTGGATTTATGGTGGTGGTGGGTGGGTTTTGTCCTGTTTAAAACAAAGAGACTAAACCAGGCGGAGGCTCCTCGCTCCAGGCAACCTGTGATGTAATTCAGGGGGAAACTGTAGAATTAATTGATCACAGCATTGTATTATGTAAATAATAACAATAGCAATATACTTTATTTATATTTCGTCCTATCTCCCCAAGGTTTTCCCCTGACATTAAGTCCTGTTGTGTCCGACTCTGGGGGTTGGTGCTCATCTCCATTTCTATGCCAAAGAGCTAATGTTGTCCGTAGACACCTCCAAGGTCATGTGGCCAGCATGACTGCATATAAATAAAGTATATTATTTATATTATTATAATAAAATAAATATTATTATTAGGGCAGATTACAGTACACCTATATGGCCAACATTCAATGCCGTTATACAATTAACAAAGACAGACAGTACATAAACAGGGGGAAAGGCTTCCCATCTTTTTCCATCTCCGGCACCTGGAGGCTGTGCTTGACTCCGGCCACTGGGGTGTGTGTGTGTGTGTGTGCTGTTGCTCCATCTTTCATGCCGAGGAGCTTTGTTGTCCTTAGATGTTCTCCCAATTGAATCGCTGGCATGTCTGCATAGGCACCTTTTATTATCTCCCCCCCCCCCCCCCAAAGCGGTACCAATTTATCTACTCACATTACTGTTTTCGAACTGCTAGGTGAGCAGAAACTGGGCTGATGGTTGGGAGCTCACCCCAACCCGGGCTTGAACTGTCAACCTTTTGATCAACAAGATTTTCTGCAGTTGGTGGTTTACTTATTTAGGCGATCCCTCGTTGGACGAGTAAGATGGTCTTCCATGATGGGTTTCCTTGTGGATTCGTAGGTGGCTGTGGAGCCCTATTCTTGACCCACATCTTCTCCCACAGTGAAGGCATTGGTTTCCAGGTGGAAGGCGGTCCCGGTCGGGGTTGGCTTGATGCGCCTTCCTCCTGGCACGTTTCTCTCTTTCACCCTCCACTCGTGCCTCCTCGAATTCTGCAGCACTGCTGGTCATGGCTGACCTCCAGCTGAAGCACTCAAGGGCCAGGGCTTCCCAGTTCTCAGTGTCTATGCCAGAGATTTTAAGGTTGGCTTTGAGGCCATCTTTAAATCTCTTTTCCTGTCCACCAACGTTCCGTTTTCCATTCTTAAGTTCAGAGTAGAGCAACTGCTTTGGGAGACGGTGGTCAGGCATCCGGCCAACGTGGCCGGCCAACGTTGATGGCAGAGGACCATCGCTTCAGTGCTGGTGGTCTTTGCTTCTTCCAGCACGCTGACGTTTGTCTGCTTGTGGTTTAACCTGCTGTGGTAAAGCCCACCCCGAATAGAAGGTGCTGGGGCTTGTAGCCATGATTTCAATGTTTGTAGGAGGGCTAATCCCTCCTTTGGCCATGGAAGCCCACTAGAAGGCCTTGAGCAAGTCTCAGTCTCTGAACCACAGAGGAAGGCAATGGGACATTTCCCCTGTATTTTTGGGAGCTTGGTTTGCATGTCTTTCCCTAAGAAACTCTGAATCCACAAGGTCACCTTTGGTCTACAGCAGTGGTTCCTAACCTATGGTCCATGGACCACCAGTGGTCTCCAAGAACGAAAATACGATCCATGGACTCAACATTACCATACTGTTGCCTTGAAACCACGTGGCAGCGAGAGTGACTGGTTTTGCGAAACCCTCTTATAGTGCCAAGGCAACGGGAATGTCAAGAGGGGAGAGGCTGACTATGTCAAGAGGGGAGAGGCTGACTATCCATGTAATATAGATGATTAAATATGATTTTCTGTGGGCGAGCAGATGGCGACTATTGGATGACATGTGACCTGTATCAGAAACTAGAGCTGATGTGGTCCAGGTAAAGGTAAAGGTTTTCCCCTGACATTAAGTCCAGTCGTGTCCGACTCTGGGGGTTGGTGCTCATCTCCATTTCTAAGCCAAAGAGCTAATGTTGTACGTAGACACCTCCAAGGTCATGTGTCCAGCATGACTGCAAGGAGAGCCCTTACCTATTGTTGTACTCACATTTGCATGTTTTTGAACTGCTAGAGTGGCAGAAACTGGGGCTGACAGTGGAAGCTCTAAACAACTTAAAATGGGCAAAAAAGGTACCTGGCACACACCGAAGAGGCCCTAAACAACTTCTAAATGGCACCAAATGGGCAAAAACGGCACCTGACACACACTGAAGGGGCTCTTCAGTGTATGCCAGGTGCCTTTTTCCCCATTTGGTGCCATTTAGAAGTTGTTTAGGGCCTCTTCGGTGTGTGCCAGGTACCTTTTTACCCATTTGGTGCCATTTAGAACAGTGTTTCTCAACCTGGGGGTCGGGACCCCTGGGGGGGTCGCGAGAGGGTGTCCGAGGGGTCGCCAAAGACCATCATTGGTGGCGATCAGAATGCTCTTTGATTGTAGGTGAACTATAAATCCCAGCAAGTACAACTCTCAAATGATAAAACCAGTCCCTCCTCCCAACCCCACTAGTATTCAAATTTGGGCATATTGGGTATTTGTGCGAAATTTGGTCTAGTGAATGAAAATACATCCTGCCTATCGGATATTTACATTACGATTCATAACAGTAGCAAAATTACATTTATGAAGTAACAATGAAAATAATTTTATGGTTGGGGGTCACCACAACATGAGGAACTGTATTAAGGGGTCGCGGCATTGGGAAGGTTGAGAACCACTGATTTAGAAGTTGATTTGTAACCCTTCTGGTACTAATGTTGGAGAATGGTGGTCAAACTGGACCCTGGTTAAAAAAAAAGTTTGGAATCACTGGTCTACAGGCAAGTAGAAGACACATACAAACATACTTTGGCATGGCTGTGCTGTTGCACGCTGGGCCTGTGCATAAGACTGTAGACAGGACATAAATTCTGTGTGCCCAACGGGACGCCGGGGCTGCCTCAGATTAAAGGCCTTTGGATTTCCTTAAAACAGAGTCTTTAGATTGCTTAAAGGTTCAACAATGTTCTTTATTAATGAAAACAAACAGGTACTTTAAAGCTTTCTTAACAGTCTATTGGCTCTGTCAAGCTTGTCCACAGGGAACAGGCACTATCTTCAGAACTGTATTTTAGCTAATGGGGAAATCCTTAACTTCTAATCTGGGCAGTCTGTCTTTGCCTCTGTTGGTGTGGAGCCCCTGCACCCGGTACCAACTGCTTCTGGCTTCCGTGAGCGACCCTTACCAAGCAGAGCTTTGTAGACTTCCAGGGGAAAAGGAGTTCAGGTTTCAGAGATGGCTGGCTGAAGTGCTGTGAGACCGGATTCCCTCAGCAAAGGAGCTGTAAGGTTGTATATCTCCCGGCCAAGCCGTTGGCTGTATATCTCCCTGGCCAAGCTGTAGAAGACGAAGCTTTCTACAGGAGCTCTTGGTTTTATGTCCTGTGTGAAAGGCTTCTCTGTGTGGACTGAACCCAAAATGGCACCTATTCCCTCCAAAAACCCAAAAAGGGGGCGGGAGCAGGGAACCTAACTATAATTGACAGGTGGCTTGCCCTATGATTGCAGCTAAAAGAAGTTACCTATCTGCAGAGTCCCTGAAACTTAGGACTACAACAAACATTCAATGCAAAGCAAACAAAATAGGAGCTCCTGGTACAGTTGTACTTGCACAATGGCATTCATCATTAGTTCAATGGATCTATCTATGAACACTTCCTGGAGTCGGGATCCGAGGGAGGGGGGACTAAATCAACCCAAGGTAAGCATTCTGGAACTCACCTTTTGTTATGAGACAAATTTGGAACCACGGAGCTTCCGTTTCGAAGGGGGCCGACGCCTTCAAATCCAAATATCATAAGCATATTCAGAACCGTGCCAGTTTTATTTTTAAGCATATGTTGCATTTCTTTCCATCATCGAGACATGCTCAAACCTTTTGAACTGTGCGAAGCTTCAAATCTCCTGCAAAGAGTGACAGGAAAAGCAGTGTCAAAAAACAACATTCCACTCCCCAACCTACATTCCATATTGACTAGTTGTTCTCTCTCGTCGCACTATAAATAAATAGACATTTAATGTAAGGACTGTTTCTTCCTTCTGTTTCCTTTTGGATGAGCCACCAAGTTATGCAGGAAGCTTCTAGTCGAAGGCAGAGAACAAGGCACAAAGTCAAATATTATGGCGCAGGATTTTGTGTGGACTAAAAGGCCACTTGTTATCCTCAAGTTGGCAGGTATGTAGAATCATAGAATCAAAGAGTTGGAAGAGTCCTCATGGGCCATCCGGTCCAACCCCCTGCCAAGAAGCAGGAATATTGCATTCAAATCACCCCTGACAGATGGCCATCCAGCCCCTGTTTAAAAGCTTCCAAAGAAGGAGCCTCCACCACACTCCGGGGCAGAGAGTTCCACTGCTGAACGGCTCTCACAGTCAGGAAGTTCTTCCTCATGTTCAGATGGAATCTCCTCTCTTGTAGTTTGAAGCCATTGTTCCGCGTCCTAGTCTCCAAGGAAGCAGAAAACAAGCTTGCTCCCTCCTTCCTGTGGCTTCCTCTCACATATTTATACATGGCTATCATATCTCCTCTCAGCCTTCTCTTCTTCAGGCTAAACATGCCCAGTTCCCTAAGCCGCTCCTCATAGGGCTTGTTCTCCAGACCCTTGATCATTTTAGTCGCCCTCCTCTGGACACATTCCAGCTTGTCAATATCTCTCTTGAATTGTGGTGCCCGGAACTGGACACAATATTCCAGGTGTGGTCTAACCAGAGCAGAATAGAGGGGTAGCATGACTTCCCTGGACCTAGACACTAGGCTCCTCTTGATGCAGGCCAAAATCCCATTGGCTTTTTTTGCCGCCACATCACATTGTTGGCTCATGTTTAACTTGTTGTCCACAGAGGACTCCAAGACCTTTTTCACACGTACTGCTCTCGAGCCAGGCATTGTCCCCCATTCTGTATCTTTGCATTTCGTTTTTCCTGCCAAAGTGGAGTATCTTGCATTTGTCACTGTTGAACTTCATTTTGTTAGTTTTGGCCCATCTCTCTAATCTGTCAAGATCGTTTTGAATCCTGTTCCTGTCCTCTGGACTATTGGCTATCCCTCCCAATTTGGTGTCGTCTGCAAACTTGATGATCATGCCTTCTAGCCCTTCATCTAAGTCATTAATAAAGATGTTGAACAGGACCGGGCCCAGGACGGATCCCTGCTTCAGGCACTCCACTTGTCACTTCTTTCCAGGATGAAGAGGAAGCATTGGTGAGCACCCTCTGGGTTTGTCCATTTAACCAATTACAGATTCACCTCATGGTAGTTTTGCCTAGCCCACATTGGACTAGTTTCCTTGCCAGAAGGTCATGGGGGACCTTGTCGAAGTCCTTACGTAGACACATGGCAGGAAATGGAAATTAATGTAAAATTAATTACAGTGAAAAATGAAATGAAAAGCATTGCAAAATACAGTGTCAACTGCTTCTGTTGCCTTAAATCCTCTATGGGGTGCGTACATTTTGTACTGGCCCTTTGCCCCATTTATCCAGCGTTAAGCTAATGGCACTTGATTTATTTCGTTTTATAGAGTCCCACCGCTTTAGCAAATTGCCAACTCCAGACAAACCTTCGTAGCCTCATAAAAATAAATCACGAATGTAATTACTTTCCACCGCAGCTGAATAATACTAGTTAATTAGGCCCTTCTATGCCTTTCCCGTTCCCAGCTCAGCGGAAGCAACCTCTGTCGGCTCGCAGCACATGTGAACATGCGCATGCACCACCGTGCGCTTCTGTTCTAGGCCATCCTGGTTATTTTCTTCTCATTTACCGTGCAAATGTTCCAGAAGGTGATTTACGCGGGTTGAATGGAAAATAATGCCTCCACCTTCGTTACTTGGGTTTGGATGAAACCTGTTTTTCTTCTGTTGCATCTTTCTGTGTTGCCAAAAATACGGTACAAAATTTCCAGGACATTTGAAACATGGGGTTTTTTTTGGCGGGCCAGGGGTGGAATTGCAGATTGTGGTGGAAATAATGGGACTGAACAGAAGTGTAGCATTGGATTCTGGTTGAAGACAGCAGATATTCTTGGTAATTTAAAAACCCTTGTGCGAGTCTGGCTTTCCAAAACTACTTCCACCACAACCCAGAGTCTTTCCTCACTAATGACACTTTCTCTGTACAGGATTAAAATACGAGGGTTGAATGAAAAGTAATGCCTCCACCTTCATTACTTGGGTTTGGATGGGAATATTTTAATAAATAAAACGCAGAAAAAAATCCCTTAACTACCACTATTCACTTTTCCACAAAATCACCAGACAATTGGATACATTTCTGCCAACAATCATCATCATCATCATATTTAATTACTTATCGCCCTCCATCCGAGAATGCTCTAGGCGATTTACAGCTAAATTGTAAAAGATAAAATACATACATACAGAAATTAAAAATTAACAGAGATCAAATGCTCTAGTAAAAAGCCAGGTCTTAAGTGCTAGAGTAAAAGGCCTTAAGTCACACATGGCTCTCATATAGGGCGGCAAGGAATCCCATAAGGCAGGGGCAGAAATAGAAAAAACCCTGCGTCTGGACAATGAAAAAAATTTCTGAAGCCATCACGGAAGAAGTTGTTTCCGCAACCAGTGTCTCACAGTTCTCACAACGTCTTCATCAGAAGCATAATGATGTCTCCGCAGATGGAAGTCAGACGGTACGGAATCTGGACTGTGTGGAGGATGTCGTATGGTGCTGAGATCCAGTCTCTGAAGTTTCACATCTGTGTGCTTTCATTTCAAGCGTCGGCATCCTGGCTACCCATCGTGCACAGCAATAATGTGACCTACACGTTCTTGTGAAATGCTGATTATCCTTGAAATTTCTCTCTGAGTGATACGACGATTGTCCTGAATCAATCTGTCAACCTGTTGCTTGTGAAACTCGGTGGTTGCTGTCACAGGACGTCCAATTCTTTATTTGTCATGCAAGTCAGATGTTTCCACCTCAACATCCTTAAACTTACTCACCCAGCGAGGCACAGCACTCACATCAACACAATCACCATAAACAGCTTGCATTTGCTGATGAATCTCCTTTGGGTGACACCTTCTGCTGTCAAGAATTCAATGACTGCACATTGCTTAAGTCGCATTGACCGCCATCTGTGCAGGGTTCCATACTCCATACTTTAACAACACAATGCTAAGGCTTGCTACCAAAATGGAACTGTAGAGGAGAGTCTACTGAACAAGCCAGTACCTGCCGCATACAAGTACTGCCATCTGTAGAGAAGTTACGAAGGTGGAGGCATTACTTTTCATTCAACCCTTGTACAGTCAGCCTCTCCCACCAACTCAAGCTCTTTCAAGGAGCGTCCACCCACCAAAATCCGACCTAATTCAGGTTTGCATCCGAAAACCACCACAACAATTCTCGCCAAGGCTGCTTTAACAACATGCATTATACTACTTTGGGATTTCAGTACACAACTGCAAGACAATCTTTGTGCCAAGCTCTATCGTAGGCATGGGCAAACTTTGACCCTCCAGGTGTTTTGGACTTCAACTCCCATAATTCCTAACAGCCTCAGGCAGAAATTCAAAGATCGGGATAAATTGAATTTGCTCGTGAAGAAGGGAGACAAATGGATAAACTGATGCAGACAGTCGGAGATTAGGAGACAAAGAACAGAAGCATTCAGCTGGAGTGAAACACAACATAGAAGACAATAACCAGAAAGAGTTTTGACAGGAAATAGACAAATGAGAAGCACTCAGATGTGGCACATAGAATCATAAAATCATTGAGTTGGAAGAGACCTTGTGGGCCATCCAGTCCAAACCTCATTCTGCCAAGAAGCAAGAAAATCGCACTCAAAGCACCCCCGACAGATGGCCACCCAGCCTGTTTCAAAGCCTCCAAAGGAGCATCCACCACACTCCGGGGCAGAAAGTTTCACTGCTGAACGGCTCTCAAAGTCAGGAAGTTCTTCCTTATGTTCAGATGGAATCTCCTTTCTTGTAGTTTGAAGCCATTGCTCCCTTGCGTCCTAGTCTCTAGGGCAGCAGAAAACAAGTTTGCTCCCTTCTCCCTATGACTTCTTCTCACATATTTATACATGGCTATTATGTCTCCTCTCAGCTGTCTCTTCTTCAGGCTAAACATGCCCAGCTCTTTAAGCCGCTCCTCATAGGGCTTGTTCTCCAGACCCTTGATCATTTTAGTTGCCCTCCTCTGGACACATTCCAGCTTGTCAATATCTCTCTTCCTTGGTATCCACCTCTCCACCAAAGTCAAAATTGGCACTGAAATACAACACCGCCTGAGCTCTGCAAGTGCAGCGTTCTTCCAAATAAAGCAGAGTGTCCAGCTTGTCAACATCTCCTTTCAACTGTGGTGCCCAGAATTGGACACAGTGTGATTCCAAGTGTAGTCTAACCAAGGCAGAATAGAGCATGGGTAGCATGACTTCCCCGGATCTAGACAATGAAATACAACACTACCTGAGCTCTGCGAGTGCAGTATTCTCCCAAATGAAGCAGAGAGTGTCCAGCTTGTCAACATCTTCTTTCAACTGTGGTGCCCAGAATTGGACACAGTGTGATTCCAGATGTGGTCTAACCAAGGCAGAATAGAGCATGGGTAGCATGACTTCCCTGGATCTAGACAATGAAATACAACACTGCCTGAGCTCTGTGAGTGCAACATTCTCCCAAATGAAGCAGAGAGTGTCCAGCTTGTCAACTTCACCAATGCTGGACCTGGTACCCAGAACCCCCATGACAAAAAAATAATATTGGAGGTCTTTGGAGGGATTTATAGGCATTTACTTACAACCATTGCTGTTGACAATTTGACGTTTCAAATATAAGTTAGGATTACTGGAAGGAAAACTTAGCCCAAGGCATTAACTAGTAAACCATTTTAAAAAATCAATAATCTATAATATATCATACATGCCTTTAAATCAAGCTCCTTGGGGGAAAAGGAAGCTTCAAAGCCTCCGTATGCAATATCATAATAAACTTGATATGTGTGTGTGTGGGGGGGGAATCCCACTTTGCGTTCGGATAAGAGCTATCAAGAGTAATCCATGGATCCCTTTGAGAAAGCTGACACCACAACTCCCCCCAATCACCATCCTGTTTTCCATGAGGCTAAGCAGGCGTGCCCACCCAGTATGTCAAACGCCCTTCTCAGCTGGCACCGCTCGGGCGTCAGCAGCTATTATTCCCAGAGGAAGCCTTTTGCTTGTTGACATCACCCACGGTATGCTCCTTTTGTTTGCCTGTATCTCCTGCACCAAAATCGTTTCTCTGAGTCACCGCTCAAGCCGTCGTCTCCCTTGCTTTTGTCTCATCCCGGCAGGAAAGCTCTCCCTGACTCACGGATTCCGAAATTTGACAGTGTCTCGTTCCCAAAATGGAACCCCTGCATATATTATCGGAAGCTGCGATCATCAACCTGCTCCAGAAAGACTGGCTCCATTTCTATTTTTTTTTTTTTTTTTTGTAAATTAAGGCAGGGTGCTATTTATTTATTTACAGTATTTATATTCCGCCATTCTCACCCCAAAGGGGACTCAGGACGGATCACAGAACACATAAAGGGCAAACATTTAATGCCGTTATACATTGACAAGACAGACAACTACATAGATAGAGGCATATAGGCTTTCCCATTTTCAGCATCTTGGAGGCTGTGCTTTGTTCCGGCCACAGGAGGTGCTGTTGCTCCATCTTCCCTGCTGAAGAGCTTTTGTTCGTAAAATTCCTCCTTTATGGAATAGCCAAGGTGTCTTTAAATACCTCCCCGCTTAAAGCGGTACCTATTTATCTACTCACAGTTGCTGTTTTCAATCTGCTAGGTCTCCAGCAAAGGATCACTGCCTTGTTGCAACGCTGGAGCTTGAGCACCTCAATGATGCCACGAGCGAAACCATGAATGGACACCCAAGATGGGATGGTCATGGCAGAGAGGTCAAACCAAGCGTGATCCCTGGGGAAGGCAATTGAAGGAAGGAAGAGGGGCCAACCAAGGACAAGATGGATGGATAGGATCCTTGAAGGGACTGGCTTGACTCTGAAGGAGCTGGGGGTGGTGATGGCCGACAGGGAGCTCTGATGTGGGCTGGTCCAGGAGGTCAGAAAGAGTTGAAAGCAACTGAACCAATAAACAACAACATGAAGTCCTTTGGCCATATCATGAGAAGACAGGAAAGCTTGGAGAAGAGAATGATGCTGGGGAAAAAGGAAGGAAAAAGGAAGAGGGGCCGACCAAGAGCAAGATGGATGGATGGGATCCTTGAAGTGACTGGCCTGACTCTGAAGGAGCTGGGGGTGGTGACGGCTGACAGGGAGCTCTGGCATGGGCTGATCAAAGAGGTCACAAAGAGTTGGAAGCAACTGAACGAATAAACAACATGAAGTCCTTTGGCCACATCATGAGAAGACAGGAAAGCTTGGGGAAGAGAATGATGCTGGGGAAAATGGAAGGAAAAAGGATGAGGGGCCGACCAAGAGCAAGATGGATGGATGGGATCCTTGAAGTGACTGGCCTGACTCTGAAGGAGCTGGGGGTGGTGACGGCTGACAGGGAGCTCTGGCATGAGCTGATCAAAGAGGTCACAAAGAGTTGGAAGCAACTGAACGAATAAACAACATGAAGTCCTTTGGCCACATCATGAGAAGACAGGAAAGCTTGGGGAAGAGAATGATGCTGGGGAAAATGGAAGGAAAAAGGAAGAGGGGCCGACTAAGGACAAGATGGATGGATGGTATCCTTGAAGTGACTGGCTTGACCTTGAAGGAGCTGGGGGTGGTGACGGCCGACAGGGAGCTCTGGCGTGAGCTGGTCTATGAGGTCATGAAGAGTCAGAAGTGACTGAGCGAATAAACAACAAATCTGCTAAGTAGGAAGAAGCTGGGTTGAAGGTTAGGAGCTCACCCTGACCCGAGCTTCGAACTGTCAACCTTTCGATTAGCAAGATTGATGATTGTAGCTGGTGGTTAACCTGCTGTGCTAAAACCCGGCTCTGTATTTAACCTCAATGTCTAAGCATTAAGCAGAAATTTTCAGAATAGAAAGATCAGGATACTCTTCCCTCACACCTCCTCCTTAACCAATTACAAATCCACCTAATTGTAGTTTTGCCTAGCCCACATTGGACTAGTTTCCTTGCCAGAAGGTCAGGACTAAGAAGCAGGTCAGAAGCGGATCCCAACTCCAGAGTGCTTGAAGGAAATAATGGCTCCAAGCTCTGTTCAAGAGTCCTTTTTTGCATTATCCAGAGAAAACTTGAGAACTCGTTGGAGATACAGAAAATGTCACCATTTATTTGAAAAGGAAAAATTACACCCGGGGAAGGAGGAAAAAAAATAACAACACAAAAATGAGAAAGATAAAATTACAATCACACCGATTAATGTAAATGTATGTCTTATCCAAGTTGAATAAGTCTCTTGAGCAACGTTGAAGTCCATCCACAGTGCAAACATTTTCAACCGGAAGCAGGGACAAAATATTTATTTACAATGGCTCTTCTTCTCCTCCTCCTCCTCCATGTTCGACCCGTGGCCTTTTGCGAGGATTTGCTTCACTTTCTGCCAGGGCTGAATGTGGCTGCTCGGCATCTCTGAATCCGTGAGACTGGAAAACAAAGAGGACAGGCTCACCTCTGTTCACAAGCAATCTACTGTTCCCAAAGGTTTTCGACGTCCTATTGTCCTCCTTTCCTTCCTTTTTCCCCTCAGCCGCTTAAGCTATATGATAGAGTCATAGACCTAAAAGATGCCTACTTTCATATATCAATAAATAGAGAGAGATATAACACTTAAGCGGCTGAGGGGGAAAAGGAAAGGGCCTGAGGCTGTTAGGAATGGTGGGAGTTGGAGTCCAAAACACCCAGAGGGCCCAAAGTTGCCCATGCCTGATTTAGCTCCTTAGGAAGCCACTTCAATGTCGATGAAATGGTCCCACTTCTCTTCTTTCGGTAGGCTCAGAAGATAAATAATCCTGCTGTCCAGTATGCTCTAAAGAAGGTGAACAGCAGGCGGCTAACAATTGTTCAAGGAAGCTGCAAAGCTGTTTTAGAGGCAGGAAAAAAGATGACATTTCAAGCAGAGTGTGAAAAATCAAGTAGAATTACTATCAAGGATGTGACTATTATAAAATGCCAGTAGGCACTAAAAGGAAGAGCAGCTTGGCCTATAACAACAACAACAACAACAACAACAACAACAACAAAAAGCAGCCCACATGATTTCGTTTTGATCTCTAGCACTGCTAGCATCCTGCATCGCACACCGTCTTGCACAGGGATCTTCAAACTACGGCCCGGGGGCCGGATACGACCCTCCAAGGTCATTTACCTGGCCCTCATGCAGGGTCAACCTAGGCCTGACATGACTTGAAAGCACACAACAACAATCCTATCTCATCAGCCAAAAGCAGGCCCACACTTCCCAATGAAATACTAATAAGTTTATATTTGTTAAAATTGTACTTCATTCTAGTTATTGTATTGTTTTTAAGTGTTATTAGCACTACAAATAAGATATGTGCAGTGTGCATAGGAATTCATTCATTTTTTTTTTCAAATTATAATCCGGCCCTCCAACACTTTGAGAGACTGTGACCTGGCCCTCTGTTTAAAAAGTTTGAGGACCCCTGGTCTTGCACCACACCAACGTTTCTTCCTCCTCCTCCTTCCCTGATGAGGCCTTGCTCTTCCCACATTTCCCAACAGCACCTCAGAGAAGAGAAGGAGGAGAAGCAGGAGGAGGCCTTCCTGCCGGGTTCCCATGTGTTGCCCCAGGTCCAGGCTTCTGCTTCTGGGTTGAGTAGGCTTCCCTGCTGCTGCTACTGCTATAGTGGTGCCGGGCATGAGAAAGGAGCAGGGCGAGGCAGCCATGGCACTGAATTGTCGACCCCTCTGCTCCCCTGCACCCTGCCCTGCTTTTGGAGGACCCTGGCCTGGAAGAGGAAGGCCACACGGGGATCAGGAGGGAGTGAGGAGGGGGGACCAGTGTCACTGAACATCGAGAAAACCAAAGTGCTCTTCCAGCAGTCACCAACCAATCCCTCTCCAATGCCAGAAATTCAGCTTAATGGTGAAACATTAGAAAATGTCGACCATTTCCGCTACCTTGGCAGCCACCTCTCTACAAAAGTCAACATTGATATTGAAATACAACACCGCCTGAGCTCTGTGAGTGCAGTATATTTCCGAATGAAGCACAGAGTGTTTGAGGACTGGGACATCCATAGGGAGACCAAGGTGCTTGTTTATAAAGCTATTGTCCTCCCAACCCTGCTATACACCTGCAAGATGTGGATTGTCTACAGACGTCACATGCAACTCCAGGAACAATTCCATCAGCGCTGCCTCTGGAAAATCCTGCAAATCTCTTGGGTAGACAAGTGGACAAACGTCAGTGTACTGGAAGAAGCAAAGACCACCAGCATTGAAGCGATGGTCCTCCGCCATCAGCTCCGCTGGACCGGCCACGTTGTCCAGATGCCCGACCACCGTCTCCCAAAGCAGTTGCAGAAAATGAATGTTGGCAAGCAGGAAAAGAGATTGAAAAATGAGCTCAAAGCCAACCTTAAAACTGGCATTGACACTGGGTTTTTTTGGTCATGTCAGGAGCGACTTGAGAAACTGCAAGTCACTTCTGGTGTGAGAGAATTGGCCGTCTGCAAGGAAGTTGTCCAGGGGACGCCCAGATGATTTGATGTTTTTATCATCCTTGTGGGAGGCTTCTCTCATGTCCCCGCATAAGGAGCTGGAGTTGATAGAGGGAGCTCATCTGCCTCTCCCCGGATTCGAACCTGCGACCTGTCGGTTTTCAGTCCTGCCGGCACGGGTTTAACCCACTGCGCCACCGGGGGCTCCTGGCATTTACACTGAGAACTGGGAAGCCCTGGCCCTTGAGCGCTCCAGCTGGAGGTTAGCTGTGAGAAATGAGTCAAGAGGAAGGTGCGTCAAGTCAACCCCGACTGGGACCACTTTCCACCTGGAAACCGATGCCCTCACTGCGGGAGAAGATGCAGATCAAGAATACTACGGACCCACCGCCAGAACACTGATCTTGGAAGACTATCCTACTCGGACAATGAGGGATCGCCTAAGGGGAGTAATGGTGAGGATGTGGACTATATTTTAGTTCTTGCAGACCATTGGTGGTCCACAGACAACGAGGGATCACCTAAGTATATATACTGTATATATATATATAGTATCCTTTGCGGATTTTCTCTTGTTGCGGGTGGTCCCGGAACATAACACCCACAATAAGTGAGAGAATACTGTATATAAAAAATGCAAAAAATTAGAAATAATTTATACATGTCTCTTTTAAAAAAGGATTTTAATGACAAAGAAGCTCCCTGGTCTTATCTTGCCCCTCCAGAAGATATTTTTATTGAATTGTAACTGCTTTTATTTGTAAGTTAGGGGTGCAAACTACATTCGGTCCTATGACACAAAACTGGGATTTCCAGTGCTTTCCCAGTCCCTGACCTACATAAGCCTCCCATCACAAGCAGCGAGATATTTCAGTCCCCAACAGGAGCCAGCCAAATTCAGGATCACATCTAGACTTGGTTGGCAGCAAGTCTTCATGTCTGGCAGGGGCAGCCCCAAAATACTGACAGAGAAGCTGGATATAGAATGAGCTGGACTCTGAGTCAGTTGGTGCTGATGGCCACTCTTGAGTCACCAGGATTGGACCCAGAAAAATCCTTTTTTTTCTGGTGCCTGAAATGCCTCAGCATTAACCTTAAGGTAGCAGCACCACGGGGACAGATTCTGAAGACAGAGACAATCAAAAACCAATTTTGAGCTGCTCTTCAAATGTCAGGGTCTGAACCTACCACCACGCTGTGATTGCTTGCCTTCCATGTGTGCTTCTGGTTCCATGTTGCCATAGCATTTCGTATGGGTTTCTTAAGTCTGCCTTTTGAGCACTGAGGCATTTTTAGATCCAAGCCACAGCTGATTCTTGGAAGAAGGATTACTATGTGGATGTGCTGTTCCAAGCTTCATCACTTTGGGAGAGAGGCAGAGGGTGGCCGGTTTCATTTGGGTCTTCACAACAAGAGCAGCAACAGCAGTGGTTGGAGCATTGGATTGTGATCTGACTTGGGAGATCCAGGTTTAATTCCCAACTGAACTGACATTGGGCCAGTCAACCTCTCTCTCTCTTATTAGCAAAAGATTTTCCTCATAAATGCACAGCAGAGTAACTTATTAGCAGCAGTGTGAATTAGCACCAGTAGTCAAACGTGATAAAAAGAACCAAATACATACACACAGAGACCAATGTTATCTCTTCCTTAGGTTGGCTGCTACTTCCCGGCGGATGTCAGGTGGTGCAATACCGGCTAGACAGTGTAATTTTTTTGCGCCCTACACCACTGGAAAAATTACACTGTCTAGCCAGTATTGCACCACCTGACATCCGCCAGGAAGTAGCAGCCAATAGTGAAAGGACCAAGGCAGAGACATCTCCAACTCATTCCCTGTTTGGGTATCAGCCAGCACGTCAACGACTTAAATCTAGAAATAGTTTTCTAAGATCTACAGAGACACTCACTGGAACACCTCAGCAAGCAAGAGTCCAGAAGTGGCAGGCTCAAACCCAGAACCTCAACCAATGGCTGATACCAAATGAGAGACTCCCTCCTGGGCACACAGAGGACTGGGCGGCCTGGAAGGCACTGAACAGACTGCGCTCTGGCACCACGAGATGCAGAGCCAACCTTCAGAAATGGGGCTACGAAGTGGAATCCTCGACATGCGAGTGTGGAGAAGAGCAAACCACTGACCACCTGCTGCAATGCACCCTGAGCCCTGCCACATGCACAAGGGAGGACCTTCTTGCAGCAACACCAGAAGCACTCCAAGTGGCCAGATACTGGTCAAAGGACATTTAATCAACTCTCATACTCACAAATTTTGTAATCTGCTTGTTTGCTTTGTTCTGTTAGAAATGTAATACAGGGTTAGTCAAAATGCATAGGCCAATAAGCCATTCAATTGAATGGCTTATTGGCCTATGCATTTTGACTAACCCTGTATAATTTGACTGGTTGTTCTGACACGACAAATAAATAAACAAATAAAATTTCTTTATAGCAAATTAATAGAGTTGCACTATTTACAAGAACAAGGTTTCCGTAACACAAATGAAATCTGTGTTATTAGCCTTTTTCAAGTCATGGGTGGCATCATTCCTTGAGGATACTCTTCCACAATTAATGAACTAGATCCACAAATACTACCGTATGTAGTGACAAAACGTAGGGTTTTAAAAAACTCAGTTGTGGGCAATTAACAATATATTCATGACCCATTCCTTGCAATATTTACAGATTCACTTGTGGGACCTTAAGCTCCTTGCCAGTAGAGTAGATAGCCTTCACGCTATCAGTGGTTCTTACATTTGTTCCATTTAGGAAGTTGCTCTTTAACCTGCTCAAGCTGCACGACGTAGTATGTGTATGATTCAGCGCACAACTTCCTGTCCGCTTCATCAGCCATATAGATGTGAACAGACTTGTGAGAACTGCAAGCTTTTAGGTCTTTTCCTGGAAACTGCCTCTCTTTTGTTGGTTGACAAGCCACAAGAATGTATCCTTTGCCTAGAATGAATTGAAGGGAGATGTTGACTCTTAGCTGGAATGTGTCTAGAGGAGGGTGACTCAAAGGATCAAGGCTCTGGAGAACAAGCCCTATGAGGAGCGGCTTAAAGAGCTGGGCATGTTTAGCCTTCAGAAGAGAAGGCTGAGAGGAGACATGATAGCCATGTATACTAAGGAGGCTGTTCAGGTCCTGAACCGGTGCTTGGCCGTTGTAACGTTCTGGATGAGGGTGAACAAATTGAAACTGAATCCAGAGAAGACAGAGGTACTCCTGGTCAGTCGCAAGGCCAAACAGGGCATAGGGTTACAGCCTGTGTTGGACGGGGTCACACTCCCCCTCAAGACGCAGGTTCGCAGCTTGGGTGTGATCTTGGACTCGTCGCTGAGCCTGGAACTCCAGGTTTCAGCGGTGACCAGGGGAGCATTCGCACAATTAAAACTTGTGTGCCAGCTGCACCCGTACCTTGGGAAGTCTGGCTTGGCCACGGTAGTCCACGCTCTGGTTACATCCCGTATAGACCACTGCAACGCTCTTAACGTGGGGTTGCCTTTAAAGACTGCTCGGAAGCTTCAAATGGTCCAGCGTTTGGTAGCCAGGTTGCTAACAGGAGCGGCACTCAGGGAGTATACTACTCCTCTGTTGCGCCACCTCCACTGGTTGCCTGTTTGCTACTGGGCACAATTCAAAGTGCTGGCGTTAGCCTATAAAGCCCTAAATGGTTCTGGCCCTACTTACCTCTCTGAATGCATCTCCTCCTATGAACCGGCTAGGACACTAAGATCATCTGGGGAGGCCCTGCTCGCTATTCTGCCTGCATCACAGACGCGCTTGGCGGGGACGAGAGACAGGGCCTTCTCAGTGGTGGACCCTCGGCTGTGGAACACCCTGCCTGCAGATATCAGATCGGCCCCCTCCCTGCTGGCGTTTTGGAGGAAAGTGAAGACCTGGCTGTTCGAACAAGCATTTGATTAAACAGTGTAATTGAACATAGGAATACGGGATAATGGATGATGAGACTGGATTCTGATTTTACTGTTGAGGCGCTAATGACTGTTATACTGATGTTTAATGATTTATGTTACAATTATTTTTAATTGCCCTATACTTGTCTCGTGATGTTTTGTATTGATGTTGTTCACCGCTTTGAGTCACCTGAGGGTTGAGAAAAGTGGTATATAAATAAAGTAAATAAATAATAAGTAAATATAAATATGTGGAAGGAAGTCACAGAGAGGAAGGAGCAAGCTTGTTTTTTGCTGCTCTGGAGACTAGGACGAGGAGAAATGGCTTCAAACTACAGGAAAGGAGATTCCACCTGAACATTAGGAAAAACTTCCTAACTGTGAGAGTTGTTCAGCAGTGGAACCTTCTGCCCCGGAGTGTGGTGGAGGCTCCTTCTTTGGAGGCTTTGAAACAGAGGTTGGATGGTCATCTGTTGGGGGTGCTTTGAATGCCATTGTCCTGCTTCTTGGCAGAATGGGGTTGGACTGGATGGCCCGTGAGATCTTTTCACAAACTCTGTGGATGCTTGCCATAGATACAGGTGAAATGGCAGGAGATGGTGGTCGGACATGGCCGGTCCAGTTGATGGTGGAGGACCATCGCTTCAGTGCTGGTGGTCTTTGCTTCTTCCAGCACGCTGACATTTGTCCGCTTGTCTTCCCAAGAGATTTGCAGGATTTTTCGGAGGCAATGCTGATGGAATTGCTCTAGGAGTTGCATGTGACGTCTGTAGATAGTCCATGGGATAGTGCCGTTAAAATATGCCTGTGTGCTTATCTAAATATTAAAGGGGACAGTAGATGGACTATATTGCTTCGAGAGTGAAGGAGGAGTTCAAGAGAATTGGGCACCATGAGATCTCTTCACAAACTCTGAGGATGCTTGTCATAGATGCAGGTGAAACGGCAGGAGTGGTCAGGCATCTGGACAACATGGCCGGTCCAGCGGAGTTGATGGTGGAGGACCATCACTTCAATGCTGGTGGTCTTTGCTTCTTCCAGCATGCTGACATTTGTCTGCTTGTCTTCCCAAGAGATTTGCAGGATTTTTCGGAGGCAATGCTGATGGAATCATTCTAGGAGTTGCATGTGACGTCTGTAGATAGTCCATAGGATAGTGCCGTTAAAATATGCCTGTGTGCTTATCTAAATATTAGAGGGGACAGTATATATTGCTTCGAGAGTGAAGGAGGAGTTCAAGAGAATTGGGCACCATGAGATCTCTTCACAAACTCTGAGGATGCTTGCCACAGATGCAGGTGAAACGGCAGGAGATGGTAGTCGGGCATCCAGACAACATGGTCAGTCCAGCGGAGTTGATGGTGGAGGACCGTCGCTTCAATGCTGGTGGTCTTTGCTTCTTCCAGCATGCTGACATTTGTCCACTTGTCTTCCCAATAGATTTGCAGGATTTTTCGGAGGCAACGCTGATGGAATCGTTCTAGGAGTTGCATGTGACGTCTGTAGATAGTCCATAGGATAGTGCCGTTAAAATATGCCTGTGTGCTTATCTAAATATTAAAGGGGACAGTAGATGGACTATATTGCTTCGAGAGTGAAGGAGGAGTTCAAGAGAATCGGGCACCATGAGATCTCTTCACAAACTCTGAGGATGCTTGCCACAGATGCAGGTGAAACGGCAGGAGATGGTAGTCGGGCATCCAGACAACATGGCCGGTCCAGCGGAGTTGATGGTGGAGGACCGTCGCTTCAATGCTGGTGGTCTTTGCTTCTTCCAACACGCTGACATATGTCTGCTTGTCTTCCTAAGAGATTTGCAGGATTTTTCAGAGGCAACACTGATGGAATCGTTCTAGGAGTTGCATGTGACGTCTGTAGATAGTCCATAGGATAGTGCCGTTAAAATATGCCTGTGTGCTTATCTAAATATTAAAAGGGGCAGTAGATGGACTATATTACTTGGAGAGTGAAGGAGGAGTTCAAGAGAATTGGGCACCGTGGGGAGTTTCTGCCTCTTTACCTCTCTATGGTGGGAAGAGTTGATTGTTCTGCTGTTGGTGTGTTAAGCCGAGTGCCATTGGTATTCTTGTCTTGTGCGGGGTTTGTTTTTCACACCACTTCTTATATAACAGCTGGAATGCCTTTGCTGTACATGCTTGGCTTCAGCAACATGTTTCGATATGCTCTGAAGAGACACTGTGGCAGCAGTCAGGCATTACTTTTTAACATGTGCCCTGTCCGTGGGCTTAAGCCTTCAGAAGCTAAAATAGAAGAGGGAAATAGCTCTCCTTTTAACCCTCGGTCTTCTGTCTATTGTCTGTCCCTCGAAAAAAGGAAGGTAGTTTAACTGTCTAGGCCAGTGGTTCTCAACGTTCGTAATGCCGCGACCCCTTAATACAGTTCCTCATGTTGTGGTGACCCCCAACCATAACATTATTTTCATTGCTACTTAATAATTGTAATTTTGCTCCTGTTATGAATTGTTATGTAAATATCTGATATGCTGGATGTATTCTCATTCACTGGACCAAATTTGGCACAAATACCCAATATGCCCAAATTTGAATACTGGTGGGGTTGGGATGGGAGGATTGATTTTGTCATTTGGGAGTTGTAGTTGCTGGGATTTATAGTTCACCTACATTCAAAGAGCATTCTCAACTACACCAACAATGGACTTGAATCAAACTTGGCACACAGAACTCCCATGACCAACAGAAAACACTGGAAGGGTTTGGTGGGCATTGACCTTGGGTTTTAGAGTTGTAGTTCGCCTACATCCAGAGATCACTGTGGACTCAAACAATGATGGATCTGGATTAAACTTGGCACCAATATTCAATATGCCCAAATGTGAACACTGGTGGAGTTTGGGGAAAATAGACCTTGACATTTGGGAGTTGTAGTTGCTGGGATTTATAGTTCACCTACTACCAAAGAGCATTCTGAAGCCAACCAACAATAGAATTAGGCCAAACTTCCCACACAGAACTCCCATGACCAACAGAAAATACTGTCTGTGATGGTCTTTGGTGACCCCTCTGACAACCCCTCGCGACCCCTTCAGGGGTCCCGACCCCCAGGTTGAGAACCACTGGTCAAGGCAGTATTTCTCAACCTTCCTAATGCCGTGACCCCTTAATACAGTTGTAGTCTATCTATCTACCTCCTATTTCTATTTAATCTATCTGGAGGATTGCTGGGAGTTGCAGTCCAGGAATAGGAAATTGGAAATATGTAGGGATTTGGATGTTCTCAAAGAAATCCAAGGTGAAGAAACCTTGCATCTTGAAAGCAGTGCATTTGGATCCCCCTCCTCTCCTAAAGGGGATGCTGGGAGTTGTAGTCCAGAAGAGAGTGTGGATATGCTATTGTATGTTTTGTTTGCTGGGGGAGTCGTTTTTGCGCATGCATTGTATCATCTTTTTGCTTTTTTAGCTTTTTTAATCCCTTCTGCTTTGTTTTTCAGTGTTTTATGAGCGATGGTCACTCATTGGCCTGAGAGGTGTCTTGTGTCCAAATTTGGTGTCAAATTGTCAAGTGGTTTTTGAGTTATGTGTGTCCCACAAACAAACATTACATTTTTATTAATACTAGCTGTCCCCTGCCACGCGTTGCTGTGGCCTAGTCTGGTGATCTGGAAAATAAAGTAACGAGAAAGTGTTGGTTTCTAATATATGTAATGTCTTTCTCCGTGTGGGTAAACAGTATTTCTGGTTATTTCTTTGTCAGTGTTGATGTGGAGATTGTCTGGTTTGCCTACTCTGGAATATGCAACATATTATTGTTCTTTCAAATCTATGATATTATATCTGTCATATACATGTCTGTGTGAATCATATATATCTATATCTATGGCTGCATGGCTCTTTGTCAGGAGGGCTTTCATTATGTTTTCTTGCCCTGGTGAAGGGAGTTGGAACCCTGGGGGGTTCATGAGGGGGTGTCAGAAAGGTTGCCGAAGACCACCAGAAAATACAGTATCTTTTGTTGGTCATGGGGGTTCTGTGTGGGAGGTTTGGCCCAATTCTATTGTTGGTGGGTTTCAGAATGCCGTTTGATTGTTGGTGAACTATAAATCCCAGCAACTACAACTCTCAAATGTCAAGGACTATTTTCCCCAAACTCCACCAGTGTTCACATTTGGGCATATTGAGTATTTGTGCCAAGTTTGGTCCAGATCTATCATTGTTTGAGTCCACAGTGCTCTCTGGATGTAGGTGAACTACAACTCCTAAACTGAAGGTCAATGCCCACCAAACCCGTCCAGAATTTTCTTTTGGTTGTGGGAGTCCTATGTGCAAAGTTTGGTTCAATTCCATCATTGGTGGGATTCAGAATGCTTTTTGATTGTAGGTGAACTGTAAATCCCAGCAACTACAAATCCCAAATGACAAAATCCATTTTTTGAGTGATGATCACTCCTTGGGGTAGTAGGTGTATTGTGTCCAAATTTGGTGTCAATTTGTCCAGTGGTTTTTGAGTTATGTTAATCTCACAAACAAACATTATATTTTTATTTATGTAGACTAGGTGTACTTGGCCACGTGTTGCTGTGGCCCTCAGAAAACAGGATTTGCAGACATGAAGCAATCTGGGCTAGGGAACTCCTCCCACCAAAGGTTTCCTGCTTGCTAGTAGAAGCCAGGCTGTTAAGGTGCAAGGTGGTAGGGAAAATGAGAAGCAGCCACTGAAGCTGCAAGGCTTTTCAGTTATATTCATGATGGCCAAAACACTCCAAAATGTTCTTTTGAAACAGAGGCTGGGTGGCCATCTGTTGGGGGTGATTTGAATGTGATTTCTCCTGCTTCTTCACAGAATGGGATTGGCCTGGATGGCCCACCTGGTGTCTCCCAACTCAGTTTCCTTCCTTCCTTCCTTCCTTCCTTCCTTCCTTCCTTCCTTCTTTCTTTCTTTCTTTCTTTCTTTCTTTCTTTCCTGCCTACTCCCTTCCTTTCCTCTCCCATCCCAGCCTCCTTTCCATTCCTTCCTCTTTCTTTCCTTCTACCTTTCCTTCCATTCATAATTTTCTCTTTTCTTCGCCAATCCTTTTCTTCCTTTCTTCTCTCCTTTTCCTTTCTTTCCCCTCCTTACTCTGGGACAGTTTGTAAGGGGTTTTTTTTGGGGGGGGGGGCTGAAAGGGGGGATGTGGAGCCCAAGTGGGAGAGTTGCTGGCTGGCCTTCCCATGGTTCACATCCTCCCTTTACCCAACCCGGGGGGGGGGGGGGGGTGTCCAGCCACTCCTGCAGCCAGGCTTGCCTTGCAATCCTTTGGTCTTGGAGGAAGAGTTGCCTGGTAGCCACGTGGGCCTCATGGAGCTGCTGCGGTGGCTCCAGCTGCTGCCGGGGCTTGCCTCACCAAGCCCCCACTCCTCCATTGAGCCAGGCCTTCTCCTTCCTTCCCTCTTTCCTCAATCCCTCCCCTCCCCAAAAGAAAAAGGACTCAATGGCAAGACTTCTCTTCCCTCACAACAGTTGGTGCTTCATTCTTCTCGCGCAATGAGGAGAGGGGATTTTGCGCATACTCTGGAAGGCATTTTTCTTTTTGAGGAGTTTTAAGTTATTTTCCCTTCGTTTTTTATGGGGTTTTTTTTGTTTGAAAGACATAGATCATATTAGAATGTGTTTTGCTGCCAAATTTGGTGTCAATTCATCCAGTGGTTTTAGAGTTCTGTTAATCCCACAAACGAACATTACATTTTTATTTATATAGAAGATGAATATGAAATCTACTTCACATCTCAACTCTGATAAAGTTTTCCCCCAATTCAATTCAGCCATGATGTCAAACCACAGTGAGCGAATCACAGGCTAAACATGGTTTGTTTTTAGTATGGAAGCCGGTATAAGAAGGCAGGGTTGTAAGACACATGGTTTGTGCTGCCTGTGGTTTAGTGCAATGCCTGAATTGACAGGCAGCTGAAGCTCTGGCCCCTGGAGGCGGCTGAACTGTACAAACTGGAGAGAGGAGCAGATGGAAAACGAACGCAGACAAGCAGCTGTAAATCATAGTTTGCGGAGAGATAACCAAATGCTGTGTGCATTGTGGGCAAGGGGGATAAACTCAGATATTCCCCAGTGTGAGGAAAGCGAGGTGAGGCTTCGGCTTACTATCGAAAGGCCTGAGGATGCCCCACTCATTTACTTTTTCTATGTAGGAAGGGAGAGGAGATGGTGAAACTAGAAATCCCTTTTTTATGTCCCAAATTCCATATCCCAGAGCAGGAGTGGATAATGCACAACCTGAGAGGACAAATAAGGCTGGAGATTTCCCTCTTCTGTTCCAAACTGCAAGGATACCCAAATGGTGTGATACCAGAACTGAACCAAAATGCATATTCCCACCATTGGCTGATTTTGAACCCTTCCAAAATGGTGTCTTGGCCTTTGAGGTAGGAGAACCCTGACCCAATCTGCCCTCTTGTGCCAATAATTATGCTTACGGTAACGGAAAACGGCACCGTCGATTCCTTCTGACTCGGTGACTTGTATAACGTTGCTAGCCTGGAATGAAGAAAAATTGTATTTCAGTGACACGTATCTCACGTTGAGAAGGGGCATTTTACAGTGATGCATCCTCACAGTGCAGAGGAAAAGAAATATTGGGTTGTTGTAGGTTTTTCCGGGCTATATGGCCATGTTCTGGAGGCAATTTTTCACCTGACGTTTCGCCTGCATCTATGGCAAGCATCCTCAGAGGTAGTGAGGTCTGTTGGAAGTAGGAAAAATGGGTTTATATATCTGTGGAATGACCAGGGTGAGACAAAGGACTTTTGTCTGCTGGGACTAGGTGTAAATGTTTCAGCTGATCACCTTGATTAGCATTCAATGGCTTGGAAGTGCCTGGGGGAATCTTTTGTTGAGAGTGATTTTATGTGCCTGTTTGTTTCCCCTCTGTTGTTTTGCTGTTGTAATTTTTGGTATCCAGATTTTGTTCATTTTCATGGTTTCTTCCTTTCTGTTGAAATTATCCACATGCTTGTGGATTTCAGTGGCTTCTCTGTGTAGTCTGACATGGTGGTTGTGAGAGTGGCCCAGCACTTCTGTGTTCTCAGAAGTCCTTTGCCCCACCCTGGTCATTCCACAGATATATAAACCCATTTTTCCTACTTCCAACAGACCTCACTACCTCTGAGGATACTTGCCATAGATGCAGGCAAAACATCAGGAGAATATGCCTCTTGAACATGGCCATATAGCCCGGAAAAATATACAACAACCCAGTGATTCCGGCCATGAAAGCCTTCGACAATACAAAAGAAATATTGTTATGTTTCCTTGCTGGTGAGTGGTAGAATGCACTCCATCAAGGAAACTCAATGCAATGAGCAAAAAGTGCAAAACAACAGCGAAATTGTGACGGGATCAATTTTTATTATACAACTAGCTTGGGTCCCCAGCGTTACTTGGGTTATTTGAAAAAGCCCATTTTTTAATTGTTCAAAATTCATAAGGTTGTCTTACTTACTTACTTAGGCGATCCCTTGTTCGAGTAGGATAGTCTTCCAGGATCAGTGTCCTGGCTGTTGGTCCGTAGGTGACTGTGGAGCCCTATTCTTGATCTGCATCATCTCCCGCAGTGAGGGCACTGGTTTCCAGGTGGAAGGCAGTTCTGCTCATGGTTGGCTTGATGCACCTTCCTCTTGGCATGTTTCCCTCTTTTGCCCTCTATTCGTGCGTCTTCAAATTCTGCAGCACTGCTGGTCACAGCTGACCTCCAGCTGGAGCGCTCAAGGGCCAGGGCTTCCCTGTTCTCAGTGTGTATGCTAGAGTTTTTAAGGTTGGCTTTGAGCCCATCTTTCAATCTCTTTTCCTGTCCACCAATATTCTGTTTTCCATTCTTGAGTTCTGAGTTGAGCAACTGCTTTGGGAAACGGTGGTCGGGCATCCGGACAACGTGGCCGGTTCAGCGGAGCTGATGGCAGAGGAGCATCGCTTCAATGCTGGTGGTCTTTGCTTCTTCCAGCACGCTGACATTTTTATGATTATTAAGATCGTCTGGAGAGGCCCTGCTCTCGGTCCCACCAGCTTCGCAAGCGCGTCTGGTGGGGACGAGGGACAGGGCCTTCTCGGTGGTGGCCCCTCCACTCTGGAACTCTCTCCCACTGGAGATCAGAACGGCCCCGTCTATCCTGACATTTAGGAAACAGGTGAAGACTTAGTTATGGAGACAGGCTTTCGATGAGTGAGCCAACACCCTGAGATATGGATGGAGGATGATGAGCAACGATTTTAGTGTGACGACTGACCATTATAGTTATTGATTGTAATTGCTGTTTTAATGTTTTACTGTAATATGTATTATGATGTTTTATTGATTGTATGTGATGTTATGGTTGGAAACTGGTCTGAGTCCCCCAAAAGAGGTGAGAAGGCCGGTATACAAATCTTTTAAATAATAAATAAATAAATAAATTTGTCCGCTTCTCTACCCCCAAGATTTGCAGGATTTTCAGTGTTTTTATGAGTGACGGCCACTCGTTGGCCTGATAGGTATATTGTGTCCAAATCTAGTGTCAATTCGTCTAGTAGTTTTTGAGTTATGTTAATCCCACAAACGAACATTACATTTTTATTTATATAGATAATATTAAAATTAATATGACTTCCTTACTTCACGGATTTTCACCTATTGTGGGTGGTCCTGGAATGGATCCTCCGCGATAAGTGAGGCAATACTAAATACATTTAAGAACTGGCATGCAAGCTGGGTTGGTATTCAAGGGGTGCATTCGTTTATAGCAGTGGTTCTCAACGTTCGTAATGCCGCGACCCCTTAATACAGTTCCTCATGTTGTGGTGACCCCCAACCATAACATTATTTTCATTGCTACTTAATAATTGTAATTTTGCTACTGTTATGAATCATTATGTAAATATCTGATATGCTGGATGTATTCTCATTCACTGGACCAAATTTGGCACAAATACCCAATATGCCCAAATTTGAATACTGGTGGGGTTGGGATGGGAGGATTGATTTTGTCATTTGGGAGTTGTAGTTGCTGGGATTTATAGTTCACCTACATTCAAAGAGCACTCTGAAGTACACCAACAATGGACTTGAACCAAACTTGGCACACAGAACTCCCATGACCAACAGAAAACACTGGGTTTGGTGAGCATTGACCTTGGGTTTTAGAGTTGTAGTTTGCCTACATCCAGAGATCACTGTGGACTCAAACAATGATGGATCAGGACCAAGCTTGGCACGGATACTCAATATGCCCAAATGTGAACACTGGTGGAGTTTGGGGAAAATAGACCTTGACATTTGGGAGTTGTAGTTGCTGGGATTTATAGTTCACCTATATTCAAAGAGCATTCTGAACTACACCAACAATGGACTTGAACCAAACTTGGCACACAGTTCTCCCATGACCAACAGAAAACACTGGAAGGGTTTTGTGGGCATTGACCTTGGGTTTTAGAGTTGTAGTTCGCCTACATCCAGAGATCACTGTGGACTCAAACAATGATGGATCAGGACCAAACTTGGCACAGATACTCAATATGCCCAAATGTGAACACTGTTGGAGTTTGGGGAAAATAGACCTTGACATTTGGGAGTTGTAGTTGCTGGGATTTATAGTTCACCTACATTCAAAGAGCATTCTGAACTACACCAACAATGGACTTGAACCAAACTTGGCACCCATGACCAACAGAAAACACTGGAAGGGTTTGGTGGGCATTGACCTTGAGTTTGGGAGTTGTAGTTCGCCTACATCCAGAGATCACTGTGGACTCAAACAATGATGGATCTGGATCAAACTTGGCACCAATATTCAATATGCCCAAATGTGAACACTGGTGGAGTTTGGGGAAAATAGACCTTGACATTTGGGAGTTGTAGTTGCTGGGATTTATAGTTCACCTACTACCAAAGAGCATTCTGAAGCTCACCAACGATAGAATTAGGCCAAACTTCCCACACAGAACTCCCATGACCAACAGAAAATACTGTCTGTGATGGTCTTTGACGCCTGGCTCGAGAGCAGTACGTGTGAAAAAGATCTTGGAGTCCTCGTGGACAACAAGTTAAACATGAGCCAACAATGTGATGTGGCGGCAAAAAAAGCCAATGGGATTTTGGCCTGCATCAAGAGGAGCATAGTGTCTAGAAGCAATGCTACCCCTCTATTCTGCTTTGGTTAGACCACACCTGGAATATTGTGTCCAATTCTGGGCACCACAATTCAAGAGAGATATTGACAAGCTGGAATGTGTCCAGAGGAGGGCGACTAAAATGATCAAGGGTCTGGAGAACAAGCCCTATGAGGAGTGGCTTAGGGAACTGGGCATGTTTAGCCTGAAGAAGAGAAGGCTGAGAGGAGATATGATAGCCATGTATAAATATGTGAGAGGAAGCCACAGGGAGGAGGAGGGAGCAAGCTTGTTTTCTGCTTCCTTGGAGACTAGGACGCGGAACAACGGCTTCAAACTACAAGAGAGGAGATTCCATCTGAACATTAGGAAGAACTTCCTGACTGTGAGAGCCGTTCAGCAGTGGAACTCTCTGCCCCGGAGTGTGGTGGAGGCTCCTTCTTTGGAAGCTTTTAAGCAGAGGCTGGATGGCTATCTGTCAGGGGTGATTTGAATGCAATATTCCTGCTTCTTGGCAGAATGGGGTTGGATTGGATGGCCCATGAGGTCTCTTCCAACTCTTTGATTCTATGACCCCTCTGACAACCCCTCGCGACCCCTTCAGGGGTCCCGACCCCCAGGTTGAGACCCACTGGTTTATAGGAACTTCCCATTTGCATGCCGTTAATTGGTGCTGTACAGTGCATCGTTCACAATTCGTATTCTATTAACAGGCTGCAGCAAAAAAGCTGGGCTATAAATATTTTAGAAGACATAGCTGTGTTGCCTTGCCCATGCCCAGAGTTTCAAAGCCGGGAACTGCCCGCCGAAGCACATGCCAGGGAGGTGGGCTTCTGCCCTTGCCGTTTCCTAGGAAAACCTTCTACCGTGCTCCGAGAGAACCTGCCAAGATTCCTGTTAATTATTTTTAGGGCCTTGGCTCCCTCTCCTTCCCCTCAGTGCCATTCTATTAGAAAGCAAGTAATTACCGCCCAAGGAAGATTACCACTCCGCATTAGCTGCACCAATGGGGAATTCCTTCGAACATTGAATTGGGTGGGTTGCACTTCACAGAGTAGCCTTAATCTTCAGGCACCCTGAAAGAGGCTCTCCAATGGAGTTGCACCGGGTGCCTCGGAGTCAATGGGGGGTGGTTCTCACAGCAACGGATTTCCCCCTCCCGGCATGATAATTACGCAGTGACACATTTCCATGGCTGGGGAGGAAAGTGCTGGGTTGAAGCAGCAACAAAACAATATGGGGAAGAGCTGCTTTATGTGCATGAACGCGCAAGGGAGTGTGAGCTACATGTCCTCCTTCCAGCTAGGTTTCTCACTTTAGAATCCTAGAGTTGGAAGAGACCTCATGGGCCATCCAGTCCAAATCCATTCTGCCAAGAAGCACGAAAATTGCATTCAGAGCACCCCCAACAGATGGCCATCCAACCTCTGTTTAAAAGCTTCCAAAGAAGGAGCCTCCAACACACTCCGGGGCAGAGAGTTTATTTATTTATTTATTTGCTTCACTTTTATACCGCATATTTCAGCCCTTGACAGGCGACTCAATGCGGTTTACAGTGCAATTAAAACACAGCAATACAGCAACCGGAACGACAACGTCGCTCCACAACAATTAACATCAGACAGACAAATCAACAAACAACATATATAACGCCTCCGTTAAAGTCAGATCCATTCTCATAGTCATTGTGCCGTTCCTATGTTCAGTTACCGTCTTCCTTAGTTAGTTGCATTGCCTAGCCAAACGCTTGTTCGTAAAGCCAGGTCTTGACCATTCTCCGAAACGCCAGCAACGAAGGTGCCTGTCTGATGTCTGCTGGCAAGGCATTCCATAGCCGAGGGGCCACCACTGAGAAGGCCCTGTCTCTCGTCCCCGCCAAGCGCACCTGTGACGCAGGCGGGATCGAGAGCAGGGCCTCCCCAGACGATCTTAATATTCTAGTCAGTTTGTAGGCGGAAATGCGTTCGGAGAGGTAAGCGGGGCCAGAACCGTTTAGGGCTTTATAGGCCAAGGCCAGCACCTTGAATTGAGCCCGGTAGCGGATTGGCAGCCAGTGGAGCTGGCTCAGCAGAGGAGTGGTGTGCTCCCTGAGTGCCGCTCCTGTTAGCAACCTGGCTGCCGAGCGCTGGACCATCTGAAGCTTCCGGGCCGTCTTCAAGGGCAACCCCACGTAGAGCGCGTTGCAGTAATCAATCCGGGATGTGACCAGAGTGTGGACCACCGTGGCCAAGTCCGACTTCCCAAGGTACGGGCGCAGCTGGCGCACAAGTTTGAGTTGTGCAAATGCTCCCCTGGACACCGCCGAGACCTGGGGTTCCAAGCTTAGCGAGGAGTCCAGGATCACACCCAAGCTGCGAACCTGCGTCTTCAGGGGGAGTGTAACCCCATCCAACACAGGCTGTAACCCTATACCCTGTTCGGCCTTACTGCTGCTGAACAGAGTTCCACTGCTGAATCCTGGACTCATCGCTGAGCCTGGAACCCCAGGTCTCAGAGGTGGCCGGGAAAGCTTTTGCACAACTAAAACTTGTGCACCAGTTGCGCCCGTACCTTGGGAAGTCTGATCTGGCCACAGTGGTCTACGCTCTTGTTACATCCCGAATAGACTACTGCAACCCCCTATGAACCAGTTAGGACATTAAGATCGTCCAGGGAGGCCCTGCTCTCGATCCCGCCAGCCTCACAAGCACGGCTGGCGGGGACGAGAGACAGGGCCTTCTCAGTGGTGGCCCCTAGGCTGTGGAACGCCCTTCCCGCAGACATTAGATCGGCTCCCTCCCTGCTGGTGTTCAGGAGAAGAGTGAAGACCTGGCTCTTTGAACAGGCGTTCAATTAAGCAGTGCAATCAATTGACTGAGTTGGAACTGGAATAATGGACGAGGAGATCGGATTATGACTTTACTGATGAGACGTGATGGATTATTTGGATATATTGATGTTATGTTGATTTACTGATGTATTGTTGTATTGTTTTAACTGCTTTAGTGACTGTTTAAATGTTAATGCGAATGCTATGCACTTTGTATATTGACCTGTTGTAAACCGCACTGAGTCGCCTACGGGCTGAGATATACGGTATACAAATAAAGTAAATAAATAAATAAATGCACTCTACGTGGGGTTGCCCTTGAAGACTGTTCAGAAACTTCAACTGGTCCAGCGAGCGGCAGCCAGATTGCTCACCGGAGTGACATACAGGGAGCACACCACCCCCCTGCTGTGTCAGCTCCACTGGCTGCCGGTTCAGTTCCGAGCCCAATTCAAGGTGCTGGTTTTGACCTACAAAACCCTGTACGGTTCCGGTCCAGTGTATCTGTCCAAACGTATCTCCCTCTACGTCCCACCCCGGAATTTGAGATCATCAAGGGGGGTCCTGCTCTCGACCCCACCGCTATCACAAGTGAGGTTGGTGGGGACAAGGAGCAGGGCCTTCTCAGTGGTGGCCCCTCACCTGTGGAACTCACTCCCCGGGGGAAATTAGGGCATCAACATCCCTCCTCTCCTTCAGGAGGAAGGTAAAGACGTGGTTGTGGGACCAGGCCTTTGGGCAATCTGACAACTAGATAAGACAATCAGACGAATAGAACTGACAGGACTGACAATTGTGGAATTGGAATTTGAACTATGAGATATGGTCCCTGTCTCTAACAAACTGGGAAAAAATAACTTGGTCACCCACATCAGATTGATAAAGAAGCCCTGATTAGGTTGTTGTAGGGTTTTTTTTCGGGCTATATGGCCATGGTCTAGAGGCATTCTCTCCTGACGTTTCGCCTGCATCTATGGCAAGCACCCTCAGAGGTAGTGAGGTCTGTTGGAACTAGGCAAAAGGGTTTATATATCTGTGGAATGACCAGGGTGGGACAAAGGACTCTTGTCTGCTGGAGCTGGGTGTGAATGTTTCAAGCCCTGATTTTTTAACATTGCACTGTTAACAAAATCAAGTGTTGGGCAAGCTCACACTACAAATCCCAAATGACAAACTCCACCAGTGTTCAAATTTGGGTGTATTGGGTATTCGTGCCAAATTTGGTCCGGTGAATGAAAACACATCCTGCATATCCGATATTTACATTACAATTCATAACAGTAGCAACATTACCACTACTGTACTTGGAATGTTTTGCTCGCCCATGGGAGTAGGTGGGCTGGAACAACTACTACGACAGCTTCCCAGAGTGTCCTTTTTCTGTTTGGAGCTACACACACACACACATATACACAAACTCCCAAGAGAAATGGGCAAATTGCTCATCCTCAGCCTACTGACAAAACAGCATGACAGTGACAAAATTTATGGCACGCCAGGTGCAGAGATCGGAGCCAAGGCATTGCGATTGCAGTAAACTGCATTTGAAAACAGTAATCTAGAACATTGGGTACCTTGTCGGCCCGTCGACAAAATTTAATTTAATTTGGAAAGCGTTTCCACAGAAACAAAATGGAGAGGGCAGGTGGTATTGGCACTGACTGTCCACTTTCCCTTTGTTCTCTGTGCACTTTTTCCCATTCAGTTGCCTGTCAGTGGGTTGTTGTAGTTTTTTCAGGCTGTATGGCCATGTTCTAGAAGCATTCTCTCCTGACGTTTCGCCTGCATCCGTGGCAAGCATCCTCCGAGGATGCTTGCCACAGATGCAGGCGAAACGTCAGGAGAGAATGCTTCTAGAACACTGGTTCTCAACCTTCCTAATGCTGCGACCGCTTAATACAGTTAATGCTGCGACCCCTTAATACCCCCAACCATAAAATAATTTTGTTGCCACTTCATAACGGTAATTTTTCTACTGTTCTGAATCATAATGTAAATATCTGATAGGCAGGATGTATTTTCATTCACTGGACCAAATTTAGCACAAATACCCGATACACCCAAATTTGAATACTGGTGGGGTTGGAGGGGATTGATTTTGTCATTTGGGAGTTGTAGTTGTTGGGATTTGTAGTTCACCTACAATCAGAAAGCATCCTGAACTCCACCAATGATGGAAATGAACAACTGTGACCAATTCTGGGCACCACAAATGAAGAGAGATATTGAGATATTGGAAATGTGTCCAGAGGAGGGCGACTATGAGACTGACTGTGAGAGCTACTCAGCAGTGGAACTCTCTGCCCTGGAGTGTGGTGGAGGCACCTTCTTTGGAAGCTGCCCTGGAGACTAGGATGCAATGGAGCAATGGCTTCAAACCAAAGGAAAGGAGATTCCATCTGAACAATAAGAAGAACTTCCTGACTGTGAAAACCGTTCAGCAGTGGAACTCTCTGCCCCGGAGTGTGGTGGAGGCACCTTCTTTGGAAGCTGCCCTGGAGACTAGGATGCAATGGAGCAATGGCTTCAAACCAAAGGAAAGGAGATTCCATCTGAACAATAGGAAGAACTTCCTGACTGTGAGAGCTGTTCAGCAGTGGAACTCTCTGCCCCGGAGTGTGGTGGAGGCACCTTCTTTGGAAGCTGCCCTGGAGACTAGGATGCAATGGAGCAATGGCTTCAAACCAAAGGAAAGGAGATTCCATCTGAACAATAAGAAGAACTTCCTGACTGTGAAAACCGTTCAGCAGTGGAACTCTCTGCCCCGGAGTGCGGTGGAGGCTCCTTCTTTGGAAGCTTTTAAACAGAGGCTGGATGGCAGATCCCAGTAAGGTGGCCTTCTGCAGCTGACAGGTGGTAATTTTGTCAGCGCCGATTGTGTTTAAGTGCAGGCCAAGGTCTTTAGGCACTGCACTACAATTTGGTGATGGATCTGGGCATTGTATGTTTTTACCCTGTTTCCCCTTCCTTTCCGCTCCCTCACCCATATTGTGCTTCAGTAGTTATATTTATATTTTTAATGTACCAAACATACCAAGTTTGTATGAAAATGTGACTCTATTTCCTGTGCTGGTCAATGACCGAAATAAATGATTTGATTTGATTTGATAGGCACTGCACCCAGTGTGCCGATTACCACTGGGACCAATTTTACTGGCTTGGGCCAGAGTGTTTGCAGTTCGATCTTTAAATCCTCATAATGTGTCAGCTTTTCCAGTTGTTTCTCTTCAATCCTGCTGTCGCCTGGGATTGCAACATCGACAATCCATACTTTGTTTTTTTATAATAAATAATAATAATAATAATAATAATTATTATTATTATTATTTGAAACACAAGATGAGTCCACAGCAGACACTCTACTGGCTGTTGTATTGGATCACACGTCGTACACTTCCCAAGTTATTATAATATTATTATTATAATATAATAAGTTATTATTATATTATATTATTATAATATAAGTTATTATATTATTATTATTATTATTATTATTATTATTATTTGCTACACGTGCTCACCCTCTCTATTTGGATCCCTACCACAGCCTTGTCTTTTTCTTTCTCGTGTCAGGGCAGCCAGTCAATTATATTACATTTCTAACAGACCAAAGCAAACAAACAAACAGAGAAAATACAAAATGTGTGAGTTTGGTAGTTGGTTAAATGTCCTTTGACCAGTATCTGGCCACTTAGAGTGCTTCTGGTGTTGCCGCAAGAAGGTCCTCCATGGTGCATGTGGCAGGGCTCAGGGTGCATTGCAGCAGGTGGTCAGTGGTTTGCTCTTCTCCGCACTCGCATGTCGAGGATTCCACTTTGTGGCCCCATTTCTGAAGGTTGGCTCTGCATCTTGTGGTGCCAGAGCGCAGTCTGTTCAGCGCCTTCCAAGTCGCCCAGTCCTCTGTGTGCCCAGGAGGGAGTCTCTCATTTGGTATCAGCCTTTGGCTGAGGTTCTGGGTTTGAGCCTGCCACTTTTGGACTCTCGCTTGCTGAGGTGTTCCAGCGAGTGTCTCTATAGATCTTAGAAAACTATGTCTGGATTTAAGTCGTTGACGTGCTGGCTGATACCCAAACAGGGGGTGAGCTGGAGATGTCTCTGCCTTGGTCCTTTCACTATTGGCTGCTACTTCCCGGCAGATGTCAGGTGGTGCAATACCGGCTAAGCAGTGTAATTTCTCCAGTGGTGTAGGGCGCAGACACCCCATGATAATGCGGCATGTCTCATTAAGAGCCACATCTACTGTTTTAGCGTGGTGAGATGTGTTCCACACTGGGCATGCATACTCAGCAGCAGAGTAGCATAGCGCAAGGGCAGATGTCTTCACTGTATCTGGTTGTGATCCCCAGGTTGTGCCAGTCAGCTTTCGTATGATATTGTTTCTAGCACCCACTTTTTGCTTGATGTTCAGGCAATGCTTCTTGTAGGGAAGAGCACGGTCCAGATTGACTCCCAAGTACTTGGATGCGCTGCAATGCTCCAGTGGGATTCCTTCCCAGGTGATCCTCAGAGCTCAGGATGCTTCTCTGTTCTTGAGATGAAAGGCACATGTCTGTGTTTTAGATGGGTTGGGGATCAGCTGGTTTCCCCTGTAATAGGCAGTAAGAGCACCTAGAGCTTCGGAGAGCTTCTGTTCTACCATCTCAAAGCTCCCTGCTTGGGCAGTAATGGCACGATCATCAGCATAGATGAAACTCTCTGTCTCTTCTGGCAGTGGCTGGTCATTTGTGTAGATGTTGAACATGGACGGCCCCTGAGGCAGGCCGTTCTTGTTTCCGCCGTTGTGAGGAAGATCAAGCTAAGATAGATGTGGCTTTGAACCTAATTAGATTATAATGCTACACTATGCATTATATAAGTTATTATTATATATTATTATTATTATTATTATTATTATTATTATTATTATTATTATTTGCTACACGTGCTCACCCTCTCTATTTGGATCCCTACCACAGCCTTGTCGTTGGCATCACATATATTTATGGCCTCAGCCACAGGATTAAGACAAATCCCAAACAATATAGTCATTTGCTTGTTACATTTATTTATTTCTCACCTCTGTTTGTTATCCCAGTGCAGGATTAAACGGATGGTAGCTGCATGACCCCAGCTTTCTCCTAGTGACACAAATTCACACAAAGGAAATGACGTAAGTATTAACATGTACATTTTCACGCTTAAAATACTACAAATATTGTGTGTCCAGACAGAACAGAGCTCTTTCTGGAAACATACAAAATTGACAAGTATTGGAGATGAGTCGTAAACCTCTTTTGGAAGCAGACAAGAACAAAACCCCTTTAAAACAGGAAATTTCCAAGCTCAAAAATAACTCCGAGCAAAAGGATGCCGGCAGAACCCTCATGAGGATGTCTCCCTCAGGTATCTCACTGAAATCATCCCCTTTAATAGAATGTATTCTACTTAAACCAGGCTTTAAAAATAGCCCCTAAACAGGCTACAGCTTGTTGGCTTCCCGGCGAGGCATTTAGCTGGCTGCTCTGGAAACAAAGCTCTGAATAGATCTGATCCAGCATTGCTCTCACTTTCTTAAAGGAATTGCCTATGGGTTTGAAGCCTAAGTTCACTCTCATTTATCTATTTATTTATTTATTCTTTTCTTAGCAAAATCACATTTTACAAAACGGTTTGTTGTCGTGCCTTGAAGCATCTCCAATTCATGGTGGACCTATCGAGGGCTACGTATTGTCAAAGGCTTTCATGGCCGGAATGACTGGGTTGCTGTGAGTTTTCTGGGCTGTATGGTTATGTACCAGAAGCCATACATATACTTTATGGCCATATACCAGGCCTGTATGGCTTCTGGTACATGGCCATACAGCCCAGAAAACTCACAAGAATACGCTCATGGGCATGATTTCTGGTCAAAAGACATTTGGCAGAACGCCAAGTTTTTAACTTTGTAGTTTTTTTTATACATTACTAGCTGTACCCATCAACGCACTGCTGTGGCAAACCTTCCCTCCCTCTTTCTCTCCTCCTTTTTTCTCTCCTTCCTTTCTTCTCTCTTGCCTTTCCCCCCCTCTTTCTCTCTTCCTTCCTTTCTCTCCTTCCTTCCCTCTTTCTCTCCTTTCTTTCTCTCCTTCCTTCCTGTCCTCCTTTCTTTCTCTCCTTTCTTCCCTCCCTCTTTCTTTCCTTTCTTTCTCTCCTTTCTTTCTCTCCTTCCTTCCCTCCCTCTTTCTCTCCTTCCTTCCCTCTTTTTCTCCTGTTTCTCTCCTTCCTTCCCTCCCTCTTTCTCTCCTTCCTTCCCTCTTTTTCTCCTGTTTCTCTCCTTCCTTCCCTCTTTCCTTCCTCCTTTCTTTCTCTCCTTCCTTCCCTCCCTCTTTCGCTCCTCCTTTCTTTCTCTCCTTCCTTCCTTCTCTCTTTCCATCCTTCCCGCTCCCTTTCTCTTCATCTTTCTTTATCTCCTTCCTTCCTTCCTTCTCTCTTTCCTTCTTTCTTTCCCTCCTTCTCCTTTCTTTCTCTCCTTCCTTCCCTCCCCTTTCTCTCCCCCTTTCTTTCTCTCCTTCCTTCCCTCTCTCCTTTATTTCTCTCCTTCCTTTCCTTCCTTCCCCCTCTTTCTCTCCTCCTTCCATTCTCTTTCCTTCTTTCTTTCTCTCCTTCTCCTTTCTTTCTCTCCTTCCTTCCCTCCCCTTTCTCTCCCCCTTTCTTTCTCTCCTTCCTTCCCTCCCCTTTCTCTCCCCCTTTATTTCTCTCCTTCCTTCCCTCTCTCCTTTATTTCTCTCCTTCCTTTCCTTCCTTCCCCCTTTCTCTCCTCCTTCCATTCTCTTTCCTTCCTTCTTTCCCTCCCTTTCTCTCCTCTTTTCTTTTTCTCTTTCCTTCCCTCTTCCCTTTCTTCCCTTTTTTTCTTTCCTCCTTCCTTCTCTTCCTCTTCCCTTCCTTCCCTCCTTTTCTTTTCCTTTCTCTTTCTCCCCTTCCTTCCTTCTCCACCTATTCATGGAAGTCCTGTATGCCATGTTTGGTTCAATTCCATCATTGGTGGAGTTCAGAATGCTCTTTGATTGTAAGTGAACACAGTATTTTCTCTTGGTCATCTGGGTTACGTATAAAAAGTTAGGTCCAATTCTATTGTTGGTGGGGTTCAGAATGCTCTTTGATTGTAGGTGAACTAGAAATCCCAGCAACTACAACTCCCAAATGTCAAGGTCTATTTCTCTTGAACTCCATCTGTGCTCATATTTGGGCATATGGAATATTCGTGCCAAGTTTGGTCCAGATCCATCATTGTTTGAGTCCACAGTGCTCTCTGGATGTGGGTGAACTACAATTCCCAAACTCAAGGCCAATGTCCACCAAACTCTTCTAGTATTTTCTGTTGGTCATGGGGTTTCTCAAGATTGGTTCAATTCCATCATTGGTGGAGTTCAGAATGCTGTTTGATTGTAAGTATACTATAAATCCCAGCAACTACAACTCCCAAATGACAAAATCATTTTTTAAGTGAAGGACCTCCATTGGGTTGTTAGGTGTCTTGTGTCCAAATTTGGTGTCAATTCCTCCAGTGGTTTTTGAGTTCTGTTAATCCCACAAACTAACATTACATTTTTATTTATATAGATCGATAACTGTATTCTCAATTTGCTTCTGACATGATAAATAACTTCTGTGGGGTGTTAGTTTTTAATGATGTTTGGTCTAACTGTTGTAAGGCGCCTTGTTTATAAGTAAACACATCAGCAACCACAGGACTGGAAGGCCTCTCCTCCCTTGAAAGCATCAGAGGTAGCGGGGATTTGAGGGAAACGTAATCTCATGATTTTAGCTCATGCCTGACGGTGTCATTTGACTTCTAGACAGATTTATTGAGCTCATCTCTCAGCCCCGTTCTAGCCGTTCCCCTTTCCGTCAGAAGATGGACTGGGTTTTCAAAGCAGCCGTTTAAAGGAAGTGCGGCGAGCTGCTCCCACTTGCCGCCAGACAGCTCCAGCATCACAAAAACGGGCGCATCTGTCAAACTGCCGGCAGGCGCCCCACCGCTCCACTCCCTCCGCCTCTTCCTCGGCAAAGGCAGTGCAAGGGAAAGACTCTCCCTGCAAAGCAAGGAAATATTTAGTACCCCAGGGCCTTTGCCTGCTCTCGTCACATCAATTTCAGATTCATAGACTCATAGAGTTGGGCCATCCATCCATCCCAGTCCTTCCCATCCTTCCAAGAAGCAGGAAAATTGCATTCAAAGCATCCCCAACAGATGCCTCTACCACACTCTGGGGCAGAGAGTTCCACTGCTAAACAGCTCTCACAGTTAGGAAGTTCTTCCTCATATTCAGATGGAATTTCCTTTCTTGTAGTTTGAAGCCATTGCTCCACTGTATCCTAGTCTCCAGTGTAGCAGAAAACAACTTAGAATCATAGTATCAAAGAGTTGGAAGAGACCTCATGGGCCATCCAGTCCAACCCCATTCTGCCAAGAAGCAGGAATATTGCATTCAAAGCACCCCTGACAGATGGCCATCCAGCCCCTGTTTAAAAGCTTCCAAAGAAGGAGCCTCCACCACACTCCGGGGCAAAGAGTTCCACTGCTGAACAGCTCTCACAGTCAGGAAGTTCTTCCTCATGTTCAGATGGAATCTCCTCTCTTGTAGTTTGAAGCCATTGTTCCATTGCGTCCTAGTCTCCAAGGAAGCAGAAAACAAGCTTGCTCCCTCCTCCCTGTGGCTTCCTCTCACATATTTATACATGGCTATCATATCTCCTCTCAGCCTTCTCTTCTTCAGGCTAAACATGCCCAGCTCCTTAAGCCGCTCCTCATATGGCTTCTTCTCCAGATCCTTGATCATTTTAGTCACCCTCCTCTGGACACATTCCAGCTTGTCAATATCTCCCTTCAGTTGTTGTGCCCAGAATTGGATAGCATGACTTCCCCGGATCTAGACACCGAAATACAACACTGCCTGAGCTCTGCGAGTGCAGCATTCTCCCAAATGAAGCAGAGAGTGTCCAGCTTGTCAACATCTCCTTTCAATTGTGGTGCCCAGAATTGGACTCGGTGTGATTCCAGGTGTGGTCTAACCAAGGCAGAATGGAGCATGGGTAGCATGACGTCCCTGGATCTAGACACTAGGTTTCCTAAACATGCCCAGCTCTTTAAGCCGCTCCTCATATGGCTTCTTCTCCAGATCCTTGATCATTTGAGTTGCCCTCCTCTGGACACATTCCAGCTTGTCAACATCTCTCTTGAATTGTGGTGCCCAGAATTGGATAGCATGACTTCCCCGAATCTAGACACTGAAATACAACACTATCTGAGCTCTGCAAGTGCAGCATTTTTCCAAATGAAGCAGAGAGTGTCCAGCTTGTCAACATCTCCTTTCAATTGTGATGCCCAGAATTGGACTCAGTGTGATTCCAGGTGTTGTCTAACCAAGGCAGAATGGAGCATGGGTAGCATGACGTCCCTGGATCTAGACACTAGCTTCCCTAAACATGCCCAGCTCTTTAAGCCACTCCCCATAGGGCTTGTTCTCCAGACCCTTGATCATTTGAGTCGCCCTCCTCTGGACACATTCCAGCTTGTCAACATCTCTCTTCAATTGTGGTGCCCAGAATTGGACACAATATTCCAGGTGTGGTCTCACCAAGGCGGAATAGAGCATGGGGAGCAGGACTTTCCTGGATCTAGCCCCCTAATGCCGTGACTCCTTAATACATTTCCTCATGTTGTGGTGACCCCCAACCATAAAAGTATTTTCGTTGCTACTTCACAACTGTAATTTTGCTATTATTATGAATTGTCATGTAAATATCTGACATGCCGGATGTGTTTTCATTCATTGGACCAAATTTGGCAGAAATACCCAACATGCCCAAATGTGAATGCTAGTGGGGTTGGTGGGAGAGTTGATTTTTGTCACTTAGGAGTTGTATTTGCTGGGATTTATAGTTCACCTACAATCAAAGAGCATTCTGAACTCCACCAACCAAACTTGGCACACAGAACTCCCAGGACCAACAGAAAATACTAGAAGGGTTTGGTGAGCATTGTTGTTGAGTTTGGGAGTTGTAGTACACCTACATCCAGAGAGCACTGTGGACTCAAAGAATGATGAATCTGGACCAAACTTGGCAGGAATACTCCGTATGCTGAAATGTGAACACTGGTGGAGTTTGAGGAAAATAGCCCTTGATATTTGGGAGTTGTACTTGCTGGGATTCATAGTTCACCTACAATCAAAGAGCATTCTGAACTCCACCAACAATGGAATTGAACCAAACTTGGCACACAGAACTCCCAGGACCAACAGAAAATCCTGGAAGATGTTGGTGGGCATTAACCTTGAGTTTGGGAGTTGTAGTTCATCTATACTCAGAGAGCACTGTGGACTCAAACAATGATGGATCTAGACCAAATTTGGCAGGAATACCCAATATGCTGAAATGTGAACACTGGTGGAGTTTGGGGAAAATAGACCTTGACATTTGGAAGTTGTAGTTGCTGTGATTTCTAGTTCATCTACAATCAGAGAGCATTCTGAACCCCAGGAATGATAGAATTGTGCCAAACTTTCCACACAGAACACTCATGAGCAACAGAAAATAGTGTGTTTTCTGATAGTTTTTGGTGACCCCTCTGACACCCCAGGGGTCCCGATCCCCAGGTTGAGAAACACTGATCTACACACTAGACTCTTATTGATGCAGGCCAAAATCCCATTGGCTTTTTTTGCCGCAGCATCACATTGTTGGCTCATGTTTAACTTGTTGTCCACGAGGACCCCAAGATCTTTTTCACACGTCCTGCTCTCAAGCCACGCATCCCCCATTCTGTCTCTTTGCATTTCATTTTTTCTGCCTAAGTGGAGTATTGAGCATTTTGGAAGTCAAGATTGAGCATTTAGAAGTCAAGATTAACACAAACGAAAAGCCATTTCCATTTCAAACCCCATTTCCTTGCATGTGGGGCGGAGGAAAAGCGTGTTGTACTCCCTGGCGAAAAGCACTGCTTCTAAATTAAACTGGTCGGAGATTAATATTTGACCTCATTGCTAAGTATACCAAGGAAAAGCTATCTCTGGGATCAGCCGGCTTGGAAGACAGGCTCCTCGGCAAAGCCGTTAGTTTAATTGTTGCCGTCTCCAGTAGCCCCCCCCCCCCCCTAATTAAAAGGGCTTTGGAACAAACCCTAACAAGAAAAGCTAAGTACGTTTTTTAGAGAAGTGGGACAATCTGAGGAAGACACTCGGAGGGACCAAGCGATAAAGAAGCAACTAGGGAGAGATCAGGGACCTGGATGAAAACACCTTGCTCCAGTGTTAATAGGCCTCAGTCTGAGAAGGCTCCAGTGTTAGTAGGCCTCACTCTGAGAGAGTATTTGCTAAATCTAATGAGCTATGCAGACAAAATTTGGGGAGAAACTGAGCAGCCTTTAAGAAGCAAAATAACACAACTCCTTCAGTCTGTACCTAAAATATCAGAATTATTAAGAACCACGATACAATGGGGCAGGCATGGGGAACCTTCGGCCCTCCAGGTGTGGTGGACTTCAACTCCCACAATTCCTTGAGGCCAAGGTAAGCCTTTGGGGCGAATGCCGAGCCTCAAGGAATTGTGGGAGTTGAAGTCCACCACACCTGGAGGGCCGAAGGTTCCTGACCCCTGGGGGATGAATGATATTATTGTCGGAAATATTAAAAAATAGGTATTTCTAATTACAAAAAAGTGAGTCAAGCACTGAAAGGGTTAATTTGATGCAATGACTTAGCAAAAGCTGCAGTCCAATATAAGTAGGTGTGCCTGTAGTTTAGTACGCCTCAGTGTTAGTTGCTCTCAATAAGAAGATGCCTCAGTCTGTTCGAAGGCCTCAGTGTTAGTTGACCTCAATATGAAAGGCTTCAGTCTGAGAGGCCTCAGTCTGAGAAGGCTCCAATGTTAGTAGGCCTCAGTCTGAGAGAGGCCTCAGTATGAGAAGGCTCCAATGTTAGTAGGCCTCAGTCTGAGAGAGGCCTCAGTATGAGAAGGCTCCAATGTTAGTAGGCCTCAGTCTGAGGGAGGCCTCAGTATGAGAAGGCTCCAATGTTAGTAGGCCTCAGTCTGAGAAGGCTCCAGAGTTAGTAGGCCTCAGTCTGAGAGAGGCCTCAGTATGAGAAGGCTCCAATGTTAGTAGGCCTCAGTCTGAGAGAGGCCTCAGTATGAGAAGGCTCCAATGTTAGTAGGCCTCAGTCTGAGAGAGGCCTCAGTATGAGAAGGCTCCAATGTTAGTAGGCCTCAGTCTGAGGGAGGCCTCAGTATGAGAAGGCTCCAATGTTAGTAGGCCTCAGTCTGAGAAGGCTCCAGAGTTAGTAGGCCTCAGTCTGAGGGAGACCTCAGTATAATAAGGCTCCAGTGTTTATAGGCCTGTCTGAGAAGGCTCCAGTGTTAATATATATACTAGCCGTCCCCTGCCATGCGTTGCTGTGGCCCAGTCTGTGTATACATGCTTTGTGTGTGCGTGTATATATATATTTGTGTATATATGTGTGTGATTTTGCTCATGCGTTGTAACATAATTTTTGTGGCTTTTTGGCTTTTTAAGTCTCTTCTGTTGTGTTTTTCAGTGTTTTTATGAGTGATGGTCACTTGTTGGCCTGAGAGGTGTGTTGTGTTCAAATCTGGTGTCAATTTGTCCAGTGGTTTTTGAGTTATGTTAATCCCACAAACAAATGTTACATTTTTATTTATATAGATATATATACAAATAATTCGGGTGAATAACTCGGGACTATGTCTGTTCTTGTTTTATTGTATTTTAAAGTTAATTGTATTGTTTTAATCTACTGCTGTAAACCGCTCCGAGCCAAATTGGGAGTAGCGGTATACAAGTCAAAGAAATAAAAATAAATAAATAAATAAATAAATAAATATACTATATTATATTGAGTCGCCAACAGGCTGAGAAAGCCGGTGTACAAATACCGTAAATAAATAAATAAATAAATAGGCCTCGCTCTGAGAAAGGCCTCAGTATGAGGAGGCTCCAGTGTTAGTAGGCCTTAGTCTGAGAGAGACCTCGGTGTGAGAGGCCTCAGTATGAGAAGGCTCTAGTGTTAGTAGGCCTCAGTCCGAGAGGCCTCAGTATACGAAGGCTTCAGTGTTAGTAGGCCTCAGTATGAGTAGGCCTCAGTATGAGGATGGTTTGGTGTGAGAAGCTTTGGTTGACAGAAGCCCCAGATTGAAGACCTCTTGTGTGTAGCTCCAGTGTGAAGGCTGCTGTGTGTAAAAGGCTACTGTGTGAAGCTCCTGTGTAAGTTTAGTATGAGAAGACACTCTGTGAGAGCGAAGTTTTTTATCTGCATGAGAAAGAAGCCCAGCGTGGAAGCAAAAAAAGAAGTATAAATAACTTTATTTGTGTTATTAATAGTACAACTATATTATTTCGCTACAAAGAAAAGCCTCCTAAGGAAGAGATAACATTGGTCTGTGTGTGTTTTGTTCTTTTAATCACTTTGGGCTTACTTACTTACTTACTTAGGCGATCCCTCGTTGGACGAGTAAGATGGTCTTCCATCATGGGTTTCCTTGTGGGTCCGCATGTGGCTGTGGAGCCCTATTCTTGCTCTGCATCTTCTTCCGCAGTGAGGGCATTGGTTTCCAGGTGGAAGGCGGTCCTGGTCGGGGTTGGCTTGACGCGCCTTCCTCCTGGCACGTTTCTCTCTTTCACCCTCCACTCGTGCCTCCTCGAATTCTGCAGCACTGCTGGTCACAGCTGACCTCCAGCTGGAGCGCTCAAGGGCCAGGGCCTCCCAGTTCTCAGTGTCTATGCCAGAGTTTTTAAGGTTGGCTTTGAGGCCATCTTTAAATCTCTTTTCCTGTCCACCAACATTCCGTTTTCCATTCTTGAGTTCGGAGTAGAGCAACTGCTTTGGGAGACGGTGGTCAGGCATCCGGACAACGTGGCCTGTCCAGCGGAGTTGATGTTGGAGGACCATCGCTTCAGTGCTGGTGGTCTTTGCTTCTTCCAGCATGCTGACGTTTGTCTGCTTGTCTTCCCAGGAGATTTGCAGGATTTTCCGGAGGCAGCACTGATGGAATCGTTCCAGGAGTTGCATGTGACGTCTGTAGACAGTCCACGTCTCACAGGCATATAGCAGGGTTGGGAGGACAATAGCTTTATAGACAAGCACCTTGGTATCCCTACGGATGTCCCGGTCCTCAAACACTCTCTGCTTCATTCGGGAAAATGCTGCACTTGCAGAGCTCAGGCGGTGTTGTATTTCGGCGTCGACTTTGGGCTACTGGTGGTGGGTCATGCTGCTGCTAACAAGTTACTCTGCTGTACATTTATGTCCAGGAGGGTCTTTTGTTAATAAGCCCACTTGCCCAACAGTTATTGTCCCTTCACAAACAGAGAAGGGAGGATTCAGAAGAATTAAGAGCACATCCCTAAGACATATTAAGGCAAGATAGGGAGTCTCTACATTCTATCATAGTCTCTATCTCACACTCAAGAGTCTTTGAATCTTTTGTATCGTGTAGTGGAAGAGATCAAATCTCTCCTTGCCGTTCCTTCTCAACATTTCCTCCTACCCTCTGATTTTGTCCTCTGACTAGAGCTGTGTGCTTTCAGTAGGTGTTGCTTGCAACAGTGCACAATAAAGTGGGTACCACCTTCTCAGGGTTTCCTCTGACGGTGAAATTGATCCATTTGGTTGCTAGGAGCCGACGGGTTGTTGCATACCTCTGTTGCCTCTTGTGAGGAGGAGGAGGGCATCTGTGCTGCAGCGTGGGCAAGTGCGGAGTGTGTGGAGGTAGCGGAGGAGGAGTGAAAACCCCTTGCATGGTGGCCAATGCAAAAGACATATACTGGAAAATGAAGTGGATGCTAGGGAAAGGTGTGAAAACAAGTAACACTATTGCAGATTTTGTACAAATACATGCAGGAAAGAAATGTGATATTCCACATCGTTTTAAAAGTGTAGGAAAGCCACTAATTGCCATCTTTTAAAAATATATACATAGATCTTTTACAGAACTATTTGTTAAACCATAAGGATGGAGACATCCTGAATCAGACAAAACCGGGAAAAAGAACTGAGGACAGTGACAGTGATGGTGTATGTATACATCTGTCTTTATATTTCTACAAGCACCAGAATTGAAGAGAGATATTGACAAGCTGGAATATGTCCAGAGGAAGACAGCTAAAATGATCAAGGGTCTGGACAACAAGCCCTATGAGGAGCGGCTTAAGGAGCTGGGCATGTTTAGCCTGAAGAAGAGAAGGCTGAGCGGAGACATGATAGCCATGTATAAATATGTGAGAGGAGGGAGCAAGCTTGTTTTCTGCTTCCTTGGAGACTAGAATGTGGAACAATGGCTTCAAACTACAAGAAAGGAGATTCCATCTGAACATGAGGAAGAACTTCCTGACTGTGAGAACCATTCAGCAGTGGAACTCTCTGACCTGGAATGTGGTTATGGCTCCTTCTTTGGAAGCCTTAAAACAAAGCCCGGATTGCCACCTGTCAGGGGTGCTTTGAATGCAATGTTCCTCTTTCTTGGCAGGGGGTTGGACTGGATGGCCCATGAGGTCTCTTCCAACTCTATGATTCTATATTTTCATGGTGGCTGCATGCTTCTTTGCCGCAGCTCGATAGCAATGAGAGTGAAATAATTTGCCTTTTTCACTTATTGGGAATGGAGAGAAAGTTGGGGAGCGCTCCTTTACTTGAAGGGGAAATGCTGGAGGAAATGTGGGGCGTTGGATAAGACAGAATGTCGGATAAGCGAAGGTAAGATAAGTTTTTGGTCGTGTCAGGAGCAACCGCTCCTGTTGTGAGAGAATTGGCCGTCTGCAAGGACGTTGTCCAGGGGACGCCTGGATGATTTTTGATGTTTTATCATCCTTGTGGGAGGCTTCTCTCATGTCCCCGCATGAGGAGCTGGATCTAATAGAGGGAGCTCATCCGCCTCTCCCCGGATTCGAACCTGCGACCTGTCGGTCTTCAGTCCTGCCGGCACAGTGCTTTAACCCACTGCGCCACCGGGGGCTCCGGTAAAATAAGTGAGATTAATACACAAGATTAGTACACAGCAAACAAGGTCACTATGCTGGCTGTTGTATTGGATCACTCATTGAACACTTTCCAAGTGTCTAGGACTGTGTGATGTATCAGTGAATAATGGGTGCAAATCCCAGTAGGGTGGCCTTTTGCAGCTGACAGAGGGTAATTTGTGTTTAAGTGCAGGCCAAGGTCTTTAGGCACTGCACCCAGTGTGCCGATCACCACTGGTACCACTTCTACAGGCTTGTGTCAGAGTCTTTTACTGGCTTGTGCCAGATTATTATTATTATTATTATTATTATTATTATTATTATTATTATTGTTTGAAACACAACAAGATGAGTCCACAGCAGGCACTCTACTGACTGTTGAATTCGATCACACGTCAGACACTTCCCAAGTGTCTAGGACTGTGTGATGTATCGGCGAATAATACATGCAGGTCCCAGTAAGGCGGCCTTCTGCTACTGTCAGATTGTAATTTTGTTAGCGCCGATTGTGTTTGAGTGCAGGCCAAGGTCTTTAGGCACTGCACACAGTGTGCCGATCACCACTGGGACCACCTTGACTGGCTTGTGCCAGAGTCTTTGCAGTTTATCTTTAAATTGTCATATCGTGTCAGCATTTCCAGTTGTTTCTCTGCAATCCTGCTGTCACCTGGGATTCAACGATCCACATTTTGTTTTTTAACACAATTGTGAGGTCAGGAGTATTATGTTCCAAAACTCTGTCTGTCTGTATCCGGAAGTCCCAGAGGAGTTTGGTGTGTTCATTCTCTATAACTCTTTCCAGCTTGTGATGCCACCAGTTCTTTGTCGCAGGCAGATGGTATTTGTGGCACAAGTTCCAATGAATCATCTGAGCAACGGTGTTGTGCCTCTGCTTGTAGTCTGTCTTTTTATCATTATTATTTTACTGACACAAAAGCACAGTATGTCACAGCAAACGAGATCTAGATGCTGGATTTCGTATCACAAAATCACAAGTCGAACACTTCCCAAGCGTCTAGGACTGTGTGATGCATTTTCGAATGATACGCGCAGATCCAAGTCAGGTGGCCTTTTGCAGTTGACAGATCATGATTTTGTTGATGTTTATTGTTTCCAAATGCCGGCTGAGATCTTTTGGCACGGCACCCAGTGTGCCGATGACCACTGGGACCACCTGGACTGGTTTATGCCAGAGCGTTTGCAGTTCGATTTTGAGGTCTTGATAGCGGCTGAGTTTTTCCTGTTGTTTTTCCTCAATATGACTGTCACCCGATATGGCGACATCAATAATCCAGACTTTTTTCTTTTCCACAATCATGGCGTATTGTGTTCCAAAACTTTGTCAGTCTGGATTCGAAAGTCCCGCAGTATTTTTGCGTGTTCATTTTCCAAGACCTTTGCAGGTTTATGATCCCACCAATTCTTTATTGTTGGTAGGTAGTACTTGTGACATAAGTTCCAGTGAATCATCTGGGCCACAGAGTTGTGCCTTTGTTTGTAGTCCATCTGTGTGATTTTCTTGCAACCTCTGAGGAGATGATCCATGGTTTCATCAGCTTCCTTGCACAGTCTGCATTTTGGTTCATCCGCTGATTTTTCAATCCTGGCCTTAATTGCATTGGTTCTGATGGCTTGCTCCTGGGCTGCAAGAACCAGGCCTTCTTCTGTCTCCTTCTTCAGGGTTCCATTCGTGAGCCATCACCAGGTCTTCTCCTTGTCAACTTTTCCTTCAATTTTGTCAAGGAACTGCACATGTAAGGCTTTATTGTGCCAGCTGTCAGCTCTGGTTTGTAGTGCAGTTTTCATGTACTGGTTCTTTGTCTGCTGTGTTTTGAGAAGTTTCCGATTATTGACTTCAAATTAAAGCAGGTTCTTGGCTTTCCTTTACATATTCTGCCAGGGCGTATTTTCTCCTCCTCCTCCTCCTCCTCCTCCTCCTCCTCCTCCTCCTCCTCCTCCTCCTCTGTTGGGGTTCAGCCTGTGTGTGAACTTGAACCTGATTTTCTGATTGTATTTCCTGATGAATGTGAATTCTGAGGCCAATTTAGATGATGATGGGTTGAGTAGTGAAAATCCTACAGCCTTGGAAAGCGAAAGTCAAGATTCCCATGAGAACATACATTCCGAGCCAAGCGGAGACGGTTCACTCCCTTTTCCTCCCAGTTTTAGCTCTCCAGAGAATCAGGCACCTGGCCTGCCTAATGAGGATAGGCGGGGGCAGATTTGGCAGAGTCGGGGAGAAGTCCAATGTTTACGCAGGTCAGCCAGATTGAAGGAAATCCAAACAAAATCTTCAGGGGTGTCTCGCAATAGATTTCTTGGCCTTAAATAGGACTGTTCTGAATACAGCTTCAGACCAGGCATCGTTCCAGTTTCATGTGCAAGCGTTTGCAGGTCTCCTGATTCAAGTGGTCTTGTTCCTCGGAGGTTTTCTAGATGTCCTAAGTACGGTTAGTGATTTGCTAACAGGTTCCAGGCTTCAGCAGTTTTGCTGTGGGTGGGTTTCATGATCTTGTTTATGGACATTTCTTGTTGCTGATTTTTACTGTGGCTTTTTACTTTTGCATTTTTCCCCTCTATTTTGTATTCATCTTTTATCAATAAAAAAGGATTGTTTCCTGAAGCCAAGTGTGGTGGATTGTTGTCTGAGGGTCCAGTTTCCTGCTCTGGGTTGCAACATCCTCCTCCTCCACTTCTTCTGCTTCTCCAGGAGCACCAGGAGCAGAATTCAAAACGATCTTGACAGATTAGAGAGATGGGCCAAAACTAACAAAATGAAGTCCAACAGTGACAAATGCAAGATACTCCACTTTAGCAGAAAAAATGAAATGCAAAGATACAGAATGGGGGACGCCTGGCTCGAGAGCAAGACGTGTGAAAAAGATCTTGGAGTCCTCGTGGACAACACGTTAAACATGAGCCAACAATGTGATGTGGCGGCAAAAAAAGCCTATGGGATTTTGGCCTGCATCAATAGGAGCCTAGTGTCTAGATCTAGGGAAGTCATGCTACCCCTCTATTCTGCTTTGGTTAGACCACATCTGGAATATTGTGTCCAATTCTGGGCACCACAATTCAAGAGAGATATTGACAAGCTGGAATGTGTCCAGAGGAGGGCGACTAAAATGATCAAGGGTCTGGAGAACAAGCCCTATGAGGAGCGGCTTAGGGAACTGGGCATGTTTAGCCTGAAGAAGAGAAGGCTGAGAGGAGATATGATAGCCATGTATAAATATGTGAGAGGAAGCCACAGGGAGGAGGGAGCAAGCTTGTTTTCTGCTTCCCTGGAGACTAGGACGCAGAACAATGGCTTCAAACTACAAGAGAGGAGATTCCATCTGAACATGAGGAAGAACTTCCTGACTGTGAGAGCCGTTCAGCAGTGGAACTCTCTGCCCCGGAGTGTGGTGGAGGCTCCTTCTTTGGAGGCTTTTAAACTGAGGCTGGATGGCCATCTGTTGGGGGTGCTTTGAATGCAATATTCCTGCTTCTTGGCAGGGGGTTGGACTGGATGGCCCTTGAGGTCTCTTCCAACTCTATGATGATGGTGATTCTTTTTCTCCTCCTCCTCCTCTTCTTCTTATTTTCAGGCAATAGGGTCAGTCCTCTATATCCACAGATTTTGCATCTATGGGGCCAATCATCCACAGCTTGTTATAAAAGATGCAGACGACAAACCTTGACTTTGCCAACACAACCATTGTCTTGTGGGGTTCCTCAGGGTTCAATATTGTCTCCCATGTTGTTTAACATCTACATGAAGCCACTGGGGGAGATAATCCAGAGTTTCGGGGTACGATGACGTCCAACTCTGTCACTCCTTTCCACCTGCTACTAAGCAAGCTGTTCAGGTCCTGAACCGGTGCTTGGCTGCTGTGACGGTCTGGATGAGGGCGAACAAATAGAAATTGAATCCAGACAAGACAGAGGTACTCCTGGTCAGTCGTAAGGCCGAACAGGGCATAGGGTTACAGCCTGTGTTGGACGGGGTTACACTCCCCCTGAAGACGCAGGTTCGCAGCTTGGGTGTGATCTTGGACTCATCGCTGAGCCTGGAACCCCAGGTTTCAGCGGTGACCAGGGGAGCATTCGCACAGTTAAAACTTGTGCGCCAGCTGTGCCCGTACCTTGGGAAGTCTGGCTTGGCCACGGTAGTCCACACTCTGGTTACATCCCATATAGACTACTGCAACTGCTCTCTACGTGGGGTTGCCTTTGAAGACTGCTCGGAAGCTTCAAATGGTCCAGCGTTCAGCAGCCAGGTTGCTAACAGGAGCGGCACTCAGGGAGCATACTACTCCTCTGTTGCGCCAGCTCCACTGGCTGCCAGTTTGCCACCGAGCACAATTTAAAGTGGTGGCGTTAGCCTATAAAGCCCTAAATGGTTTTGGCCCTACTTACCTCTCCGAACGCATCTCCTCCTATGAACCAACTAGGACACTAAGATCATCTGGGGAGGCCCTGCTCTCTGTCCCGCCTGCATCACAGGCGCACTTGGCGGGGACGAGAGACAGGGCCTTCTCAGTGGTGGCCCCTCGGCTGTGTCATGCCCTGCCTGCAGATATCAGATCGGCCCCCTCCCTGCTGGCGTTTTGGAGGAAAGTGAAGACCTGGCTGTTCGAACAAGCATTTGATTAAACAGTGTAATTGAACATAGGAATATGGAATAATGGATGATGAGACTGGATTCTGATTTTACTATTGAGGTGCTAATGATTGTTATACTGATGTTGAATGATTTATGTTACAATTGTTTTTAATTGTCCTATACTTGTCTCGTGATGTTTTGTATTGATGTTGTTCACCACTTTGAGTCACCTGAGGGTTGAGAAAAGCGGTATATAAATAAAGTAGGTAAAGGTAAAGGTTTTCCCCTGACATTAAGTCCAGTCATGTCTGACTCTGGGGTGTGGTGCTCATCTCCATTTCTAAGCCGAAGAGCCAGCGTTGTCCGTAGACACTTCTAAGGTCATGTGGCCGGCATGACTGCATGGAGCGCTGTTACCTTCCCGCTGGAGTGGTATCTATTGATCTACTCACATTTGCATGTTTTCGAACTGCTGGTTGGCAACAGCTAGGGCTGACAGCGGAAGCTCACGCCACTCCCCGGAATCGAACCTGCGACCTTTCGATCAACAAGCTCAGCAGCTCAGTGCTTTAACCCACTGCGCCACCGGGGCTGCCATATAAATAAAGTAAGTATGGTAAGTAAATAAATAAATATAAGCCACAGCATTTTTCGACGCCACTATATGTACTGGGACTTGAATATGTACAGATTTTGGCGCCCTAGACAGTTACCCACCTCTGCCCTAAAAGGACAGAGAAAAAACGAGAGAAGGCCTGCATCTATCAGCTGAAAGACTCCTTCCTTTTCTCCGGCTGAACATGAAGGGAAGAGAGGATGGGGAGGAAAGGGACCAGATGGTCTCCCTCAGGGAACCGGGGCCGGCCAGCGGACTGCCAGTTGCCCACCTTTAGATCTATTAGCTCTAATTTGCTTTGTAGTCTGATTGTCTGCCAAAAATCATGTACACAACGGAGGGGAAGGCGGCGCCGGAGACAAAAGGTCAGCGTTTGAAAGCAAGGTCCTTATCAGCATGCACGCTTCAAATCCAGCATCCTCCAAGGACATGCTTTTGGTTTTGTTCTATTTATCTTACATCTCTGCCAAGCGGTTGAACTGCTGCAACGCAGATATTAAGGAGGCTGTCACTTTTTCCTCGTGGCTCCCCCGGCCCCGAGAATCGAGGGAATTGTTATGTGATTCACCGATACCAAAGGACTGCTTGCTTCTAATTACAAAAAAATCGCCTGCTCTTCAGCTGTCAGGATGGAGCTGCTTCCAAGTCGGAGCCGTTACCCATTTGGAAAATGACTGATGATGGTTTCTAACCAGAGTGGAAGGATCCCTTTGAAGATCGGCAAGAGAAACCTGGCAGCTGATGTGGATGGTTGCGTCAACTGGAAACACATGCCGCAGTCAATATAACCTATCTTTCCTGGCAGTAGCCATGCCATCTATATAAATAGAAATGTAATGTTCGTTTGTGGGATTAACAGAACTCAAAAACCACTGGACAAATTGCCACCAAACTTGGCCACAAGACACCTACTAACCCAAGGAGTGACCATCACTCAAAAGAAAATGATTTTGTCATTTGGGGGTTGTTTTGTTGTTCATTCGTTCATTGCTGGGATTTATAGTTCACCTACAATCAAAGAGCATTCTGAACTCCATCAACAATGGAATTGAACCAAACGTGACACACAGGACTGCCATGAACAACAGAAAACACTAGAAGGGTTTGGTGAGCATTGATGTTGAGTTTGGGAGTTGTAGTACACCTATATCCAGAGAGCACTGTGGACTCAAACAATGATAGATCCGCATCAAATTTGGAATGAATACTCACTATGCCCAAATATGAACACAGATGGAGTTTGGGGAAATATACCTTGACATTTAGGACATTTGTAGTTACTGGGATTTATAGTTCACCTACAATCAAAGAGTATTCTGAACTCCACCAATGATGGAATTGAACCAAACATGGCACATAGAACTCCCATGAACAACAGAAAATACCAGAAGGGTTTGGTGAGCTCTGATGTTAAGTTTGGGAGTTGTAGTACACCTACATCCAGAGAGCACTGTGGACTCAAACAATGATAGATTAACATAACTCAAAAACATACACAAATATACACATACATATATGCATATATACACACACAAACACAGATCCGCATCAAATTTGGAACGAATACTCAATATGCCCAAATATGAACACAGATGGAGTTTGGGGAAAATATACCTTGACATTTAGGACATTTGTAGTTACTGGGATTTATAGTTCACCTACAATCAAATAGTATCTTGAACTCCACCAATGATGGAATTGAACCAAACGCGGCACATAGAACTCCCATGACCAACAGAAAATACCAGAAGGGTTTGGTGAGCTTTGATGTTAAGTTTGGGAGTTGTAGTACACCTACATCCAGAGAGCACTGTGGACTCAAACAATGATAGATCCGCATCAAATTTGGAACGAATACTCAATATGCCCAAATATGAACACAGATGGAGTTTGGGGAAAATAGACCTTGATATTTGGGAGTTGTAGTTACTGGGATTTATAGTTCACCTACAATCAAAGAGCATTCTGAACTCGACCAATGATGCAATTGAACCTAACATGGCACACAGGACACCCATGACCAACAGAAAACACTAGGGGGTTTGGTGGGCATTGGCCTTGAGTTTGGGAGTTGTAGTTCACCTACATCCAGAGAGCACTGTGGACTCAAACAATGATAGATCCGCATCAAATTTGGAACGAATACTCAATATGCCCAAATATGAACACAGATGGAGTTTGGGGAAAATATACCTTGACATTTGGGACTTTTGTAGTTGCTGGGATTTATAGTTCACCTACAATCAAAGAGTATCTTGAACTCCACCAATGATGGAATTGAACCAAACATGGCACATAGAACTCCCATGAACAACAGAAAATACCAGAAGGGTTTGGTGAGTTTTGATGTTAAGTTTGGGAGTTGTAGTACACCTACATCCAGAGAGCACTGTGGACTCAAACAATGATAGATCCACATCAAATTTGGAACGAATACTCAATATGCCCAAATATGAACACAGATGGAGTTTGGGGGAAATATACCTTGACATTTAGGACATTTGTAGTTACTGGGATTTATAGTTCACCTACAATCAAAGAGTATCTTGAACTCCACCAATGATGGAATTGAACCAAACATGGCACATAGAACTCCCATGAACAACAGAAAATACCAGAAGGGTTTGGTGAGCTTTGATGTTAAGTTTGGGAGTTGTAGTACACCTACATCCAGAGAGCACTGTGGACTCAAACAATGATAGATCCACATCAAATTTGGAACGAATACTCAATATGCCCAAATATGAACACAGATGGAGTTTGGGGAAAATATACCTTGACATTTGTAGTTACTGGGATTTATAGTTCACCTACAATCAAAGAGTATTCTGAACTCCACCAATGATGGAATTGAACCTAACATGGCACACAGGACTGCCATGAACAACAGAAAACACTAGGAGGGTTTGGTGGGCATTGACCTTGAGTTTGGGAGTTGTAGTACACCTACATCCAGAGAGCACTGTGGACTCAAACAATGATAGATCCGCATCAAATTTGGAACGAATACTCAATATGCCCAAATATGAACACAGATGGAGTTTGGGGAAAATATACCTTGACATTTGTAGTTACTGGGATTTATAGTTCACCTACAATCAAAGAGCATTCTGAACTCCACCAATGATGGAATTGAACCAAACGTGACACACAGGACTCCCATGACCAACAGAAAACACTAGGAGGGTTTGGTGGGCATTGGCCTTGAGTTTGGGAGTTGTAGTTCACCTACATCCAGAGTGCACTGTGGACTCAAACAATGATAGAAAATAAAAAATTTACAACAGCAAAACAACAGAGAGTAAACAATCAGGCGCATCAAATCACTCTCAACAAATGATTCCCCCAAGCACTTCCAAGCCATTAAATGCTAATCAAGGTGGTCAGTTGAAACTTTCACACCTAGCTCCAGCAGACAAAGGTCCTTGGTCCCACCTTAGTCATTCCACAGATATATAAACCCATTTTCCTACTTCCAACAGACCTCACTACCTCTGAGGATGCTTGCCATAGATGCAGGCGAAACGTCAGGAGAAAATGCCTCCAGAACACGGCCATATAGCCCGAAACAACCCAGTGATTCCGGCCATGAAAGCCTTCTGTGTCTAGAGTTCCATTCCGCATTGAAGGGCAGGTCGTCCTTGGGAATGCCAGAGAGCTCTGATAATTTATTTGCTGAACTTCTCAGTCTCGCAATGAAATTTCCAAGTAAAATTATTATTGCTGGGTTGTTGTAGGTTTTTCGGGCTATATGACCATGTTCTAGAAGCATTCTCTCCTGACGTTTCGCCTGCATCTATAGCAGGCATCCTCAGAGGTTGTGAGGTCCAATGGCCAGGTCCTGCCCTTTTTTCTAGCTGTTTGAGGGTCAGATTTTAAAACATTACGAAAAATTAGACAGGTCAAAGATAAGGATAAACATCTAAAGAAAATGCTTACAGGCGTTTTAATCTCCCCCGAAGGCTGATTTCTGCGAGCCCCCTTTTTAATGCAAAGGAAGGGAAAGTTCTTTACATAACAACAGTCTGTACGCTTACCTAAGGCAGGCACCAATGAGGAATGGCTTTGTCCAAATCTCGTTGTCATTTGATTGGTCAGCACTACCTGGAAGAAGTGAGAGGAAAGAAATCGACATGGAATACTAGCCGTCCCTTGTCCTGCATTGCTGTGGCTCAGTCTGTGTATATGTGCTTTGTTTGTGTGTGTATATATATATATATATATATTTGTGTATATGTGTATTTGCGTGTGTGTGTGTGTGTGTATATATATATATATGGTTATGGGCATGCATTGTAATATATATTTTTTATTTTTTTGGCTTTTGAAGTCCCTTCTGCTGTGTTTTTCAGTGTTTTTATGAGTGATGGTCACTCGTTGGCTGGATAGGTGTTGTTGGGGTTCAGCCTGTGTATGAACCTGAACCTGATTCTCTGATTGTATTTCCTGATGCCAATGAAGATGTTGATTCTGAGGAAAATGTAGAAGATGACGGTTTATGTAGTGAAACTCCTGCAACCTTGAAAAGTGAAAGTCCAAATTCCCATGATAATATTTCAGAGCCAAGTGGTGAACTTTCACTCCTTTTTCCTCCCAGTCTTAGCTCTCCAGAGAATCTGACACCTGGTCTCTCTAATGAGGAAAGGAGAGGGCAGATTTGGCAGAGCAGGGGAGAATCTCAAAGTTTACGAAGGTCAGCTAGACTGAGAGAAATGCAAACAAAGCCAGCAGGCGTGTCACGTAATAGATTTCCCGGCCTTAAGAACCTCGCGCCTGGATGCATCTTCAGACCAGGCATCGTTCCAGATTCAAGCATCATCCTTGGCAGGTCTCCTGATTCCAGTGGCCTTATTCCTAAGAGGCTTCCTAGTTGCTTCAAGTACGGTTAGTGGATTGCTAACAGGTTCCAGGATTTAGCAGTGTTACTGCGGGTTTTTGATCTTGTTCATGGACATTTCTTGTTGCTGATTTTTACTGTGGCTTTTTACCTTGCATATTTCCTCTATTTTTGTACTCATCTTTCTTCAATAAAAAAAGGATTGTTTTTCCTGAAGTCAAGTGTGGTGGATTGTTGTCTGAGGGTCCAGTTTCCTGCTCTGGGTTGCAACAGGTGTCTTGTGTCCAAATCTGGTGTCAATTCATCCAGTGGTTTTTGAGTTATGTTAATCCCTCAAACAACCATTACATTTTAATGTATATAGTCTAGCCATCCTCTGCCACACGTTGCTGTGGCCCAGTCTGTGTATATGTGTTTGTGTGCGTATATATGCATATATGTGTGTGTGTATATTTGTGTATGTTTTTGAGTTATGTTAATCCCACAAATGAACATTACATTTTTATTTATATAGACTAGCTGTACCCGCCATGTGTTGCTGTGGCCAACCTTCCCTCCCTGTTTCTCTCCTTCTTTCTTTCCCTCCTTCCTTCCTTCCCTCCCTCTTTCTTTCCTTCCCTCTTTTTCTTTCCCTTCTTTCTTCCTTCTTTTTCTTTTCTCGCTTCCTTTGCCCTTGCTTCCATACTTCCTTGACTCCTTCCTTCCTTCCTCCCTTCCTTCCCTCCCGCTCTCCCTCTTTCATTCCTTCTCTCCTTCCTTCCCTCTTTCACTTCTTTATTTCCTTCTCTTCTTCCTTCCTTCTCTACCTTTCTAACTTTCCTTCCTTCCAGGAGCTCACCCCGCAACTTGGGAAACTGCAAGTCGCTTCTGGTGTGAGAGAATTGACCGTCTGCAAGGACATTGTCCAGAGGACATTGCCTGGATGTTTTACCATCTTGTGGGAAGCTGCTCTCATGTCCCTGCACGGGAAGCTGGAGCTGACAGACAGGAGCTCACCCTGCGACTTGAGAAATTGCAAGTCGCTTCTGGTGTGAGAGAATTGGCCGTCTGCAGGGACGTTGCCCAGGGGACGCCTGGATGTTTTACCATCCTATGGGAAGCTACTCCCATGTCCCCGCATGGGAAGCTGGAGCTGACAGATGGGAGCTCACCCTGCTCCCTGGAGTCAGTCCGGCACAAGGGTTTAACCCATTTTGGGCTGGATTCTGCCAACTTCTCTAGTTATGTTTTCCGGCGAACGCCATCCACGTAAAACAAAACGGGATTTATTTTTAGCAGCGTGGCAATAAAACGAGAAATCCCAGCAGGCGTGCAAAACTGCAGCTTAAGGAGGTGCCGAGTTACCTGGAAACAGGAGCGAGAAAGAGAGAGAGAGAGAGACAAGAACCATTCCAGGACTTGCGTAAGCTTCATTCCTGCACAATCCTTGTCTGCGTGGTAGGAATTCAGGGGGGAAAGAGCCACCTATAAATAGTCGTAGCTCAAGTGCGCCCTCCACTGGTGCAACGCTAGCTGGGACTATCGGCATACACAATCCCTCCAAAGAATTAAATTTGAAAAAACAAAAACAAAACCAGACTATTACCTTCTAGGGCTCAAAGACTTTGAATTAAGCCGCTCCTCATAGGGCATGTTCTCCAGACCCTTCATCATTTTACTTGCCCTCCTCTTCCCTATGACTTCCTCTCACATACTTATACATAACTCTCATCATGTCTCCTCTCAGCCTTCTCTTCTTAAGGCTAAACATGCCCAGCTCTTTAAGCTGCTCCTCATAGGGCATGTTCTCCAGACCCTTGATCATTTTACTTGCCCTCCTCTTCCCTATGACTTTCTCTCACATACTTATACACGGCCCTCATCGTGTCTCCTCTCAGCCTCCTCTTCTTAAGGCTAAACATGCCCAGCTCTTTAAGCCGCTCCTCATATGACTTGTTCTCCAGACCCTTGATCATTTTAGTCGCCCTCCTCTTCCCTATGACTTCCTCTCACATACTTATACACGACTCTCATCGTGTCTCCTCTCAGCCTTCTCTTCTTAAGACTAAACATGCCCAGTTCTTTAAGCCGCTCCTCATAGGGCATGTTCTCCAGACCCTTGATCGTTTTACTTGCCCTCCTCTTCCCTATGACTTCCTCTCATATACATGGTCCTCATTGTGTCTCCTCTCAGCCTTCTCTTCTTAAGGCTAAATATGCCCAGATCTTTAAGCCGCTCCTCATATGACTTGTTCTCCAGACCCTTGATCATTTTAGTCGCCCTCCTCTTCCCTATGACTTCCTCTCACATACTTATACACGGCCCTCATCGTGTCTCCTCTCAGCCTTCTCTTCTTAAGGCTAAACATGCCCAGTTCTTTAAGCTGCTCCTCATAGGGCATGTTCTCCAGACCCTTGATCATTTTACTTGCCCTCCTCTTCCCTATGACTTTCTCTCACATACTTATACATGACTCTCATCATGTCTCTTCTCAGCCTTCTCTTCTGGGCATGTTTAGCCTGAGAGCCATTCAGCAGTGGAACTCTCTGCCCCAGAGTGTGGTGGAGGCTCCTTCTTTGGAAGCTTTTAAACAGAGGCTGAATGGCCATCTGTCGGGGCTGCTTTGAATGCAATTTTCCTGCTTCTTTGCAGAATAGGGTTGGACTGGATGGCGCACGAGGTCTCTTCCAACTCTAGGATTCTATGTTCAGCAGTGGAACTCTCTGCTTCGGAGTGTGGTAGAGGCTCCCTCTATGATTCCATGAAGCTTAGCACATGTTCATTGTACAGCGTATTATTTTGAGTGCAGCAAATCTACCTCATCTGGTTTAACTTCCTATTTCACACTTGCACCCACTCAAGAAGCGAACCCGAACCCAACGCCCCAAAAACTCACAGCTAATGTGTGATCGTTGGCGATACTGATCAGCTGCTGAGCCAGGCCGTTCAAGAGCCGTGTTCGCAGGGAGAGATCTTCCCAGTCGTGTCGGAAAGGAAAGGCAATGCCATCAATCGCCACCAGCCGGACCTAATGACAGGACACAAAGGCAGGTGGATGACAATGAGAAGCAAATGGCTGGGTTCAGTGCTCTCTGGGTAAGGGTAAACTACAACTCCCATATGCCAAGGGCAGTCACCCCCAAACCTTGCCAGTATTTACAGTTGATCATATTGGATCTGTATGCCAAGTTTGGTCCAGATCCATTGTTGGTTGGGTTCTCAGTGCTCTCTGGATGTAAGTGAACTACAACTCCTATAAATGATAATAATCTATATAAATAAAAATGTAATGTTCGTTTGTGGTATTCACAGAACTCAAAAACCACTGGACGAATTGGTACCAAATTTGGACACAAGACACCTAACAGTCCAATTTATGTCCTCCACTCAAAAAAACCCCCAAAGAAACAGCAGAAACCCCAAAAATCCACACAAGGGAAGAGCAGCCATTACAGCACTGAGAGCCAAGCACGTGCGCACGCACGGCCATACAAATAGAACTGTATGTTCTTCACTCAAAAAATCTGATTTTGTCATTTGGGAGTTGTTGCTGGGATTTATAGTTCACCTACAATCAAAGAGCATTCTGAACCCCACCAACGATGGAATTGAACCAAACTTGGCACACAGTTCTCCCATGACCAGCAGAAAATACTGGAAGGGTTTGGTGGGCAGTGTCCTTTGGTTTTGGAGTTGTCGTTCACCTACATCCAGAGATCACTGTGGACTCAAACAATGATGGAACTCTACATGAATACTCCATATGCCCAAATTTGAACATTGGTGGAGTTTGGGGAAAATAGAATCTTGACATTTGGGAGTTGTAGTTGCTGGGATTTATAGTTCACCTACAATCAAAGAGCATTCTGAACCCCACCAATGATGGAATTGAACCAAACTTGGCACACAGTTCTCCCATGACCAGCAGAAAATACTGGAAGGGTTTGGTGGGCAGTGTCCTTTGGTTTTGGAGTTGTAGTTCACCTACATCCAGAGATCACTGTGGACTCAAACAATGATGGATCTGGACCAAACTCTACACGAATACTCCATTTGCCCAAATTTGAACATTGGTGGAGTTTGGGGAAAATAGAATCTTGACATTTGGGAGTTGTAGTTGCTGGGATTTATAGTTCACCTACAATCACAGAGCATTCTGAACCCCACCAACGATAGAATTGGGCCAAACCTCCCACACAGAACCCCCATGTGGGCCACAGCAACGCGTGGCAGGGGACAGCTAGTAAATAATAATAATCTATATAAATAAAAATGTAATGTTCATTTGTGGGATTAACATAACTCAAAAACCACTGGACGAATTGACACCAAATTTGGACACAAGACACCTATCAGGCCAACGAGTGACCTTCAGCCATAAAAACTGAAAAACACAGTGGAAGGAACTTAAGCCAAAAAATTAAAAAAAATACATTACAACGCATGCATGACTTTTATTATATCCATAGATAGATAGATGCATAGATAGATAGATATCTTTCCACTACATTACAGAGACCAAAATGCCCCTTAATTCAAAGGAAACCCACTTTTCAGTATGATTTGCTCAGTACCACACAGAAGACTGCCTCCCTCCTATCTGTGTAGTGAGCTCACAGAAGCAATGAGCAAAATACACACAGCGGCACCCTTCTGTGCAGGGAAGGCATCCTTCTTACTGTCCCTCTGGGTGTTTGCTTTGCCTAACCATTCTATACATAATTCAGAAGAAAGTCAACAAGGACGCCCAAGGCTCATTCCTATCACTGTGCTTAATTATGATATATTAGGATTCCTTCACTGCAGCGATCTACGCCGCAAAAATTATTCATTTGTCACAAGTACGGCTTGCTGTGCCTACATCATTTCAAGCTTTGCCTCCCAAGCCGGAATAGTTTGGCATAGCTTCCCCAGAAAAGACGGCAATTCTATATTGGTCAAGGTGCATATAGTCCCTGAAGGTGGTTTTTATTTTGTATCAAAAGCATTGCATAAATATAAAACCGATAGAAATAGGAGTGCAGGTGGCTAAATATCCTTTGACCAAAAACGGGCAACAGCAACAGCATTGTCTGTGGCCTCCAACAAGTCTTCCTCTGTACATGAGGCAGGGCATTGTGGACAAGCATCCAGATGCGGAGTTGTCTGTTCTGTTCCACAGTCACACAAGGTGTGGATCTTTTAGGTTGTACAATTTTGCCAGGTTGTCTTTTGATCTGCACAATCCACTTCTGAGTCTGTTCAGGGACTTCCAAGTGGCCCATTCTTGGTTTGCCTCTCTCGCCGGGGGGGGGGGGGGGGGATCCAATTGGAATTTTCTGCTTTAGTTGCCCAGAGGGATACCCTTGCTGTTGCTGGGGGGGACGCCAAGAAGAGTGGTAGTTCTCATAGAGCTATTCCTTGATTTGAGTCTACTGGGAGGAGGCTGGTAGCCATGTAGTGGGTGGCTTTCACAGGGTTCAACCTTATTCCTCTCACATTTAGCAGCAACTTCCCATCACACAATGGGGGGGGGGGGGCAATGCCAGCTAGTTTGTAGTTTATCAACAGGTGTAGGTTTAAGACATCCTGTGATTATTCTGCATGTTTCATTCAATGCTATGCTAACCTAGGTTGCATGAAGTGGGAGTTCTCATTAGACCTTTCCTTGATTGGAGTCTACTGGGAGGAGGCTGGTAGCCATGCAGTGGTTGGCTTTCACAGGGTTCAACCTTATTTCTCTCACATTTAGCAGCAACTTCCCATCGCACATCGGGGGGGGGGGGGCAATGCCACCTAGTTTGTAGTTTATGAATAGGTGTAGGTTTAAGACATCATGTGATTATTCTGCATGTTTCATTCAATGCTATGCTCACATGCTTTGCATGGGCAGACCTCTGCCAAACAGGGCAGGCATACTCGGCAGTTGAGTAAGACAAGGCTAGGGCTGATGTTCTTACTAATTTTGTGTCTGCATCCCATGTGCTGCTGGTAAGTTTCCATAGGATGTTATTGCGTGCAGCTACTTTGTGCTTGGTGTTCAAGCAGAGTTTCCTATATGCTAGTATTTGATCCCTGAAGGTGGTCAGGTTATATATCTATCTATACACATAATAAAATTGAAAATATGTGTGTGTGTGTGTGTGTGTGTGTGTGTGTGTGTGGCGGGGGTGTCCTACTTAGACAACCTCCTGCCTCTCCAAATAGCTATAACTTCCACCACACAGGAGGAAGTACTTCATCAGTGTCACAAATGGACAGTGAAGCAACAGCTCCCCTGGTGGCCAGAACGCCCTCATGAAAAAGCTGGATTGTTAAATAGCCTCTGTGTGTCTGTCTATATATGTTGTGTGTCTATGGCATTGCATGTTTGCCATGTATATGTACATTGTAATCCGCCCTGAGTCCCCTGCAGGGTGAGAAGGGCGGAATGTAAATCTATATAAATAAAAATGTAATGTTCGTTTGTGGTATTCAAAGAACGAAAATGTAATGTTCGTTTGTGGTATTCACAGAACGAAAATGTAATGTTCGTTTGTGGTATTCACAGAACTCAAAATCCTATGGACGAATTGACACCAAATTTGGACACAAGACACCTAACAACCCAATGTATGTCCTTCACTAAAAAAATATATGATTTTCTCATTTGGGAGTTGTAGTTGCTGGTATTTATAATTCACCTACAATCAAAGAGCATTCTGAACCCCACCAACGATGGAATTGAACCAAACTTGGCACACAGTTCTCCCATGACCAATAGAAAATACTGGAAGATTTTGGTGGCCAATGTCCTTTGGTTTTGGAGTTCTAGTTTCCCTACATCCAGAGATCACTGTGGACTCAAACAATGATGGATCTGGACCAAACTCTACAAGAATACTCAATATGCCCAAATGTGAACACTGGTGGAGTTTGGGGAAAATAGAATCTTGACATTTGGGAGTTGTAGTTGCTGGGATTTATAGTTCACCTACAATCACAGAGCATTCTGAACCCCACCAACGACAGAATTAGGCCAAACCTCCCACACAGAACCCCCATGTGGGCCACAGCAATGCTAGTAATGAATAAATAAATAAATAAAATGAACTGACTCAACATGATGGAAGATGCAGTTCTCCCTGCACAGACAATGAATCTGAGACACATTTGGCACATAGAACATGACCAACAAAAAATACTGGAGAGGGTTGGGGGAGTTGACCCTGATGTATAGGTGTTGTAGGTACTGGGGTGTATAGTTTTGGGTTTTTTTTAACCGAAGAGACCCAGTAAAGATTTCAAAGAACCAGGAGGATTCCTGGAGCATACTTTCAGAGGGATTTGCAAGCTTCAGAAATCTTCCCCCTCCTATTTCCCCCCCACACTCCTTCTGTGAAGGGAGGATTTCCTGCTGAAAAGAAGAAAAGCAAAAGATGGAAAGCGTAAAAGGCATTCCTTGCTCATAGCCGCTGACACTTTGGGTACATTCGAGCATCACTTCTGCCAGAATGCAGGAAGGGCTTCACAGTTACCCAAACTGGCACACGCTGAAGGCTTGACACATTTCAAGCCCTGAGCTATTTTCCACTGATGCGCAGAGTCAATAACACAAGGGAAGGCATGCCCTTTTATAGCCTCCGCTTTGGCTGGGCAGAGAGCGCGTTCCAGGCTTATCTCCTCTCTAGAGAGCAGATACAGAACTACAGAAAACACAGCCATACACACAACACAGGCAATCCAACTTGGAACAATTGTTGCTCAAGTGACTTGATTCCGAAGGAAGGAAAGTACAGCTCAATGTGTTCCAGTGAGGATAACAAAGAACGTTGGAGAAGAGCTTCCAGGATGTCCTTGAACTAGACCAAGGGTCCTCAAACTATGGCCCAGGGGCCGAATACGGCCCTCCAAGGTCATTTACCCGGCCCTCGCTCAGGGTCAACCTAAGTCTGAAACAACTTGAAAGTACACAACAACAACAACACTATCTCATCAGCCAAAAGCATGCCCACACTTCCCATTGAAATACTAATAAGTTTATATTTGCTAAAATTGTTCTTCAATTTAATTATTGTATTGTTTTTAGGTGTTTTTTGCACTACAAATAAGATATGTGCAGTGTGCATAGGAATTCATTCATGCTTTTTTCGAATTATAATCCAGCCCTCCAACAGTTTGAGGGACTGTGACCTGGCCCTCTGTTTAAAAAGTTTGAGGACCCCTGGACTAAGGCCTAATTCACACTCTGAGACCTACCTCACACAGAGGCTTCTGTCACAGACTAAGGCCTACCTCACACAGAAGCTTCTCTCACAGACTAAAGCCCATATTACTCTGTGAGGCCTACCTCACACAGACTTCTCTCACAGAGTAAAGCTTACCTCACACTGTGAGGCCTACCTCACACAGAGACCTTTCTCACAGACTAAAGCCTACCTCACACTGTGAGGCCTACCTCACACTGAGACTTCTCTCACAGACTAAGGCCTACCTCACACTGTGAGGCATTCTCTCACAGACTAAGGCCTACCTCACATTTGAGGCCTTCTCACAGACAGAGACTAAGGCCTACCTCACACAGAGACTTCTCTCACAGACTAAGGCCTACCTCACACTGTGATGCCTACCTCACACGGAGACTTCTCTCACAGACTAAGGCCTACCTCACAATGTGAGGTATTCTCTCACAGACTAAGACCTACCTCACATTGTGAGGCCTTCTCACAGACTGAGACTAAGGCCTACCTCACACAGAGACTTCTCTCACAGACTAAAGCCTACCTCACACTGCGAGGCCTACCTCACACTGCGAGGCCTACCTCACACTGCGAGGCCTACCTCACACTGCGAGGCCTACCTCACACTGCGAGGCCTACCTCACACTGCGAGGCCTACCTCACACTGCGAGGCCTACCTCACACTGCGAGGCCTACCTCACACTGCGAGGCCTACCTCACACTGCGAGGCCTACCTCACACTGCGAGGCCTACCTCACACTGCGAGGCCTACCTCACACTGTGAGGTCTACCTCACACAGAGACTTCTCTCACAGACTAAAGCCTATCTCACACTGTGAGGCTTACCTCACACAGAGACTTCTCTCACAGACTAAGGCCTACCTCACACTGTGAGGCATTCTCTCACAGACTAAGACCTACCTCACACTGTGAGGCATTCTCACAGACTGAGACTTTAGCCTACCTCACACAGAAGCTTCTCTCACAGACTATAGCCTATTTCACACTGTGAGGCCTACTTCACACAGAGACTTCTTTCACAGACTAAGTCCAACCTCACACTGAGGCATTCTCTCACAGACTAAGATTTACCTCACATTGTGAGGCCTACCTCACACAGAGACTTCTTTCACAGACTAAGGCCTACCTCACACTGTGAGGCATTCTCTCACAGACTAAGACCTATCTCACATTGTGAGGCCTTCTCACAGACTGAGACCTTTCTCCCACTGAGGTTTCCCTCTGACTGACAGCTACTAAACCACAGGCACACCTGCTTATATAGAACTGCAGCTTTTCCTGAGTCACTGCATTCATTTAATCCTTTCTGTGCTTTTTAATATTTCTGACATGCTGTACCCAAATGCGTATTCAGGGCTGAACAGGATTGCAATCCCAGAGCCGCCGTCCCATGCTTGAACCATCACACCACAAGAGAATATGGGCCTATTTCTCTGGCTACAAAGCCTCAGAGCAGATCCAGATAGCAGGAGCAAAACCTTTACCTAAAAATGCACAAAAATGCCTGCTAACCATATTTAGCCGACACATTTGTACCCAAAATTAGGTCGGCAGCCAACTGTGTTAATGCTAAGGTCAAGACACAGGCAACACTTTACCAGGGTGTGCTTCAAAAAGCGGAGGATACAGGGGAACGAGTTGGGGAGTATTTATAACTACAAGTGGAGAAAAAGGAAGAAGGGAACACAAGGAGAGAAAGTGGAGAAGCAGAGATAACTCAGGAGCTCAGCACACCACATCTCCACTGGCTCATCAATGGGCTTTAACCCATCAATATCAGTGGGTCCTTATCTCTGGTCTGAATTGAATCAGTATTAGAAGTGAGCTGTAAGGACAAAGGACAACCACCACACCCGCTAAATAGGAAATCTGCTACAAAACAGGAGCTTTTTGTTGAGTTGCAGGGTCAGATGGTGAAAACAGAAGAACGGCCTGCCTCAGGGGAGTGTGCTCACAAATAATTACACAAATAATCAGCCACTCTCAGAAGGGACAGAAAGTTTCATCTATACTGATGATCATGCCATCACCACCCAAGCAGGGAGCTTTGAAATGGTTGAACAGAAGCTCTCTGAAGCTTGAAGTGCTGTTATTGCCTATTACAGGGGAAACCAGCTGATTCCTAATCCATCTAAAACACAGACATGTGCTTTTTATCTTAAGAACAGGCAAGCATCTCGAGCTCTGAGGATGACCTGGGAAGGAATCCCACTGGAGCATTGCAGCACACCCAAATACCAAAGAGTCACACCAGACCGCACTCAGACTTATATGAAGTACTGCTTGGATATCAAGCAAAAAGTGGGCATTAGAAATAATATATGAAAGATGACTGGCACAACCTGGGGATCACAACCAGATACAGTGAAGACATCTGCCCTTGCGCTTTGCTACTCTGCTGCTGAATATGCATGCCCAGTGTGGAATACATCTCACCACGTTACAACAGTGGGTGTGGCTCTTAAAGAGATAGGCCGCATTATCACAGGATGTCTATTTTAAATCTTTGTGTGTTATTGTCTATATGTGAGTTATATTAATTGTATTGTTTATTTGCTTATTGCTTGTTGTTTTTACTGATGTGTTGTTGGGCTTGGCCTCATGTAAGCTGCTCCGAGTCCCTTGGGGAGATGGTGGTGGGGTATAAATAAAGTTTTATTATTATTATTATTATCCCTCACACCGCTGGAGAAATTACACTGTTTAGCTGTAATAGCCAGCAATTAAAGGACCAAAACACTGACATCTTCATCCTATCCTCTATTCTGATATTAGCCAGTAAGCCAATGCAACTGGAAAAGCTTACACAATATGAGGATGTAAAGTTCAAACTACAAAGACTCTAGCACAAACCAGAGTAAAGGTGGTCCCAGTGATGATCGGCACTGGGTGCAGTGCCTAAAGACCTTGGTCTGCACTTAAAAACAATCGGCGCTGACAAAATCACCACCTGTCAGCTGCAAAATGCCACCTTACTGGGATCTGCACACATTATTTGCCGATACATCACACAGTCCTAGACAACTGGGAAGGGTCTGACATGTGATCGATACAAAAGCCAGCATTGTGACTTGTTTGTTGTGTACTACTCTTGTGTATCAAATAATAATAATAATTATCTATCTATCTTCTAACTACACATAATAAAAGTGAAAATATGTATGTGTGTATGTGGCACGGGTACAATTTCATGTTTCCTCCACCACAGACATCCCAGTGTTTCTGACTCTCGGCACATGGAACCCCCATGACCAATAAAAAATACTGGAGGTCTTTGAAGGGGTTGATAGGAGTTGTAGTTCACCTATATGTAGTTCACCAATAAGTCTAAACTAAATATATATTATAGAATTTCATCCTAGATATGATGTGTTTCCTCCACCACAGACATCTCAGTGTCTCTTTCTCTCTCCGTTGGTGTGGAAATTGCATGGCACCGCCCACTGCCTCTCCCTTAACCCTTTCCTACTCTTTTCTATGGCACACAGGAAACAGAGGAATTGATCAGCAACTGAACATACTGTAGGGGTTTAGGGAGACTTGACATCTTCAGCCCATCTTCTATTTGGATATCAGCCAGCAAGACAATGCCTCAAATTAAAAAACAGCTTCCTATGATTTACAGAGAAACTTGCGGGAACACCTCAGTAAGCGAGAGTCCATAAGTGGCAGGCTAAAACCCAGTACCTCAATCAGTAGCTGTGACTGGATGAGAAACTCATCTTAACTGTCCCCTCAACTCCCTTCTGACAAGATAAATATAGCAGTATACCTGGGTTCAATATGGTCAAGCTGTCCATACTGCTCTGATGTAAAGAAGTCTCATATATTTCAAGGAAACCACTGCTTTTTTGGCTCCTTTCATGCTCACAGGACCTGTCTTGACCCCCTACCTTTGGGTGTTCAGAGAGGAAGTCAGGCAGGAGATAGACCTGTGCCAACAGCTCCACATAGTCATGGCAACGGAAGTAGTAGATATGGGAGAGGATATTTTCAAGGGAGAAAGTCTCCAAGGCTGGTGGATGGTCTGAAAGGGGGGGAAAAGAAGGAGAACAATCACATACACATTGTATACCCTCACCCTAGAATCATAGAGCTGGAAGAGACCTCGTGGGTCATCCAGAAGCAGGAAAATCACATTCAAAGCACCCCTGACAGATGGCCACCCAGCCTCTGTTTAAAAGCTTCCAAAGAAGGAGCCTCCACCACACTCTGGGGCAGAGAGTTCCACTGCTGAACGGCTCTCACAGTCAGGAAATTCTTCCTAATGTTCAGGTGGAATCTCCTTTCTTGTAGTTTGAAGCCATTGCTCCATTGCATCCTAGTCTCCAGGGCAGCAGAAAACAAGCTTGCTTCCTCCTCTCTATGACTTCCTGTCATGCATTTATATTCCAGGCGTGGTCTAACCAAGGCGGAATAGAGGGGTTGCATGACTTCCTTAGATCTAGACACTATGCTCCTATTGATGGAGGACAAAATCCCATTGGTTTTTTTCTGCCGCCGCATCACATTGTTGGCTCATGTTTAACTTGTTGTCCACGAGGACTCCAGGATCTTTTTCACAGGTACTGCTCTCGAGCCAGGCATTGTCCCCATTCTGTATCTTTGCATTTCGTTTTTCCTGCCAAAGTGGAGTATCTTGCATTTGTCCCTGTTAAACTTCATTGTGTTATTTTTGGCCAATCATCTCTCTAATCTGTGAAGATCATTTTTAATTCTGCTCCTGTCTTCTGGAGTATTGGCTCCCCCTCCCAATTTGGTGTCGTCTGCAAACGTGATCCTGCCTTCTAACCCATCATCTAAGTCGTTAATAAAGACAAGCATCCCGAGCTCTGAGGATCACCTGGGAAGGAATCCCACTGGAGCATTGCAGCGCACCCAAATACCTGGGAGTCACTCTGGACCGTGCTCTGACCTACAAGAAGCACTGCCTGAACATCAAGCAAAAAGTGGGTGCTAGAAACAATATCATACTAAAGCTGACTGGCACAACCTGGGGGTCACAACCAGACACAGTGAAGACATCTGCTCTTGCGCTGTGCTACTCTGCTGCTGAGTACGCATGCCCAGTGTGGAACACACCTCACCACAATAAAACAGTGGATGTGGCTCTTAATGAGACATGCCGCATTATCACGGGGTGTCTGCGCCCTACACCACTGGAGAAATTACACTGTTTAGCCGGTATCGCACCACCTGACATCCGCCGGGAAGTAGCAGCCAATAGTGAAAGGACCAAGGCAGAGACATCTCCAGCTCATCCCTTGTTTGGGTATCAGCCAGCACGTCAACAACTTAAATCAAGACATAGTTTTCTAAGATCTACAGAGACACTCGCTGGAACACCTCAGCAAGCGAGAGTCCAAAAGTGGCAGGCTCAAACCCAGAACCTCAATTCATGGCTGATACCAAAGGAGAAACTCCCCCCTGGGCACACAGAAAACTGGGCAACTTGGAAGGCGCTGAACAAACTGCGCTCTGGCACCATGAGATGCAGAGCCAACCTTCAGAAATGGGGCTACAAAGTGGAATCCTCGACATGCGAGTGTGGATAAGAGCAAACCACTGACCACCTGCTGCAATGCAACCTGAGCCCTGCTATATGCACAATGAAGGACCTTCTTGCAGCAACACCAGAAGCACTTCAAGTGGCCAGATACTGGTCAAAGGACATTTAATCAACTACCAAACTCACAAATTTTGTATTTTGTCTGTTTGTTTGCTTTGTTCTGTTAGAAATGTCAGGGGTGATTTGAATGCAATATTCCTGCTTCTTGGCAGAATGGGGTTGGACTGGATGGCCCATGAGGTCTCTTCCAACTCTTTGATTTTATGATTCTATGAATGTGATCACAAACCTTCATCTGGATGCGTCTCTGCAATAAGCCGGCAATGCTGGACACAGGCTGCTGCCATATCGGCCACTCGGTCAACCATAAAGCTCCCTTCCGTATCGATGAAAACGGCTTCTCCAGCGAGCCCTCCAAAGCTCTCCGGGATTTGTACATCCACCGTCAATTGCATGCTGTAAAAGGAGATACGGTCACAAGAGAGAAATACTTTGATATCCATATTGACCTGGAATTTTTGGACAAAGATTTCAGATCTGAGCTTTGACTGTTTACCATAGCTGTGTTTTGCCAACACCCGGAGCGCCGCAGATCTCCGTGATTTTGGCCAGCTGAATGCCGCCACCCAGGACTCCATCCAGAGCAGAGCAGAACGTCACGACAAAGCCTTGGGCTTGCTCTTTTTCCAAAAGTTCGAGCGCTGTATATTTCCTGATAGATGTGGCTTCCCCAGAAGCCTTTCCTCCTTCGTCCTGTTGCTCCCGTTTGACCACTTGCAGAATTTCTAACGCCTCCTCTTTAGAGATTCCTGTTTCTAGAAAGCCAAAACAGAATAGGTTTTGTTGCTAAAAGATCTGTAAAGTTTGCAAACACATATCAGCAAGAAAGGCTTCTCTTTCTTCCTTAGTGTCAACAGGAAATACCCGAAAATAATGATTTTAGTTGTATATATACTACTGCCCGGTGGCGCAGTGGGTTAAAGCACTGAGCTGCTGAGCTTGTTGATCGAAAGGTTGCAGGTTCGATTCCGGGGAGCGGCGTGAGCTTCCGCTGTCAGCCCTAGCTCCTGCCAACCTAGCAGTTCGAAAACATGCAAATGTGAGTAGATGAATAGGTACCACTCCGGCGGGAAGGTAACGGTGCTCCATGCAGTCATGCCGACCACATGACCTTGGAGGTGTCTACGGACAACGCTGGCTCTTCGGCTTAGAAATGGAGATGAGCATCACACCCCAGAGTCAGACATGACTGGACTTAAAGTCAGGGGACTACCTTTACCTCTATACTACTGCAGGTTCGGTTGTTGCTCTTAATAATACTTACTTACTTAGGTGATCCCTTGTTGTCCGAGTAGGATAGTCCTCCAGGGTGGGTCTATAGGTGACTGTGGACCCACCCTGCATCTTCTCCCACATTGAGGGCATTGGTTTCCAGGTGGAAGGCGGTCCCAGTCGGGGTTGGCTTGACGTGCCTTCCTCTTGGCACATTTCTCTCTTTCGCCCTCCATTCGTGCATCTTCAAATTCTGCAGCACTGCTGGTCACAGCTGACCTCCAGCTGGAGTGCTCAAGGCTTCCCAGTTTTCAGTGTCTATGCCAGAGTTTTTAAGGTTGGCTTTGAGCCCATCTTTCAATCTCTTTTCCTGCCTTCCAACATTCCGTTTTCCGTTCCTGAGTTCGGAGTAGAGCAACTGCTTTGGGAGACGGTGGTCGGGCATCCGGACAACGTGACCGGTCCAGCGGAGTTGATGGCGGAGGACCATCGCTTCAATGCTGGTGGTCTTTGCTTCTTCCAGCACGTTGACATTTATCCGCTTGTCTTCCCAAGAGATTAGCTAGAACTCTCTGCCCCGGAGCATGGTGGAGGCTCCTTCTTTGGAAGCTTTTAAACAGAGGCTGGATGGCCATCTGTCAGGGGTGATTTGAATGCAATATTCCTGCTTCTTGGCAGGGGGTTGGACTGGATGGCCCATGAGGTCTCTTCCAACTCTTTGATTCTATGATTCTATAACTACTTTGGGAGACGGTGGTCAGGCATCAGAACAACGTGGCTGGTCCAGTGGACTTGATGGCGGAGGACCATTGCTTCAATGCTGGTGGTCTTTGCTTCTTTCAGCATGCTGACATTTGTCCGCTTGTCTTCCCAAAAGATTTGCAGGATTTTCCGGAGGCAGCGCTGATGAAATTGTTCCAGAAATTGAGTGTGACTCAGTTCTTGTGGGTTTCTTTGGGCTATATGGCCATGTTCTAGAGGCATTTCTCCTGACGTTTCACCTCTGAGGATGCTTGCCATAGATGCAGGCGAAACGTCAGGTGAATGCCTCTAGAACATGGCCATACAGCCCGAAAAAACCCACAAGAACTGAGTGATTCCAGCCATGAAAGCCTTCGACAATAAATTGAGTGTGACGTCTGTAGACAGTCCACATCTCGTAGGCATATAACAGGGTTGGGAGGACAATAGCTTTATAAACAAGCACCTTGGTCTCCCTACTGATGCTTCGGTCCTCAAACATTCTCTGCTTCATTCGGGAAAATGCTGCGCTCACAGAGCTCAGGCGGTGTTGACTTTGGTAGAGAGGTGGCTGCCAAGGTAGTGGAACTGGTCAACATTTTCTAGTGTTACACCATTGAGCTGTATCTCTGGCATTGGAGAGGGATTGGCTGGTGACTGATGGAAGAGGACTTTGGTTTTCTCAATGTTCAGTGACAGGCCGAGCTTCTCGTATGCTTCTGCAAAGGTGTTTAGAGTGGCTTGTAGATCTTCTGAATGTGCACATACGACATTGTCATCAGCATACTGGAGTTCTGTAACAGATGTTGCAAGCTTGGTTTTGGCTTTCAGTCTGCTGAGGTTAAACAGCTTGCCATCTGTTCGGTAGATGATTCCCACCCCATTGGGAAGCTTCCCATTAACAAGATGAACCTGGAATCGGGTGTCATAATAATAATAATAATAATAATAATAATAATAATAATAATAATAATAATCTTTATTTATACCCTGCTACCATCTCCCCAAAGGGGACTCAGGGCAGCTAACATAAGGCCAAGCCCAAAGATACAATACAGCAAAATTAAATACAGAATGTAGACACCCAAAAATTACATCAGAATAAAATACATACAGTAGCAATAATAATAATAATAATAATAATAATAATAATAACACAATGTAATATTGAACAGAATGGGCAGGGCAAATGGACGAGGTAAAATGATAAAACCCTGGATGAGGTAAGAATAGAAAATATGTAATTGAGGGGAGCTCAAAAAGGATAAACAGTGGGGTAGGCTCAGTGGTGTTCCATTGTATTCCTTTGACTATATTTTGGTATACAACTGCAAGAAAGAAAAACTAGAACTCTCTTTTCTTTGTACATTTCAGAAACTGCTGCATTTCCTTGCCGAAGGAAACTGCAATGGAATTCATGCTCCTGATGAGTGAAAGGAAATGGAATTTCCTCAAATATGATATTACAGCGACACCCTGTGGTTAGACCCTCAAATAAATTGGCCATGCATTTCTTAAGAATTCAGGGAACCAATACCCAATGAAACACTTATCCCACCCCCATAAATGGACAATTTAGGAACCTAAAACTAAAACTGCAATTTGCTACAGTGTGATGCAATGTTTGGCGCATTGGACTACAGCTCTAGAGTCTAAAGTTCATATCCCCCTTCATACAACAACAACAACAACAACAATAGTAAAGGTAAAGGTTTTGCCCTGAAGTCTAGTTGTGTCCGACTTTGGGGGTTGGTGCTCATCTCCATTTCTAAGCCGAACAGCTAATGACGTCGAGCATGCCCCCCCCCCCCAAAAGGATGGTGACTTATAGTTCTGCAAAGGACAAAGGTACCAGACTGCACAATAGAGGTTAAGTCTTGGTCAATTTGCCAAGGCCTTAACAACAATGAGGACCCCATGAAACTTCGGGAATAGCTAGACCTTGGGGTCTCTGCCTCTCTCGGGAGCTGTAGTTCTCCAAGGACAGGGAGCAAAGCTTGTTTTCAGAGACACCAGGTCCATTTGGGCCACTCAAGAACTCCTGCCAGGACCTAAAACACCCTTGCGTTTTAGCCATCCCCTATGGACACTCTTTCCCCCCACATGGACAAACCTTATGAAATCTTGCCTTTTATGAACTTTAGATGTATGAAATGTGTTTTCTGATTTCTTTGTGTGGCAGAAGCCTTTCCCTTTTTCTTCTGACCTTTCCCCCCCCTATATACATGAAGAAACTCCACCAAAGGGACAACAAAGCCCCAAACATTCCAGGATTTTTTTTTATCCACAACTTCCTTTTGCATGAACAATAGCGTGGGCAGCTGGTGGCCCTTGGAGGAATTGCCCAGCCCTCAGCTTGCCCCTTTGGCAAAAATCTTAATCATGTTTCCTCCTGAAGGACAAAAGGTCCTCGAAAAACCTTTTGCCTTCGCTCTGATTAACTCAGCTATCTCCACCAAGGGAAAAAAAAAACCCAGTCTACACATGTTGATAGATCAGGCTGACTTTCCCCTTTGTCTCGCCAGCCACATGGCATTTCCTTTGTTCACTCCTTTCCCAGATTCCTTTGTGCTCCCTCATCCCGCCTCCATTTCTCCTGATTGGCTGTCACCACCAGGTGGCAGAGGTCTCCCCATTGGTTCCTATGGACCACTGGAGCTTCCTGACTGGTCCAGAGGCACTGGGGGCAGGGAACAACAGGGAAGCCGGGGCGGGGAGTTTGAACTCTGCAACTTTGAATTTGCTATAAATATGTCTCTGATCAATGTATTGGTATGCTTGTGGGTGAGTTATCCCCGCATTTGCATCTGACTCAGCTGAATCGCTCATTAAACCTCGATGCCTCTTCTTCGCCTTGGCAAGAATCTCATTTCAATTATTAATATTAATAAAATTGCTGGAATCAGGCTTCTCTGACGGCTCGCCAAGGTCATAGACCCTCTTTGGTGCGGTCCTAGGGGTCTCTCTTACTGAGGAGACCCTCCTAAAGTCCGTATTGACTTCACTAGCATTGTCCGTAGACAACTCCAAGGTCATGTGGCTGGCATGACTGTATGGAATGCCATTACCTTCCCGCCAGAGCGGTACCTATTGATCTACTCACATTTGCATGTTTTCGAACTGCTAGGTTGGCAGAAGCTGGGGCTGACAGCGGAAGCTCACGCCACTCCCCGGACTCAAACCTGCAACCTTTCAGTCAACAAGTTTAGCAGCTCAGCGGTTTAACCCACTGTGCCACTGGGGGCTCCCAATAATAATAATAATCATAATCATCATTCAGGATTACTTGGGAGGAAATACTTGCTGAATTGAACACTACTTGTGTCTTAATATTTGCACTAAAATGTGCGATGCAAGGCCAGAAAGTTATTTTTGTTCCTTACAATATGTTCTGTCTACTTGATCTTTATGAAACAAATTGCAATTTTGTGCCAGTCGAACAAAAAGGCAATAAGAGAAGAAGGAGGGGCACAAATGCTCAGCTTCTGATTGACAAAATGAGACTGGAGAATTGCAAAAGCCGCACAATCTCTATACAACTTGGATTGATTACAAAAAGGTTTTGACTCATTGTTGGATTATCAAATGTCTAGATGTCATCGGGGTTTGTGAAAACACTGCCTTATATCCCAGTTCAAAGCAGATATTGTGGGGTTTTCTGCCTAGATATCCTGGGTTAGAGGGCTGTATGGAAGGGCTCTGCGTTATCCGAGTCTATATTGCCCTATATCCCAGTTCAAAGTGGATATCTAGGTTTTCTGCCTAGATATCCTGGGCTATAGGGCTGTATGGAAGGGCTCTGCGTTATCCGAGTCTATACTGCCCTATATCCCAGTTCAAAGCGGATATTTAGGTTTTCTGCCTAGATATCCTGGGCTATAGGGCTGTGTGGAAGGGTTCTGCATTATCTGAGTCCATACTACCCTATATCCCAGTTTAAAGTGGATTTTGTGGGGGTTTTCTGCCTAGATATCCTGGGATATAGGGCTGTATGGAAGGGCCCTGCGTTATCAGAGTCTATACTGCCCTATATCCCAGTTCACAGTGGATATCTAGGTTTTCTGCCTAGATATCCTGGGCTATAGGGCTGTATGGAAGGGCCCTGCGTTATCCGAGTCTATACTGCCCTATATCCCAGTTCAAAGCGGATATTTAGGTTTTCTGCCTAGATATCCTGGGCTATAGGGCTGTGTGGAAGGGTTCTGCATTATCTGAGTCCATACTACCCTATATCCGTTTAAAGTGGATACTGTGGGGTTTTCTGCCTAGATATCCTGGGCTATAGGACTGTATGGAAGGGCCCTGCGTTATCTGAGTCCACACTGCCCTATATCCCAGTTCAGAGTGGATATTGTGGGGTTTTCTGCCTAGATATCCTGGGCTATAGGGCTGTGTGGAAGGGCCCTGAGTTAATTCAGTCCACACTGCCATATATCCCAGTTCAAAGCGGATTTTGTGGGGGGTTTCTGCCTAGATATCCTGGGTTATAGGGCTGTGTGGAAGGGTTCTGCATTATCTGAGTCCACACTGCCCTATATCCCAGTTTAAAGTGGATATTGTGGGGTTTTTTGCCTAGATATCCTGGGTTATAGGGCTGTGTGGAAGGGTCCTGCGTTATCTGAGTCCACACTGCCCACTTTAAAGCAGATATTGCGGGGTTTTCTGCCTGGATATCCTGGGATATAGGGCTGTGTGGAAGGGTCCTGCGTTAACTCAGTCCACACTGCCATATATCCCAGTTCAAAGCGGATATTGTGGGGTTTTCTGCCTAGATATCCTGGGATATAGGGCTGTGTGGAAGGGCCCTGAGTTAACTCAGTCCACACTGCCATATATCCCATTTCAGAGTGGATACTGTGGGATTTTCTGCCTAGATATCCTGGGTTATAGGGCTGTGTGGAAGGGTCCTGCGTTAACTCAGTCCACACTGCCCTATATCCCAGTTCAGAGTGGATACTGTGGGGTTTTCTGCCTAGATATCCTGGGTTACAGGGCTGTGGATATATGGCAGAGTCCACACTGCCATATATCCCAGTTCAAAGCAGATATTGTGGGATTTTCTGCCTAGATATCCTGGGCTATAGGGCTGTGTGGAAGGGTCCTGCATTACCTGAGTCCACACTGCCATATATCCTAGTTTAAAGCGGATATTGTGGGGTTTTCTGCCTAGATATCCTGGGTTAGAGGGCTGTGTGGAAGAGCCCTGCATTATCTGAGTCCACACTGCCATCCATATATCCCAGTTCAAAGGCAGACTTTGGAAAAGCGATTCAAAAAGTGGCGGGAAGTTGGAGCAGGGAAGAAGCTTCCCCTCAGCTTGGTCGCCATTACCTTTACTAAGCTGGCAGGGACCCGTTTCTGTCAGGTCACCCGCCGTTTGGAAACCGGCGGCGATGAGCTTGGCCCTCAGCCCCGGGGCCAGAGGCAAAGTGCCCACATCCCTGGCCTCCATTTTGGAAGGAGGCGTGCCTGAGGGAGAAGAAGGGGAGGGAAAGAGGGCGGGCCTCCATTTTGTTCCTCCCTCAAGATGACGCCATGTTGGGCCAAAGCGCCTGCTTGTTTCCACAAGACTCCATTATGGATATCGTTGTTGTATCCATTCATACACCCACACCACCATTATTATTTTGTGCTTTAACATAGAAAGGTCTGTTTGGCCTTCCAATAAGAGTCATGTATACATTTGTGGGAACATTGTCCCTTCCTTCCACTCAGGCGCCATTCTGTGAGAGGCAGACTGGAGCGTGAGGGCAGCGCGCGCATTGAGGGCAACAGGCGGTTGGCAAGAGCGAGGCCTCGAAGACAACAGCCCCCAAACCGCCGCCATTTTGGGGAGGAACATCCCAGAGAGACCTGGGAAGGCTTAAGGCAGTTCCTGTCCAAAATGTCCCCCAAGAGAGCGTCCTGGTGAAGGCCTTTCTCTCTCTCTCAGTAGGCCTCAAGAGTAAGCCCCACTGAAAGCCAATAAGAATGATAAATTATACAGAATGAAATAATAATACATTATAATGAAATATATATAGAATGATAAGAAATGGTAGATAATTAAATATATGTTAGGTAAAACATTATATATATATATATATATATATTATAATAATGAGGAAATATACTGATAAGAAATGATAGATATAATTCTGTTTTATATATATATATATATATATATCATAATGAGGAAATATAATAAGAAATGATAGATATAATTCTGTTATATATATATATATATATATCATAATAAGGAAATATAATGATAAGAAATGATAAGTATAATTCTGTTATATATATAATTTATAATAATGAGGAAATATAATGATAAGAAATGAGGGACGAGGGACAGGGCCTTCTCGGTGGTGGCCCCTCCTTGCCTGTGCAATGTGCTCCCTGGGGAAATGAGGTCATCAACATCCCTCCTCTCTTTCAGAAGGAAGCTAAAGACCTGGATATGGGACCAGGCCTTTGGGTAAGCTGGCAGATGGATAAAGGACAATGACGACCAGAGTAGGAAAGGACAATGACAATGCTGGATGGATTATGGATTTATTTTATTTGTCGTGTCAGAGCAACCAGTTCATTATATTACATTTCTAACAGAACAAAGCAAACAAACAGAAAAAATACACAACTTGTGAGTTTGGTAGTTGATTAAATGTCCTTTGACCAGTATCTGGCCACTTGGAGTGCCTCTGGTGTTGCCGCAAGAAGGTCCTCCATTGTGCATGTGGCAGGGCTCAGGTTGCATTGCAGCAGGTGGTCAGTGGTTTGCTCTTCTCCACACTCGCATGTCAAAGATTTCCACTTTGTAGCCCCATTTCTGAAGGTTAGCTCTGCATCTCGTGGTGCCAGAGCGCAGTCTGTTCAGTGCTTTCCAAGTCGCACAGTCTTCTGTGTGCCCAGGAGGGAGTCTCTCATTTGGTATCAGCCATTGGTTGAGATTCTGCTAGGTTGGCAGAAGCTGGGGCTGACAGCGGAAGCTCACGGCACTCCCCGGAATCGAACCTGTGACCTTTTAGTCATCAAGCTCAGCAACTCAGCGCTTTAACCTGCTGCTCCGCCAGGTGCTCCTCATATATATATATATATATATATAATAAAATTATGTATAATATAAAATTATATATAAAGTTATTTTGTTTATAATGATAAATCATCATAGATAAATATATGTTAGGTAAAGACATTATTATAAATTATATATATATATATTGTATATTATAGAATTATATATAAATAAATTATGTTTATAATTTTAAGGAATCATAGATAATGAAATATATGTTAGGTACAGACTTTATTATTAATTATAAATATATAATAAAATTCTATATATTATGGAATTATATAAAGTATTACTAATGCTATAGAACAAATCCAGTGAGCGGTGTGTGCTTCCGCTGCCAGCCCAGCTTCTGCCAACCTAGCAGTTCAAAAACATACAAATGTGAGTAGAACAATAAGTACCGCTCCGGCGGGAAGGTAAGGGCGCTGCATGCATGACCTTGGAGGACTCTGTGGATAACGCTGGCTTTTCGGCTTAGAAATGGAGATGAGCACCAACCCCCAGAGTTAGACATGACTGGACTTAATGTCAGGGGAAAACCTTTACTTTTACCTATATCGTACGTATGGTAAAAGTAAAGGTTTTCCTTGATATTAAGTCTAGCTCTGGGGATTGGTGCTCCATTTCTAAGCCAAAGACTGGATCAACGACAAATCAGATAGGATAGGATATATATATAAGTATTATATACATTATTTATTTACTTACGGCATTTCTACCCTGTCTTCCTCACCCCAGAGGAGACAAGGCGGCTTTACATACAGGCAACAATTCGATGTCTTAAAACACAATGTAAACTAGAATTAAATTAATTATTAAATTAAATTAAAGTAGAATTTAAAAGTACATTAAAAAATTAAAACATTACATTCAGAATTAAACACGTAATCCACGAGTGTAATCCGGGCCGTTCCAGTGGTCATTTCACATTGCTCCAAGTCTATCTATTGTACAAGTTCTTTAAAGGCTTGGCCAGAAAGCCATGTTTTCACTCTCTTGCGGAAGGTCAGGAGGGAGGGGGCCGGTCTAATATAACTGAGGAGGGAGTTCCACAGCCGAGGTACCACCACTGAGAAGGACCTGTCTCTCGTCTCTGCCAATCATGCCTGCGAGGGAGGCGGGACCAAGAGTAGGGCCTCTCCAGATGATTTTAAACTCCTCGGTGGTTCATAGAGGGAGATATATTTGGACAGATAAGCTGGGCCAGAACCGCTTAGAGCTTTATAGGCTAAAGCCAGCACTTTGAATTGTGCTCGGTAGCAGATATAATATAATGAAATCTAGTATATATAATTAAATTATTATTACTGTTTGTTTGTTTATACCCCGCTTTTTCTCTCTACAAATGAAACTCAGAAGTGGCTTAGAAACTGCCGGAACTATACTAATGTGGATTCCAGCTCCCTTTCCATTATTAACTGCAATTTGGATTAAAAGTGGGCTTTGTACCAAGTCAATAGGAATAGTCCTTTCCATTCTGTCTATAAATATTTCTATATATATGTATGTGTGTGCACATAGTTTTCTTTCTTTTTTAGCATAATGAGATATGGAGTGTGCAGGTGCATGGGGGATATACATCCGCATTGTAGAATGAATGCAGTTTTGCACCACTTTAAACTGCCTGGGCTCAGTATTATGGCCTCCGAAGAGTTGTAGTTTGGCAACAAATTTAGCCTTCTTTGCCAAAGAGTGGCTTAGCACACTACAAATCCCAGTGGATGGAGCCATGGCAGTTAAAGTGGTGTCTTAAATACGTAATTATGAATATATGTGCGTATGAATATATAAATCTCTCTATATATTACGAATAATAATAGTAACACCAAACAAGCTGACAGAATTGAAAGCACAATTAACAGCCAAGTTGAAAGAGACTCTTTAGGGTCATCTAGTCAAATCCCCTTCTGCAATTTAGCGACACCCAATCAGAATTTAAGAAACCCTGGTCTATGTGAAATAAGCAATAAATCATATATGCCTAAACATATAAGTGTGAGACTTCTATGAGATACCTTTGCCCTTATAAGGGATTCGTGTCAACTCCAGTTTTCCAGTAACACTGAATTCCTGGGTTGCGAAATGGCGCAAGTCTGAAAAGAGTGTCACCAACATGGAACATTTGCAAAGCTCTGCTGTTGATGCACCCATTGAGACTGGATCTGCAGTGCTATATTTCCAATTCAATGCAAATTATCAGGATTCAGAAAGTGGGGTATACGGTAGTGTAGAAGGAGCCTGAGACAACGAGGGGATGTGGTGCAGGAAGAAATGATCTCTGCACCATCCTGTCATCTTCACAGGGTGCTAAAACCTTGTTTGCCCTTCTTTTCCAGACTGAGGAGGATGGCCCATGCCCTCCCCATCCCCTGCCCGGTGCAGATCGGCACAGTGAGAAACGAATCCCTCGAAGCCCGTTTACATGAGTTTGTGAAGCAAGGGAACTACGCCAAAGTGAAGAAGCTCCTCAAAAAAGGCAAGGGAGCCACAGCTTTGGCCTTTGCATTCTCAGTGTTTTTTTCTGTTTCAAATAATTTGAGGGAGAAACTGTCATGGCTCAAGGCTCTGGCTCATAGGAATTGTGCAGTTTGCTAGCCTTCATCGGAGTCAGTTTTAACTATTTAACATATCCTGTTTATTTTGTTTTAATTATGTTCCATGGGTTTTAATATGTGTATGTTCTAACATCTGTTTTGAAGGAATGTATTGTAACATAATGGTTTATTATAACGATGAGCTGTAAGGTGAGGCAGGTAATAAATAAAAAATATTATTTTTGAAAGATAATGCTATTGAAAGACCTTATAGAACTACAACTCCTATGGCCATGGCAGTTTCAACAAGCCTTTGAGAATGACCAGTTCTAGGCCAGCCCCAAACATATTGAATACGGCCTTATACTTCCTACCTATTATCCCGGTCGTCCCTCTAATAGGCCCTGGAAATGAGCAGCCACAGACCAGTCCCTGCTATTGCTGTTAGCCTGTTATAGCATTGTTCTTAATTCCCGGTCCCCTCATATTTTGAGTTTGCACAAGCCTCAGCCCGACCTTTTAATTGCTGTGAACAGGCAGGTGGAAAATAAATAGATTATTGGGCTTCTGTGAATTTTCCAGGCTATATATAAATATAATATTTTTTTTATTTATATACCACTCTGTCTCCCCAAGGGGAGTAAACAGCATAACATAAAATTAAAAAACAAACAAACATAAGCATAATATTATCACAATAACACATATATACTAAAAATAAACCTGCCTGTTCAGAGCAATTAAAAGGCCGTGCTGAGGCTTGTTCAAACTCAAAATATGAGGGGACCGGGAATTAAGTACATTGCTATAACAGGCTAACAGCAATAGCAGGGACTGGTCTGTGGCTGCTCATTTCCAGGGCCTATTAGAGGGATGACCGGGGTAATAGGTAGGAAGTATAAGGCCGTATTCAATATGTTTGGGGATGGGCTAGAACTGGTCATTCTCAAAGGCTTGTTGAAAGCACCATGGCCATGTTCCGGAAGCATTCTCTCCTGACATTTCGCCCACATCTATGGCAGGCCTCCTCAGATGTTGAGAGATCTGTTGGAAACTAGGCAAGTTAGGTTTATATATCTGGAATAATGTCCAGAGTGGGAGATAATAATAATGCCAGGGTGCCAGTTAATAATAATGGTTAATAAAGTGTTAAATAAATTTAAAATTATCACAATCATCATTTGTCCTGCCAGTTAAAGTGGGAAATAAATAGAACATATCATCCTCATCATCCTCATCATCATCTGTCCTGCTATTTAATGTGGGAAATAAATAGAACATAATAATAATAATAATAATAATAATAATAATAATAATAATGCTAACTGCCCTTCCAGTTAAAGTGGGAAATAAATAGAAAATCATCATCATCATCATCATCATCATCATCATCATCATCATCATCATCTACCCTGACAGTTAAAGTGGGAAATAAATAGAAAATTATTATTATCATTATCATCATCTGCCCTGCCAGTTTAAGTGGAAAATAAATAGAACATATTATTACTAGCTGTCCCCTGCCACACATTGCTGTGGCCCAGTCTGTTGATATGGAAAATAAAGTAATGAAAAAGTGTTGGTTTCTAATATATGTAATTCTTTATGCTTGTGGGTAAACAATATTTTTTGCTGTTTCTTTGTCAATGTTGATGTGGAGAGTGTCTGGTTTGCCTACTCTGGAATATGGAACATATAATTGTCCTTCTTCAGGGGTCCCTTTCAAATCTATGATACTATATCGGTATGTGGGTGAATCATATCTATCTATGGCTGGATGTCTCTTTGTCAGGAGGGCTTTGATTACGTTTTCTTGCCCTGGTGAAGGGAGTTGGACTGGATGGCCTTGAGTATTTTCTGTTGGTCATGGGGGTTCTGTGTGGGAAGTTTGGCCCAATTCTGTCATTGGTGGGCTCAGAACACTCTTTGATTGTAGGTGAACTATGAATCCCAGTGACTACAACTCCCAAATGTCAAGGTCTATTTCCCCCAAACTCCATCTGTGTTCATATTTGGGCATATATTCCATATATTCCATATTCGTGCCAAGTTTGGTCCACATCCATCATTGTTGAGTCCATGGTAGTCTCTGGATGTAGGTGAACTACAACTCCCAAAGTCAAGGTCAATGCTCACCAAACCCTTCTGGTGTTTTCTGTTGGTCATGGGAGTCCTGTATGCCCCGGTTGGTTCAATTCTATCATGCTCTTTGATTGTAGGTGAACTATAAATCCCAGCAACTACAACTTCCTATCTATCTATCTATCTATCTATGGCTGGATGGTTCTTTGTCAGGAGGACTTTGATTACGTTTTCTTGCCCCGATGAAGGGAGTTGGATTGGATGGCATTAAGTATTTTCTGTTGGTCATGGGGGTTCTATGTGGGAAGTTTGCCCCAATTCAATTGTTTGTGGGGTTCAGACTGCTCTTTGATTGTAGGTGAACTATGAATCCCAGTGACTACAACTCCAAAATGTCAAAGTCTATTTCCCTCAAACTCCATCTGTGTTCATATTTGGGCGTATTGAGTGCTTGTGCCAAGTTTGGTCCAGATCCATCATTGTTTGAGTCCACAGTGCTCTCTGGATGTAGGTGAACTACAACTCCCAAACTCAAGGTAAATGCCCACTAAACCCTTCCAATATTTCTGTTGGTCATGGGAGTTCTGTGTGCCAAGTTTGGTTCAATTCCATCATTGGTGGAGTTTAGAATACTCTTTGATTGTAGGTGAACTATACATCCCAGCAGCTACAACTCCCAAATGACAAAATCATAATTTTTGAGTGATGGTCACTCCTTGTGTTGTGAGATGTTTTGTTGCCAAATTTGGTGTGATTTCGTTCATTGGTTCTTTTGTTTTTAAGGCACTCATTATGCACAGAGCATATATAGATAGATAGATAGATAGATAGATAGATAGATAGATAGATGTTTTGTTTTGTGTCAGGAGTGACTTGATTGTTGTTGTTGTTATTTTACTGACACAAAAACACAGTATGTCACAGCAAACAAGATCTATATAATGGATTTTGTATCACAAAATCACAAGTTGAACACTTCCCAAGCATCTAGGACTGTGTAATATGCTGTTGTTGCTGCTGTTGTTATTGTTATCTGCTCTGGCGTTTAAAGTGGTAAATAAATAGAGAATTATTATCATTGTTATTATTAACTGCTCTGGCAATTAAAGTGATAAATATATAGATGATGATGATGATGACGATTATTATTATTATTATTATTGGAAGATAATTCTGGAAAATATGCAACTCCTGTGATTCCATAAGCATTGAACCCCAGCATTTCAAACTGGGATCAAACTGTGTTAATTGTGGCCTCTTCACAACTGAGAAGGGTGGTTGCAACCATTGCAAACTCAAGGCTCTTTCAGTGTGGATAAAGATGCTAAATCCCATGCATAAATCTTAGGATGAACACCTGTTTGGACTGCATTCTAATTTTGGACTCCAATTCCCAGAAGCTGGCCTTGGCCGGCTGTGTCTTCTAGGAGGTGTAATCCAAAAGGCAAATGCCTCTGTAGTTTGGGCCCTGTTGTGTGGTTTTGCATTTGAATTCCAGTAATGTCATTCATATTGCAATGAACTTGATCAATGTACTCAGCTCAAGAGAGTGAACATTGTGTGCCGGGTGTGTGAGAGGCGTCAGCTATGCTAATAAGTGGGTGTGGTTTTCTTTAAGTTTTACTGTACTTTCACTGCAGAGCGAGTTAAATGGTTCTTAATGCCACTGGGGCAGCGGGTGGAGTTGGGGTCTTTCATTGCCAGTAACTGACATTGCAAATATGTACAAAATCAGGAATATATGATATCTGGCCTGCAGGCAGAGGATTGCATAGAGAGCCTTTGCTCTGTAGCTTGCACTAACATAGAAAGATAGCTGCGCCGACTGCGACTTTCCAGGAGATTCTACGGAAGTTAAGACTATACTTTCAGGGATCATTTCTATAGTGTCTTACTAGAGAAGTGCATTCAAAAGTGATCGGGCGAGTGAACCACGAGGAGGAGGCAAAGTGTTCTCTTCTGAGCGTGAAGCGAGCTTGCGGGATCCCTTTTTTTGGGTTTCCTGCTTGCTATTGATGACCGTTCTGCTTCCTTCTTGTGAGGAAGTCAGAGGGAGAGAACACAGGCTGAGTGGTTCACTCACACATTTTTTAACTAGTAATAAAAACAGATATGAGACATGAACCTCTGAATTTGCCCAAACCTTCATGTCATTGTTGTTACTTTTGTGTTCATTTTTTGTTGACATAGTGTGTATCATGTGCAACCATTTTTGAACTGATTACATATATCCAGTTTTGCATGTAAACAAAGAGGTGATGTAACAAAACTTGAAAAAAAATCTATTCCAGGTTTGAAATTGTTATTCCTGTTTAATTGTGTGTTGCTTACTTTGAAAACAGTTGCTCTACTCCAGAAACATTGTTTTTGTGGTGTTGAATGCTTTCATGGCCAGAAGATGTGGGCAAAATGTCAGGAGAGAATGCTTCCGAGACATGGCCATATAGCCCAAAAACTCACAGGACCTTTATGTTGTACTAGCCGTCCCCTGCCACGCGTTGCTGTGGCGCAGTCTGCGCATACGTGTTTTGTGTGTGTATATATTTGTGTCTGTGTATATATGTGTGTTTGCATATATGTGTGTGTGTGGTTTTGTGCATGCGTTGTAATGTAATTTTTGTTTCTTGGCTTTTTAAGTCTCTTCTGCTGTGTTTTACAGTGTTTTTATGAGTGTTTGTCACTTGTAGGCCTGAGAGGTGTATTGTGTCCAAATTTGGTGTCAATTTGTCCAGTGGTTTTTGAGTTATGTTAATCCCACGAATGAACATTACATTTCTATTTATATAGATTGGTTGATACTATGAGATATTCATTGAAAAAGTACAGCAAAATGAGCTATAGCAGCATGTTCTTCACAAACAAAGTTTTTGCATTTTAAGAAATGTGTGCCATGTTTTTTGTGATAGAACTAATTAGGAAATGTCATTGAAAACCCAGGAACAAAAATTATTTTACATAGTGTTGCTGTTCAATAAATAATTCTTTAAAATATTTTAACAGTATTGTACTTGCTGTAATTTATGAGCTCCCTGAGTCCCAGCTGTGTTTTAAACGTTGTTCTGCATACTTTAATACTTACTTTATAGAAATGGCTAATAATAAGTGTTGGGTTGTTGTAGGTTTTTCCAGGCTATATGGCCATGTTCTGGAGGCAGTTTTTCTCCTGACGTTTCGCCTGCATCTATGGCAAGCATCCTCAGAGGTAGTGAGGTCTGTTGGAAGTAGGAAAAATTGGTTTTATATATCTGTGGAATGACCAGGGTGAGACAAAGGACTTTTGTCTTCTGGGGCTAGCTGTAAATGTTTCAGCTGATCACCTTGATTTGCATTCAATGGCTTGGAAGCGCCTGGGGGGAATCTTTTGTTGAGAGTGTATTAATAAGTGTATTTGAAGGGATGTTTAAGATTATTGTGGGTTTTATTTGGTATTTTGTAACCTTTCTTGAGCTACGAGGAGACTTGGGTAAGAAATACAACGATTGGGTTGCTGTGAGTTTTCCGGGCTGTATGGCCATGTTCCAGACACAGTCAATATGTCACAACTTCTGAGGATGGCTGCCCTAGATGTGGGCGAAATGTCAGGAAAGAATGCTTCCTGAACATGGCCATACAGCCCGGAAAATTCACAGCAACCCGGTCATTCCGACCATAAAAACCTTCGACAACACATAAAATATAATTATTGGTATTATTATTCAGATAATTTATTGTATTATAAAAAGTCTATGTTATTATTATTTACAGAATTATTGTATTATAAAAAGTGTATGCATCATATTTAGTAGCATAGTAGGGGATGCTGCACTGTCAATGTCTGGCACAGAAAAAGCCAATGTCAGGGCCAATAACAACAGCCATGAGTGGCCTACTCATCCCCTTGGTTTTTGTGACCCAGCCCCAAAGAGCCTGCAGAGAAGGCGGTGCTTGAGGGAGGAATCATGCTAAAGAGCCCAGGTTCATTCTCCCCTCCCCTGTGCTGCTCAGGATTTACTCCAAGCATGAAATGTTAAAATTGGGGAAAGATCTTCACTTGGGAGATTTGATGATAGTCAATTTGTATTTTGTGTTGCTTTCCCTGTGCAGAGGCAAAGCATGGCTTGGGAAGGTGGTCACTATGAGTTTGGAGCTGGGCAAGAGAGGCAGGCCCAGTGGATTGAATGGGGAATCCTTAAGACTATACTTTCAGGGATCATTTCTATAGTGTCTTACTAGAGAAGTGCATTCGAAAGTGATCGGGCGAGTGAACCACGAGGAGGAGGCAAAGTGTTCTCTTCTGAGCGCGAAGCGAGCTTGCGGGATCCCTTTTTTGGGTTTCCTGCTTGCTATTGATGACCGCTCTGCTTCCTTCTTGTGAGGAAGTCAGAGGGAGAGAACACAGGCTGAGTGGTTTGCCAATATTTTTTCTTCAGTTTCTAAGAACAGTTTCCTTGTTAACTTATTTATGATTTATGATGACCATAATGAAGGTTGAGAGCTTTTTCCATTAGCTGTATTTCTACAGTGAACTAGCTTTTTTGTCACAAAGAAGCATTAGAAATAGTTATTGTCGGATGTGTTGTGGCATGCTCAGAGTTTGAGAAGTCTGTTGGAAAACTAAAAAAACAGGGCAACTCTTGACAGGAAACTATCAGGGCCAGCTAACACCTTTGGATGTGGAGGTTCCTTTGGACGTTTTCCAGCAGAGGCTGGATGGCCATTATTATTATTATTAGGTTCTTGTGGGTTTTTTCGGGCTATATGGCCATGTTCTAGAGGCATTTTCTTCTGACGTTTCGCCTGCATCTATGGCAAGCATCCTCAGATGTAGTGAGGTCTGTTGGAATTAGGAAAATGGGTTTATATATCTGTGGAATGACTGGGGTGGGGCAAAGAGCTCTTCTCTGATGGAGCTAGGTGTGAATGTTTCAATTGACCACCTTCATTAGCATTTGAAGGCCTGGCTGAGCCTGGGAAAATGTTTTGTTGAGAGGTGTTAAGATGTGCCTGGTTGTTCCTCTCTGCTGTTTTGCTGTTGTAATTTTAGAGTTTTTTAATACTGGTAGCCAGATTTTGTTCATTTTCATGGTTTCCTCCTTTCTGTTGAAATTGTCCACATGCTTGTGGATTTCAATGACTTCTCTGTGTAGTCTGAGAAGCCATTATTATTATTATTATTATTATTAACTTTATAAACCTTATTTGTACCCCGCTAACTTCTCCCGAAGGACTCGGTGCGGCTTACAAAGGCCAAGGCCTCGATAAAAACAACAGCATAACAAATACAACAATAAACTCAAAAAGCAAACCAATAAACATTAAAGCAATAACAGTAAACATTAAACAATAACATCATGACACATTTAAAAACTAAGGCCATCTGTTGGGGGTACTTTGAATGCGATTTTCCTGTTTCTTGGCAGAATGGGGTTGGACTGGATGGCCTACGAGGTCTCTTTCAACTATGATTCCCCCAAGTAGGAAGCAGCTAGTCTTTGAATCTGCAAGGCCATTCAATGCTAATCAGGGTGCCCAGTTGGAACGTTCACATTTGCCTCAAGCAGACAAGAGTTCTTTCTCCTACCCTGGACATTATTCCACAAACATATAAACCTCACTTGCCTCTTTCCAACAGACCTTGCAACCTCTGAGGATGCCTACCATAGATGTGGGCGAAACGTCAGGAGGAAATGCCTCTGGAACATGGCCACACAGCCTGGAAAACTCACAGCAATCTAGTTGTTTGGTTTTGCATTTTAGGAATGCTCTCCTTGGAAATACATATGGCTGCCAGACGGTCAGATCCATGTGGTCCTTTCTTTCTTTATGCAAGTGGACTACAATTCCCAGCATTCAGGTGCAATCCCCCCAAACCCATCAGTACAAAAAGTTGGTCATGCCGAATATATATGCCAAAATTGGTCCAGATCTGTTGTTGGTGGGAGTCACAGGAATTGGGACCCATCTTGGAAAATTGGGACTAATTCATCCATATGTTCACATAATATAATATAATATAATATAATATAATATAATATAATATAATATAATATAATATAATATAATATAATTAATATAATATAATAATTATTATAAATATAATATAATACAATACAGTATAATATACGGAGACTAGCTTAGGTACCCAGCAATGCCCAGGTTAGGTATTTGGTAAAGATAAACATTAAATTGGTGATTGTATGATAAGATGCAGATAAAATACAAGAATTCAATTTTTTTGCAGTGTTCTCAATGAGAGCGTTCTGAAATTCCATACCTCTTGAACAACTCTGCTGCATTAGTTAGTGAGACTATTGCAAGTTTTATTCTTCAGATTATTCATTTGCAATCACGTTTCTCTTTTTTGTTTAATCCACAACTTCATTTTGTTACGCATGCCTGCGCTGTGATGTTGTTCGGGTACGCAAATAAAGGCTGTTGTTGTTGTTGTTGTTAAACATTAAAATAGTCATTGTGTTTTTAGAGGCTTTCATGGGTTGTTGTATCTTTTCCGGGCTGTCTGGACATGTTCCAGAAGCATTCTCTCCTGACGTTTCACCCACACCTATGGCAGGCACCCTCAGAGGTTGTGAGGTCTGTTGGAAACCAGGCAAGTGGGGTTTATGTATCTGTGGAATGATGTCCAGGGTGAGAGAAAGAACACTTGTGTGTTTGAGGTAGGTGTGGATGTAGCAGTTGGCCACCTTGATTAGCATTTGATGGCCTAACAGTTTTCAAGGTTTGCTGCTTCCTGCCTGGGGGGAATCACAATCTCACAACCTCTGAGGATGCCTGGCATAGATGCGGGCAAAATATCAGGAGAGAATGCTTCTGGAACATGGCCATACACCCCAGAAAACACACACATGTAGGTAAACAACAACTCCCATGTCATTGCCCCCAAACTGCATCAGTAGGTCACGTTGCTCATGATGGGTCTGTGTGTCAAGTTTGGTCCAGATCCATTGTTGGCGGGAGTCACAGGGCTCCCTGGATGTGGGAGCCAAATTGGAAAATATATAGAAACATAGATAGATAGATACATGGAAAGAGCAATAGATACATACAAACATATTTCCACTTTTATACATATGTAGATTAATTAAAAATCTGTTTAATAGGGTTATACATATTTGGCCATGAATCCCTGGACTGAGTCATTGCCTTGAGTTGTAGAAAAGGCAGAGAGGAACAGAGAAAAAATGTGGAAGTGCCTTAAGATTGCATCTAGACCAGGCATGAGCCAACTTCAGCCCTCCAGGTGAACTCCCACAATTCCAAAAAAGCCTACTGGCTGTTAGGAATTGTGGAAGTTGAAGTCCAAAACACCTGGAGGGCCGAAGTTGGCTCATGCCTGGTCTAGATGTTGGCTGTTAGGAATTGTGGGAGTTGAAGTCCAAAACACCCAGAGGGCCGAAGTTTGGCCCATGCCTGGTCTAGATGCCAGCTGTTAGGAATTGTGGAAGTCCAAAACCCTTGGAGGGCCAAAGTTGGCTCATGCCTGGTGTAGATGCCAGCTGTTAGGAACTGTGGAAGTCCAAAACACCTGGAGGGCCGACATTGGCTCATGCTTGGTCTCGCTGGCGGCTGTTAGGAATTGTGGGAGTTGAAGTCCAAAACACCTGGAGGGCCAACGTTGGCTCATGTTTGGTCTCGATGCTGGTTGTTAGGAATTGTGGGAGTTGAAGTCCAAAACACCTGGAGGGCCGACGTTGGCTCATGTTTGGTCTCGATGCTGGTTGTTAGGAATTGTGGGAGTTGAAGTCCAAAACACCTGGAAGGTTGAAGTTGGCTCATACCTGGACTAGATGCCGGTTGTTAGGAATTGTGGGAGTTGAAGTCCAAAACACCTGGAGGGTCGACGTTGGCTCCTGTTTGGTCTCGATGCCGGCTGTTAGGAATTGTGGGAGTTGAAGTCCAAAACACCTGGAGGGCCGACATTGGCTCATGTTTGGTCTTGATGCCGGCTGTTAGGAATTGTGGGAGTTGAAGTCCAAAACACCTGGAGGGCCAACGTTGGCTCATGTTTGGTCTCGATGCTGGTTGTTAGGAATTGTGGGAGTTGAAGTCCAAAACACCTGGAGGGCCGACGTTGGCTCATGTTTGGTCTCGATGCTGGTTGTTAGGAATTGTGGGAGTTGAAGTCCAAAACACCTGGAAGGTTGAAGTTGGCTCATACCTGGACTAGATGCCGGTTGTTAGGAATTGTGGGAGTTGAAGTCCAAAACACCCGGAGGGCCGACGTTGGCTCATGTTTGGTCTCGATGCCGGCTGTTAGGAATTGTGGGAATTGAAGTCCAAAACACCTGGAGGGCCAACGTTGGCTCATGTTTGGTCTCGATGCTGGTTGTTAGGAATTGTGGGAGTTGAAGTCCAAAACACCTGGAGGGCCGACGTTGGCTCATGTTTGGTCTCGATGCTGGTTGTTAGGAATTGTGGGAGTTGAAGTCCAAAACACCTGGAAGGTTGAAGTTGGCTCATACCTGGACTAGATGCCGGTTGTTAGGAATTGTGGGAGTTGAAGTCCAAAACACCCGGAGGGCCGACGTTGGCTCATGTTTGGTCTCGATGCCGGCTGTTAGGAATTGTGGGAATTGAAGTCCAAAACACCTGGAGGGCCGTTGTTGGCTCATGTTTGGTCTCCATGCTGGCTGTTAGGAATTGTGGGAATTGAAGTCCAAAACACCCGGAGGGCCGACCTTGTCTAGACTGTAGTATTGATATGGTTTAGTGCCTCTTTGTCTGCTATGGCTCAAGGCTATGGAATCCTGGGAGTTGTTGTTTTGTAAGCCTCCTCTGTCGGTGTTGTGGCTTTCCCCAAACTCCAACTCCCATTATTCCAGAGTGATGCCAAACAATATTAGCTTGGCATTGTGTGCCTTTGCAAAAGTGGGGAGCAGAGCAGAGCGCCCTCGTGTGATGAGAGCCAGCCATTCCTTCATTCTTTCCAAAGCTGATTCGCCTTTCTACCGCTAGGTGTCGTTCTCCGGTTTCCAAACAAGATCCAGCCCGTGCCTGATTGGCTTCCTAGCTTGCTCTATGCAAATATAAAACCCAGAGAGGATTGTGGGTCCGGTGCCGGTTCGGAAGAAAATACCCGATTGGAAAGGCGTTCGTCCAAATTAAATTCCCCGGGAAACAGGGCGCGCAAAGTTTTCGTCCGAAGGAGCGATTTCCTTGGAAAGGAGCACTATCGCTCCGAGGTTGCTGTGACCTTGAGAACGGGCAGGAAGAGTCGGGGTCCGAGGGCTGAGCAGGAAAACTTTAAGACTATACTTTCAGGGATCATTTCTATAGTGTCTTACTAGAGAAGTGCATTCGAAAGTGATCGGGCGAGTGAACCACGAGGAGGAGGCAAAGTGTTCTCTTCTGAGCGCGAAGCGAGCTTGTGGGATCCCTTTTTTGGGTTTCCTGCTTGCTATTGATGACCGTTCTGCTTCCTCCTTGTGAGGAAGTCAGAGGGAGAGAACACAGGCTGAGTGGTTCACTCACACCCTTTTTTTGACGAGTAATAAAAACAGACCTTATTCCTAATATAAGTTGGTGGTTGGAATCCAGGGAGTGGGGTGACTTTGGGGGGAAATGGATATTCACATTTGTAAGTTGAACTTGCTGGGAGTTATAGTTCACCTACAATCAAAGAGTATTCTGATCTCCACCAGTGATGGAGTTGAAACAAACGTGGCATGACCCATGACCAACAGAAAACACTAGAAGGGTTTGATGGGCATTGACCTTGAGTTTGGGAGTTGTAGTTCACCTACAACTGTGTGCTCAATGATGGATCTTGACCAAACTTGGCAGGAATACTCCATATGACCAAATGTGAACACTGATGCAGATTGGGGGAAATAGTCCTTAACATTTGGGAGTTGTAGTTGCTGGGATTTATAGTTCACCTACAATCACAGAGCATTCTGAACCCCATCAATGATAGAATTGGGCCAAACCTCCCATACAGAACCCCCATGTGGACCACAGCCACACGTGGCAGTAATGACAATAAAAACTTTATTTATATTCCACCCTATCTCCCCAGGACACGCAGGGCGGATTCCAACAAATAAAAAAGCAAGCATTCAATGCATCATAGAATCATAGAGTTGGAAGAGACCTCATGGGCCACCCAGTCCAACCCCATTCTGCCAAGAAGCAGGAACATCGCATTCAAATCACTCCTGACAGATGGCCATCCAGCCTCTGTTTAAAAGCTTCCAAAGAAGGAGCCTCCACCACACTCCGGGCAGAGAGTTCCACTGCTGAACGGCTCTCACAGTCAGGAAGTTCTTCCTCGTGTTCAGATGGAATCTCCTCTCTTGTAGTTTGAAGCCATTGTTCCATTGCGTCCTAGTCTCCAAGGAAGCAGAAAACAAGCTTGCTCCCTCCTCCCTGTGGCTTCCTTTCACATATTTATACATGGCTATCATATCTCCTCTCAGCCTTCTCTTCTTCAGGCTAAACATGCCCAGCTCTTTAAGCCGCTCCTCATAGGGCTTGTTCTCCAGACCCTTGATCATTTTAGTCGCTCTCCTCTGGACACATTTCAGCTTGTCAATATCTCTCTTCAATTGTTGTGCCCAGAATTGGACACAATATTCCAGGTGTGGTCTAACCAAGGCAGAATAGAGGGGTAGCATTACTTCCCTGGACCTAGACACTATGCTCCTATTGATGCAGGCCAAAATCCTATTGGCTTTTTTTGCCGCCACATCACATTGTTGGCTCATGTTTAACTTGTTGTCCACAAGGACTCCAAGATCTTTTTCAGTATAATAACAAATACAAACATAACAGCCCAAAATAACCCCACCGGTGGCACAGTGGGTTCAACCCCTGTGCTGGCAGGACTGAAGACCGACAGGTCGCAGGTTCGAATCTGGGGAGAGCGTGGATGAGCTCCCTCTATCAGCTCCAGCTCCTCATGCGGGGACATGAGAGAAGCCTCCCACAAGGATGATAAAAACATCAAATCATCCAGGCGTCCCCTGGGCAACGTCCTTGCAGACAGCCAATTCTCTCACACCAGAAGCGACTTGCTCCTGACACAACAAAAAAACAAACAAACTATAAATAAAATAAAATGTAACCTATCAAAAATGATATCTAACATAAAACCTAAACATAACACATCCACATTAATTTACAGAAACCAACAAGGGTTGACTCAGAATGTTTCTTTTTTCCTCTGAAGGAAACTGCATGACTTTTGGGAGTAGGCTGGAGAGACATAAACCAGAGTTAGAGTCCCAAGGATTGTCATTTTGACTACATTTTTGGTCTGGTAACAGTTTCACAACCAGATAAACCAGTTGAATGTGTTAATCTTGAAGGTGCCACGGGATTCAGGAGAGGCTGTGTTTAGGGAGGGGTCTTATGCAAATAGTCCCAGGTTCATTTCTCCTCCTCCTGCGGCTTGTTATACTTATTCTGAACACTGTTTCCCCATGTTTGGTAAAAGAACTGTTTGCTACTGAGGCTTGAAGCATGTTGTTTTTATTATTTTTGTTTCTTGGAAAGGCAAAGTGTACGAGAGAGCATGGTCGCTGTGATGTTGGGAGTCGGGCAAGAGAGACAGGCCCGTGGATTGAATGGGGAACCTTTAAGACTATACTTTCAGGGATCATTTCTATAGTGTCTTACTAGAGAAGTGCATTCGAAAGTGATCGGGCGAGTGAACCACGAGGAGGAGGCAAAGTGTTCTCTTCTGAGCGCGAAGTGAGCTTGCGGGATCCCTTTGGTGGGTTTCCTGCTTGCTATTGATGACCGTTCTGCTTCCTTCTTGTGAGGAAGTCAGAGGGAGAGAACACAGGCTGAGTGGTTCGCTCACATATCTTTTTAAATGAGTGAGGAAAAACAGGCTTTATTCTAATATAATAATATAATGTAATTATATAATATAACAATATTATAATAATATAATAGCATGTGTTATAAAGCAGCCATAGAGCAGTGCTACCATTAAACTATTATGTAATTTGTTAACCAGATGGGTTCTACTGGTAGTTTCCCTTCAGGAGTCACTTAAGGGACCATTGGCTCTATGGGTCTTATTTTTATTTTATTCCCTTTCCCCACGGTTTTGTGTGGAAAGAACACAGGCTGAGTGGTTCATTCTTTTTCATATTTTTTTGAACGAGTAATAAAAACAGGCATTAGACATGAATCTCTGAATTTGCCCAAACCTTCATGTTATTGTGACTTTTGTGTCCATTTCCGCTTTGGTTAGACCACACCTGGAATATTGTGTCCAATTCTGGGCACCACAATTCAAGAGAGATATTGACAAGCTGGAATGTGTCCAGAGGAGGGCGACTAAAATGATCAAGGGTCTGGAGAACAAGCCCTATGAGGAGCGGCTTAAGGAGCTGGACATGTTTAGCCTGAAGAAGAGAAGGCTGAGAGGAAATATGATAGCCATGTATAAATATGTGAGAGGAAGTCACAGGGAGGAGGGAGCAAGCTTGCTTTCTGCTTCCCTGGAGACTAGGACACGAAACAATGGCTTCAAACTACAAGAAAGGAGATTCCATCTGAACATGAGGAAGAACTTGCTGACTGTGAGAGTCGTTCAGCAGTGGAACTCTCTGCCCCGGAGTGTGGTGGAAGCTTTTAAACAGAGGCTGGATGGCCATCTGTCAGGGGTGATTTGAATGCCTCTGTTTAATAGCTTCCAAAGAAGGAGCCTCTACTAACCAGTATATGCAACCATGATCATGAACTTTAAACTTGTGTCTTGTGTTTTAATTTTTGTTCTTCTTATTTTAATATGCACTTTATAGAAATATTTATTTATTTACGATATTTATAGCTCGCCTTTCTCAGCCATACGGCGACTCAGGGCAGGTTACAGATTGGCACAATTCGATGTCAGGCATTCATAAAAGTGCCATTAAAAACAATCAACATTTTAAGGGATGCTGCATTGCCAATGGATAAGTCTGGCCCAGAAAAAGCCTATGTCAGGGCCAATAACAACCGCCATGGGTGACCTACTCATCACCTTGGTTTTCGTGACTCAGCCTGAAGAGTCTGTAGAGAAGGCGGTGCTTGAGGGAGGAGTCATGCTAAAGAGCCATGTTCATTCTCCCCTTCCCTGTGCTGGTCAGGATTTACTCCAAGCATTAAATGTTAAAATTGGGGAAAGATCTTTGCTTGGGAGATTTGATGATGGTCAATTTGTATTTGGTGTTGCTTTCCCTATGCAAAGGCAAGGCATGGTTTGGGAGGGTGGTCACTGTGACTTGGGAGCCGGGCAAGAGAGGCAGGCACTGAGGGTTGAGCAGAGAAAGTTTAAGACTATACTTTCAGGGATCATTTCTATAGTGTCTTACTAGAGAAGTGCATTCGAAAGTGATCGGGCGAGTGAACCACGAGGAGGAGGCAAAGTGTTCTCTTCTGAGCGCGAAGCGAGCTTGCGGGATCCCTTTTTTTGGGTTTCCTGCTTGCTATTGATGACCGTTCTGCTTCCTTCTTGTGAGGAAGTCAGAGGGAGAGAACACAGGCTGAGTGGTTCGCTCACATATCTTTTTGAACGAGTAATAAAAACAGATATTAGACTTGAACATCTAAATTTGCCCAAACTTTCATGTTATTGTTGTTACTTTTGTGTTCATTTTTTGTTGATATAGTATGTATCACATGCAACATTTTTTTAACTGAGTGCATATATACAGTTGTACATGTAAACAAAGAGGCAATGACATTATGTAACAAAATTTGAAAAACATTCTCTGCCTGATGTATTTTCCTAGTTCCAACACACCTCACTACCTCTGAGGATATTTATTTATTTGTCGTGTCAGGGCAACCAGTCAATTATATTACATTTCTAACAGAACAAAGCAAACAAACAGACAAAATACAAAATTTGTGAGTTTGGTAGTTGATTAAATATCCTTTGACCAGTATCTGGCCACTTGGAGTGCTTCTGGTGTTGCTGCAAGAAGGTCCACCATGGTGCATGTGGCAGGGCTCAGGTTGCATTGCAGCAGGTGGTCAGTGGTTTACTCCTCTCCGCACTCGCATGTCAAGGATTCCACTTTGTAGCCCCATTTCTGAAGGTTGGCTCTGCATCTCGTGGTGCCAGAGCGCAGTCAGTTCAGCACCTTCCAAGTCGCCCAGTCCTCTGTTCCCAGGGGGGAGTCTCTCATTTGGTATCAGCCATTGGTTGAGGTTCTGGGTTTGAGCCTGCCACTTTTGGACTCTCGCTTGCTGAGATGTTCCAGCAAGTGTCTCTGTAGATCTTAGAAAACTATTTCTAGATTTAGGTCATTGACATGCTGGCTGATACCCAAACAGGGGATGAGCTGGAGATGTCTCTGCCTTGGTCCTTTCACTATTGGCTGCTACTTCCCGGCGGATGTCAGGTTGTGCAATACCGGCTAAGCAGTGTGATTTCTCCAGTGGTGTAGGGTGCAGACACCCCGTGATAATGCGGCATGTCTCTTTAAGAGCCTCATCCACTGTTTTAGTGTGGTGAGATGTGTTCCACACTGGGCATGCATACTCAGCAGCAGAGTAGCACAGCGCAAGGGCAGATGTCTTCACTGTATCTGGTTGTGATCCCCAGGTTGTGCCAGTCATCTTTCGTATGATATTGTTTCTAGCACCCACTTTTTGCTTGATGTTCAGGCTTGATGTTCAGGCAGTGCTTCTTATAGGTAAGAGCACGGTCCAGAGTGACTCCCAGGTATTTGGGTGCGCTGCAATGCTCCAGTGGGATTCCTTCCCAGGTGATCTTCAGAGCTCGGGATGCTTCTCTGTTCTTGAGATGAAAGGCACATGTCTGTGTTTTAGATGGGTTAGGGATCAGCTGGTTTTCCCTGTAATAGGCAGTGTTACATCCACCTCTGAGGATGCTTGCCATAGATGCAGATGTAACATCAGGAGAGAATGCCTCTAGAACATGGCCATATAGCCCGAAAAAACCTACAACAACCCATTCTCTGCCATGTTTGAAATTGTTATTCCTGTTTAATTGTGTGCTGCTTACTTTGAAAACAGTTGCTGTACTCCAGAAACTTTGTTTTTGTGGTGGCCACAAACTATGTTGTATTGGGTTGTCAAATGCTTTCATGGCCAGAAGATGTGGGCAAAATGTCAGGAGAGAATGCTTCTGGAACATGGCCATATAGCTCGACAAACTCACAGGACTTCTATGCTGTATTGGTTGAGACTTATGAGATATTCATTGAAAAACAAAAGCAAAATGTGCTATAGAAGCACGTCCCTCAAAAACAAAGTTTTTGCAGTTTAAGAAATGTATGCCATTTGATAGAACTAATTAGGAAATGTCATTGAAAACCCAGGAACAAAAATAATTTTACATAGTGTTATTGTTCAATAAATAATTCTTTAAAATATTTTAACAGTATTATACTTGCTGTAATTTATGAGCTTCTTGAGTCCCAATTGTGTTTTAATTTTTGTTCTGCGTATTTTAATACTTACTTTATAGAAATGGGTAATGTGCATTTGATGGAATGTTTAAGATGATTGTGTGTGTTTTGCTATTTTGTAACCCTTCTTGAGCCACGAGGAGAGGTGGGTAAGAAATACAATTATTGGATAGCTGTGAGTTTTCCGGGCTGTATGGTCATGTTACAGAAGCAGTTAAAACATCACAACCTCTAAGGATGGCTGCCCTAGATGTGGGCGAAATGTCAGGAGAGAATGCTTCTGGAACATGGCCATACAGCCCGGAAAATTCACAGCAACCCAGTCATTCTGATCATGAAAGCCTTCGACAACACATAAAATATATTATATATATATTATATTATATTATTATTCAGAGAATGTATTGTATTATAAAAAGTGTATATTGTTATTATTCAGAGAATGTATTGTATTACTAGCTGTCCCCTGCCACGCGTTGCCGTGGCCCAGTCTGGTGATCTGGAAAATAAAGTAATGAGAAAGTGTTGGTTTCTAATATATGTAATTCCTTTATGCTTGTGAGTAAACAGTATTTCGTGTTGTTTCTTTGTCAGTGTTGATGTGGAGAGTGTCTGGTTTGCCTACTCTGGAACATGCAACATATCATAGTCCTTCTTTAAGGGTCTCTTTCAAATCTATGATACTATATCTGTGTGGTGTGTGTGAGAATCATATCTATCTATCTATATTTATGACTGGATGGCTCTTTGTCAGGAGGGCTCTGATTACATTTTCTTGCCCTGGTGAAGAGAGTTGGACTGGATGGCCTTAAGTATTTTCTGTTGGTCATGGGGGTTCTGTGTGGGAAGTTTGGCCCATTTCTGACGTTTGTGGGTTTCAGAATGCTCTTTAATTGTAGTGAACTATAAATCCCAGTAACTACAACTCCATCTGTGTTCATATTTAGGCATATGGAATTTTTGTGTCAAGTTTGGTCCAGATCCATCATTGTTTGAGTCCCCAGTGCTCCCTGGATGTAGGTGAACTACAACTCCCAAACTCAAGGTCAATGCCCACCAAACCCTTCCAGTGTGTTCTGTTGGTCATGGAAGTCCTGTATGCCATGTTTGGTTGAATTCCATCATTGGTGGAATTCAGAATGTTCTTTGATTGTAGGTGAACTGTGAATCCCAGTGACTACAACTACCAAATGTCAAGATCTATTTTCCCCCAAACTCCATCTGTGTTCATATTTAGGTGTATTGAGTGCTTGTGCCAAGTTTGGTGCAGATCCATCCTTGTTTGAGTCCACAGTGCTCTCTGGATGTAGGTGAACTACAACTCCCAAACTCGAGGTCAATGTCCACCAAACCTTTCCAGTTTTTTCTGTTGGTTGTGGGAGCCCTGTGTGCTAAGTTTGGCCCAATTCCATCATTGGTGGAGTTCAGAATGCTCTTTGATTGGCGGTAAACTATAAATCCCAGCAACGACAATTCCCAAATGACAAAATCAATTTTTTTGAGTGGAGGACATAAATTGGACTGTTAGGTGTCTTGTGTCCAATTCCCCCAGTGGTTTTTGAGTTCTGATGGTAGCACGAACTAACATTACATTTTTATTTATATAGATAAAAAGTGTACGCAGCACCTTTAGTAGCATCTTAGGGGATGCTGCACTGCCAATGCATAAGTCTGGCCAGAAAAAGCCAATGTCAGGGCCAATAACAACAGCCATGAGTGGCCTACTCATCCCCTTGGTTTTCATGACTCAGCCCCAAAGAGCCTGCAGAGAAGGTGGTGCTTGAGGGAGGAGTCATGCTAAGGAGCCAGGTTCATTCTCCCCTTCCTTGTGCTGGTCAGGATTTACCCCAAGCATGAAGTGTTAAAATTGGGGAAAGATCTTCACTTGGGAGATTTGATGATGGTCAATTTGTATTTGGTGTTGCTTTCCCTGTGCAGAGGCAATGCATGGTTTGGGAGGGTGGTCACTGTGACTTGGGAGCCGGGCAAGAGAGGCAGGCTCTGAGGGTTGAGCAGAGAAACTTTAAGACTATACTTTCAGGGATCATTTCTATAGTGTCTTACTAGAGAAGTGCATTCGAAAGTGATCGGGCGAGTGAACCATGAGGAGGAGGCAAAGTGTTCTCTTCTGAGCGCGAAGTGAGCTTGCGGGATCCCTTTGGTGGGTTTCCTGCTTGCTATTGATGACCGTTCTGCTTCCTCCTTGTGAGGAAGTCAGAGGGAGAGAACACAGGCTGAGTGGTTCACTCACACATCTTTTTAAATAAGTATAAAAAGCAGATTTTGAATGTAGCCTTGGACTCTTTGAGAGATGAGAGTTCACATCCCAGCTCAGCCATGCTAATTCTCTTGATAGCCTTGAGCAAGTCACTCTCTTTCAACCTCACAAGACTTTCCTCAAAACAAATCTTGCCAAGAAAGTCCTGTGATAGCACTATGGAACAAGTGTTATTTCCTGTTTACGTGTGTGGTACTTACTTTGAAAATAGTTTTGCAACTCCAGAAACTTTGGGTTCTTATTGGTTTTTCGGGCTGTATGGCCATGTTCTAGAAGCATTCTCTTCTGACTTTTCACCTGCATCTGTGGCAAAAGGCCCGTTGCCAGGATTTTGATTCGGGGCGGGGGGGGGGGGGGGAGGCTGAGTTTGATTGGGGGGGGGTGCTGAATCTGAGTGAAAGAGGGTCTACCCTAGCAAACCTTTTGTGTCGTTACCCCAATACCCCCATGCATATGAGATATATTGAGCATGGTGATTAGATCATGATATGAATAAACATAACAGTTTAAATAATGTACTAGTAAGGCCTTTTCGCAGACCACCATGAGAATTTCAGAATTTCACCATGAGAATTTTAAGCCCCCCCCCCCCCCCCGGGCTACATGCTTGTGTGGCAAGCATCCTCACAACCCCTGGTGGCGCAGTGGGTTAAATCCCTGTGCCGGCAGGACTGAAGACCGACAGTTCGCAGCTTCGAATTCGGGGAGAGGTGGATGAGCTCCCTTTATCAACTCCAGCTCCTCATTCGGGAACATGAGAGAAGCCTCCCACAAGAATGATAAAAACATCAAGTCATCCGGGCGTCCCCTGGGCAGCGTCCTTGCAGATGGCCAATTCTCTCACACCAGAAGCGACTTGCAGTTTCTCAAGTCGCTCCTGACACGACAAAAAATAAAATAATATCCTCACAACCTCTGAGGATGCTTGCCACAGATGCAGGCAAAAGGTCAGGGGAGCATGCTTCTAGAACATGGCCATACAGCCCGAAAAACCAACAACAACCCAGTAATTCCTGCCACGAAAGCCTTTGACAATCCACAAACTTTGTTTTTGTTGCTGGCACAAACTGTGTTGAATTGGTTGCAACTGTATCAGATATTCATTGAAAAATTATAGCACAATGTGCTATAGCAGGATGTCCCTCAAAAACAAAGTTTTTGAAATTTAATAATTTTTCCCCATGACTTTGTGATAAAACAAATTAGGAAATGACATATATAACCCAAAGCCAAAAATCACGTTACGTAGTGTAGGTGGCTACCACAAATCAGAAACAATTGAAAAACACACAGCCAGAAACGGATGTAATGGCTTTTGACCATCTGCTAAAGCCAATTTGTCATAGTCTTCTGGTTAACTACAGAGAGAGTGGGCCAAGTTGAAGGATGAATACCAATAATATCTTACCAATGTAACTTTCAACCAGAGTACTTGAACAGAATAGCAACTTTTTAACCTGTCTTTGTTCAGTTTATGTCTTCCTGTTCTGCCAAAATATGGTTCTGGTGGCAACTAACTGATAAAATGCACAGAAATATAAACTTAAAAGCACATGAATAACGGCAAACAGCATCATCCCTAAACAGCGGTTCTGTCCTATCCAAATAAAATGGTCTGCATTTTCTTTCCCTTTTGTTAGGGATCTCTGTCAATTCCGTCAATTCGTTGGGACAGACACCTTTATTCACAGCCTCCTTGCTTGGTCTTGAAAAACTTGTTGACATTCTTCTGGATTATGGTTCAGACCCAAATCAGTAAGTATAAAGCTATATGTTTGTTTTGTCCTGGTTGCAAACAGATATGTGTTTCCCACAATTTAGCAGAACAAAACAGCCAGACTAATGAGAACTAAGACTAAGTCCCAACTTTTGAAACTACCAGTTTCCAAACGTTGGCCTAGACTAGTATAAGGCTCCCATTTAATCCTGAAATGGTGGGAGAGGTGCCAAATAAAATCATATACTGAATGGGACAGGAACTGGCACAAATCTCCTTCTTCCTTTGCCCCCACCATCCTGTGATTTTAAGATGCAAACTAAAATGTATGTTTTGCTTTTGCCTAGTTCCATACTTTAAGAATTAGTGTCTGGGTATTACTCTTGCTTCTTCTTAACTCTTCCGGTGTCCATTGCGTGCTTTGGGTTTTTTTTATTATTATTATTTTTAATTAGAAGTCTGGGCAGTGGTTACCTTATTATTGGTTTGATTTGCTTTAAAATTCTTAGTAAATGACAGCTCTGTATGCTTAATATCTTAATCTCTTTTGGTGATTACATTTGGGTAAAAAATAATGAATGTGAAACAGATAGTATTATTTGTTTATTTCCCACATTTCTAACCCGCCCTTCTCAACCTCCGAGGGGGGACTCAGGACAGATTACACCGGCAACAATGCGATGCCGCAAGATAATACAAATATAAACAAATACAACAATAGTTTAAAACAGTAAATAAAACATTAAGTTAAAAACACATTGAAAACATTGTCATCAATCAATTTAGCCAATTCCAGTCTGATTCAGTATCGAAAGCGCTGTCATGCTTGCTGTCCAAAGGCCTGATCCCAGAACCATGATTTAACCTTCTTTCTGAAAAAAAAGGAGGGAAGACGCCGACCTGATCTCATTGGGGAGTGAGTTCCACAGGTTTGGGGCCACCACCGAGAAGGCTCTGTCCCTCATCCCCGCCAAGCACACTTGTGAGGTTGGCGGGACTGAGAGGAGGGCCTCCCCGGACGATCTTAAACTGCGAGGCAGGACGTAGAGGGAGATATGTTCAGACAGGTAAGTTGTGCTCGGAAGTGGACTGGCAGCCAGTGGAGCTGACACAACAGGGGGTATTATGCTCCTTGTATGTCTTTAGCCTGAAGACAAAGTTGAGAGGAGACATGAGAGCCATGTTTAAATACCTCAAAGGCTGTCACAAGGAAGTGGGACCAGGTTTCCTCTCTGGAAACTGGGACTCAATCGGGCCATGGGTTCCAATGAAAGGAGATTCCCTTTGAACATTAGGAAGAACTTCCTGACTGTAAGAAGAGCTGTTCTCTGCCTCGGAGTGTGCTGGAAGCTCCTCCTTTGGAGGCTTTTAAACAGAGGGTGGATGGCCACCTGTCAGGGATGCTTTGATTGTGTTTTTCCTGCATATCAGGGGGTTGGACTATATGGCTCATGTTGTTTCTTCCAACTCTATGATTGTGTCTGAATTAATTAGTGGAATGGCACCACTGGGTTAATGCACTACTGCAAAAATTGTGCATTTTTCCTCTTGTGTCCCTTTATTTTTTCAGCCGTTGCTACGATGGGAGCACTCCAGTCCATGCTGCAGCCTTCTCAGGCGATCAGTCAATTCTTAGTAAATTGCTGGATGCAGGAGGAGACCTGCGAGTCCACGACAAGAATGGGAGGAACCCCCAAAGCTGGGCCATGACAGCCGGGAAGGATATTAGTGCTCAGGTGTGTGCCCAGTGCCTATTGCTGAAAAGAATTGTTTTTAATTTGCCTTAGGTTTTGTACTGTTATATTGTGTGTTGAGGCCTTGGCCGTTGTAAGCCGCATCGAGTCCTTCGGGAGATGCTAGCGGGGTACAAATAAAGTTTAATAATAATAATAATAATAATAATAATAATAAAGTGCGCCCTGAAGCTTGAGTTTCCAGATGAGGCTCTAGCTAGCCCTGCCTCTTCTTTTTCAGATGCTAGAGTTCATTCAGCGCTGTCGGGCACACATGCAGGCTGCCCTCCAGAGTAACTCCTTTGAGCTGCTCAGGAAAGTGGACTCTCCTAAAGGCTTAGTTTTTGCCCTCTCCAAGTTTGGGAGCATCACACAGGGGTAAGTGGGTTAATGGAGAATGAATGCACAGTTTTGATAAGATAAGCTTTGTTTTTTAACCTGCCACGCGTTGCTGTGGTCCAGTCTGGGTATTTTGTGTTGAGTGTGTATATTTGTGTATATGTGTGTGTATATATTTGTGTATGCTTATATTTATGTGGTTTTGTGCATGCGTTGTAATGTATTTTTTTATTTTTTAGCTTTTAAAGTCTCTTCTGCTGTGCTTTTCAGTGTTTTTGTGAGTGATGGTCATTTGTTTGGTGTCAATTCGACCAGTGGTTTTTTAATTATGTTAATTCCACAAATGAACATTACATTTTTATTCATATAGATAGAGGCATGTGACTAGAAAGCCCTGTGCTTTACTTGTACATATCAGTTGAGTAAGATGAGACCCTTTGTTTTGTCCCCCATTACCTTACTTAGAACAAGCGACAGCCCACTGGGAAGGTTCCTGAAACGTGGAAACAGCCCTCCCCCAAACCTTTACAGTTTTGGCTATGGGAAGGTAAGATGGAGGGACCCAATGATAGTTTATTTGGAGCAAAAGAGGCAGGGAAAATGAATTGGGGGCTGCCTCATGTGTATGAAAATGACCTGGGGAAATGCCTGGACTTAATGTACATTTATAGAGTAGGAGATGGCAACTGATAAATTACAGCCAGTATGTGGAGGGCCATCGTTCAAGCTCAGAGTAAATCTGGGGTGAATTGTCATGACCTTAAGGATTGCAGTGACATCATTTTCTGGCAGCGATTCCCCTTGAGGGGAGAATGTAAAAGAGATGGGCAGGAACCTACAAAAGTGTTCCTCTTAATTGTTATTTCTTTGACTTTGAACATGAAAAGTAGAATTATTATATTGATTTCTTTGTCTCCTGTTAGTTTTATCTCACCGGTGGCAAGCTGGGCTGCCTAGCTTCGTTCCCGATCATTGCAGATAAGGAAATATCTCAGGCTGATGATGAGCCAACTTTCTCCTTTCCTGCTGGGCCATACATGACAATGACCAGGTGAGATCCTGCAAGTGGTGGCTTAGGCTTTTAATATTTCATTACGTTTCTTAAAGCCGCCTTGAGTCCCCTTCGGCGTTGAAAAGAGCAGGGTAAAAATATGGTAAATAAAGAGGGTGACTAAAATGCTCAAGGGTCTGGAGAACAAGCCCTGTGAGGAGTGGCTTAAAGAGCTGGGCATGTTTAGCCTGAATAAGAGAAGGCTGAGAGGAGACATGATAGCCAAATATGTGAGAGGAAGTCATAGGGAGGAGGGAGCAAGCTTGTTTTCTGCTTCCCTGGAGACTAGGACACGGAACAATGACTTCAAACTACAGGAAAGAAAGGAGATTTCTCCTGAACATGAGGAAGAACTTCCTGACTGTGAGAGCTGTTCAGCAGTGGAACTCTCTGCCTTCGAGTGTGGTGGAGGCTCCTTCTTTGGAGGCTTTGAAACAGAGGCTGGATGGGCATCTGTCGGGGGTGCTTTGAATTTGATTTCCCTGCTTCTTGGCAGATTGGGGTTTGGCTGGATTGCCGACAAGGTCTTTTCCAACTCTAGGATTCTATGATTTAACTTTTTCCATCTTGCAGCTTGATGTGGCGCGGGAGCCAAGTCACAGTGAAGGAGCTCAATATGAAGCCCCACCCACATTGCAGCAAACTGTGCCTCTTTGACCTCCTCCTTGCAGAACAGGAGTACAATAGGTATGAGTATCTCTCTAGCGGGGTTGCCTCTTGAGTGGGTGGAGCGGGTTATGTGCCTTCAAGTTTGTGCCTTATGGCAACCCTAAGGCAACCCTATCATGGGATTTTTGGGGGCTGAGAAGGTGTGACTTGCCCAGGTTCACAGAGTTGATTTTCATGGCCGAGAGGGGATTAGAACTACTTCAGGGAGCTTGAGCAGTAAAATGGATTATATTTTACAGTAAAATAGATTATATTTTACAGTAAAATGGATTATATTTTACAGTAATAAAGGTAAGTCACCAGTGCCTTTACCTGGATCTAGAAGTAGACTGCCAGTCAGTGTAGAAGATTAGAGCACTAATATAGTGCTTTTATGATTTGCTGTGTAGGAACCACAATTGAAGGGCACCACAATTGAAGGGAGATGTTGACAAGCTGGAATGTGTCCAGAAGAGTGTGACTTAAATGATCAAGGGTCTGGAGAACAAGCCCTATGAGGAGCGGCTTAAAGAGCTGGGCATGTTTAGCCTGAAGGAGAGAAGGCTGAGAGGAGACATATTTATTTATCGTGTCAGGAACAAACCAAACAGTTGTATTGCATTCTTTTAACAAACAAACAAACAAAGCACAAAGTTTGCAAGCTTGGTAATTGATTAAATGTCCTTTGACCAGTAGCTGGCCACTTGGAGTGCCGCTGGTGTTAGTATAAGAAGGTCCTCCATTGTGCATGTGGCAGGGCTCAGGTTGCATTGCAGCAGGTGGTCTGTAGTTTGCTCTTCTCCATATTCGCATGTCGTGGATTCCACTTTGTAGCCCCATTTCTTAAGATTGTCTCTGCATCTCGTGGTGCCAGAGGCAGTCTTTTCAGCGCCTTCCAAGTCGCCCAGTCTTCTGTGTGCCCAGGAGGGAGTCTCTCATCTGGTATTACCCACGGATTGAGGTGCTGGGTTTGAGCCTGCCACTTTTGGACTCTCACTTGCTGGAGTGTTCCAGCGAGTGTCTCTGTAGATCTTAGAAAACAAGTCGTTGACATGCTGGCTGATACCCAAACAGGGAATGAGCTGGAGATGTCTCTGCCTTGGTCCTTTCACTATTGGCTGCTACTTCCTGGCAGATGTCAGGTGGTGCAATACCGGCTAAGCAGTGTAATTTCTCCAGTGGTGTAGGGCGCAGACACCCCATGATAATGCAACATGTCTCATTAAGAGCCACATCCACTGTTTTAGTGTGGTGAGATGTGTTCCACACTGGGCATGCATACTCAGCAGCAGAGTAGCAAAGTGTAAGGACAGATGTCTTCACTGTGTCTGGTTGTGATCCCCGGTTGTGCTAGTCAGCTTTCGTATGATATTATTTCTAGCGCCCACTTTTTGCTTGATATTTAGGCAGTGCTTCTTGTAGGTCAGGGCACAGTTCAGAGTGACTCCCAGGTATTTGGGTGTGCTGCAATGCTCCAGTGGGATTCCCTCCCAGGTGATCCTCAGAGCTCAAGATGCTTGTCTGTTCTTAAGATGAAAGGCACATATATGTGTTTTAGATGGATTAGGGATCAGCTGGTTTTCCCTGTAATAGGCAGTAAGAACACCTAGAGCTTTGGAGAGCTTCTGTTCAACCATCTCAAAGCTCCCTGCTTGGGTGGTGATAGCACGATCATCAGCATAGATACAACTCTCTGTCCCTTCTGGCAGTGGCTGGTTATTTGTGTAGATGTTGAACATGGATGGAGCAAGCACGCTCCCCTGAGGCAGGCCGTTTTTCTGTTTCCACCATCTGCTTCTCTGGCCCTGGAACTCAACAAAAATGATCCTGTTTTGTAGCAGGTTTCCTATGAGGCGGGTGGCGGCATATACGTTTGAATAATAAATAAATAAATAGTAAGCTTTTTATAGGTTTTTTTGTGGTCAGATGTTCATTTCATAACTCAATTCTTGCCCTGTTGATGAGCTTTTTTTTCCTTTACAGCAAACTACGCCACCCTCATCTGCTGCAGCTGATGGCTGTCTGTTTATCCAGTGACTTGGAGAAAACCCGATTAGTGTTTGAGAGGGTTAACTTTGGCTCGCTCTATAGCATCCTACATGAGAGGGTAAAGCAAGCATTTTATTTCTTCCAGTCGTTCATATATGTATCACCTTAATATGTATTTCCATATTTCTTCTGAGGAGCTCAGAGCTATCTCTCCTCCAAAAGATGTGACATATAAAGGTAGATTTATGTGCTTGTAGACAGTATGGTGCAGTCTTCTCATCTTTCTTTGGAACAGACTTTTCCATAGTCTGGCTCTTCTTCTGTTCCACTCTGTTGCCACCATCTTGCTTCCCTTCTATCTGTTGCATCTTCTCATGCGTGATATAGAGATCATGGATTCTTGTATTGTGCTGTTCTCCTAAACGGTTCTGGCCCAGCTTACCTGTCCAAACTATCTCTCCTTATGAACCAGCTAGGAGCTTAAGATCATCTGGAGAGGCCCTGCTCTCGGTCCCGCCTCCTTCACAGATGTGATTGGCGGGAACGAGAGACAGGGCCTTTTCAGCGGTGGCCCCTCAGCTATGGAACGCCCTCTCTAGAAATATCAGATTGGCACCCTCCCTCCTAACATTTCCAAAAGGAGTTAAACCCTGGCTGTTTGAGCAAGCATTTGCAAATGCAGTGTAACAGATTAATTTAGATTTACAGAACGATTGGACGATGCGATGGGAAAAATGATTTTAGTAATGAGACGCTGAGGACTTGTGTTTTATGGTTTTTATTGCTTTTACTGCTTTTATATGGTCTCTATTATATGCTAATGTTTTAAATTATATTTTATGTGTTGGTGACATTGATTGCCACCAGCGCCTTCAGACTGAGAGAGGCGGTACAAAAGTATGATAAATAAATAAATAAATAAATAAATAAATATTTTGGCCTAAAACACCTACTATCCTGATGAGAGATCTGCATTTGAGTCCCTTTGGATTCCTTCCTATGACTTCCTTCCCACCACCCTTCTTTGGATAGCCTTTCAGAGATTTGCTTTAAGTGGTGTAGGGAAGCATGCATGATCATGATACTCCACTTTGGCAGAAAAAATGAACTGCAAAGATACAGAATGGGTGACGCCTGGCTCGAGAGCAGTACGTGTGAAAAAGATCTTGGAGTCCTCGTGGACAACAAGTTAAACATGAGCCAACAATGTGATGTGGCGGCAAAAAAAGCCAATGGGATTTTGGCCTGCATCAATAGGAGCATAGTGTCTAGATCCAGGGAAGTCATGCTCCCCATGCTCTATTCTGCTTTGGTTAGACCACATCTGGAATATTGTGTCCAATTCTGGGCACCACAATTCAAGAGAGATATTGACAAGCTGGAATGTGTCCAGAGGAGGGCGACTAAAATGATCAAGGGTCTGGAGAACAAGCCCTATGAGGAGCGGCTTAGGGAACTGGGCATGTTTAGCCTGAAGAAGAGAAGGCTGAGAGGAGATATGATAGCCATGTATAAATATGTGAGAGGAAGCCACAGGGAGGAGGGAGCAAGCTTGTTTTCTGCTTCCTTGGAGACTAGGACGCGGAACAATGGCTTCAAACTACAAGAGAGGAGATTCCATCTGAACATTAGGAAGAACTTCCTGACTGTGAGAGCCGTTCAGCAGTGGAACTCTCTGCCCCGGAGTGTGGTGGAGGCTCCTTCTTTGGAAGCTTTTAAGCAGAGGCTGGATGGCCATTTGTCAGGGGTGATTTGAATGCAATATTCCTGCTTCTTGACAGGGGGTTGGACTGGATGGCCCATGAGGTCTCTTCCAACTCTATGATTCTATGATTCTATGATTCTATGATTCTATGAAAGGTCTTTGCCTCTGGCATGTTGGGGAACAATTCATGTTCATATAAGGGATCAGCGATCTTTTTCTGCTCACCCCACTCTACCCCTCCTCCATTTGCTTTGCAGCGCTCCGAATTCCCAATCATACACATGGAGACCATAGTCCACATCCTGCTCCAGGTGAGCGATGCTTTGAGGTTCCTCCACCTGTGCGGCTTCATCCATCGCACTGTTAGCTCCTACGCGGTGGTGATCGTTTTGCCTGGGGAGGCCAAGTTGACCAACCTGGAGTACATGATTGAAAGGTAAAGATGGCTTCTCCTCTCGCCACATTATGTGCTGATTGAATAGCAGAATGGCCATTATAACAGTAGTGCACGTGTGTATATATGTGCTAGAAACACATAAAATGTGTTCCATGTCACCATTCTTAGGTGCACTGTGGCACTGTGCATATATTGCTCTTTTTTGGTATCTATATAGTCCTACGCCTTTTTTGGTTAGTCTATCGTTTTCCAGTTCATCCAAGAAACTGATAAGACTTTTGGGGTAGTTTGTTTCCATATAGATTATTTATTTATTTACAACATTTATATGCTGCCCTTCTCACCCCAAAGGGGACTCAGAGTGGCTTACAAGATATATATATATATATATAGATAGATAGATAGATAGATAGATATAGATATACATACAATTTATTATATTATTAGCATATCACAATATGGAATGCTTTATACGGAATATGGAATGGAAATGGAATGCTTTCATGGGTATCTATTAAATAGCAAGTTATGGGTCAGTTCAGGCAATGTAATGTTCAATTGAGAAGCTAGGCCTGAGTTCTCCAGCTCTTGGGTTGTTGTGAGTTGTGAGTGATTCCGGCCATGAAGCCTTCAACAATCTCTGGTTTTTGTTTCAAGTAAAGTCTTGGTTTTGGATTCAAGTATTCTGGAAGTTTCTAATGTTCTTGTTTTTTGTATTTCTGTTCAAGTTTTACTAAGTGTATTTTTTTGCTTGTGGACTTACTGTAAGCTGTTCTTGTGATTTTTGGCTGTTGCTGGACTGTGTTACTTTTCGGTCTGCATGAGATATTTGGATTTCTGTTGGATTATCACCCATTGTTAAACCTTTTTGGATTATACATCTTCTTTCTTAATTGCAGCAATAATATGGTTCACGCTTATGTCTATGCTTGATGTTTTTATAATTTTAATTGCTATTTTCTACAGTTATATGTTCTTGATTTGGATATGTGATATTTTTGTATATGTGTGAAGCACTGAATTTGCCTTTTATTATGTTGTAAACCACTTTGAGTCCTCCCAGGGGTGAGAAAAGCGGTATAGAAATGCAGTTAATAAATTTATTTATTTATTTATGATAATTATGACATTTATATGCCACCCTTCTCACCCTGAAGGGGACTCAGAGCAGCTTACAAGATACAGGGTTAGTCAAAATGAATGTATATATACATACAATATATTAAGTTATTAGCATAGTACAATATCCATATTAAATATTACTATATTGTACTATACCGTTATATTGTAATATTATTAGTAATACTATATGTAATATAAAATATATAATTATAATATCAAATTATTATTAGTATTATATTGCATTACATTATAATATTATAAATTTAATAATATAAAATTTAATATAATATTATAAAATTATAATTGGTTTGTATCATTAATATTTCCAGAAGTCTTTGTTTCCAACTGGATGCTGCCTGTCTTTAGAATCCATAGCAGGTTTTATTTATGGGACATGATTTTTTTTATCGTGTCAGGAGTGACTTGAGAAACTGCAAGTCGCTTCTGGTGTGAGAGAATTGGCTGTCTGCAAGGACGTTGCCCAGGGGACGCCTGGATGATTTGATGTTTTTATCATCTTTGTGTTTTTATAATTTATTTATTTATTTGATGTTTTTATCATCTTGGGAGGAGAGCAATGTCCAATCTCGATAAAATAGTAAAGAGTAGAGACATCACACTGGCAACAAAGATCCGCCTAGTCAAAGCCATGGTATTCCCTGTAGTAACCTACGGATGTGAGAGCTGGACCTTAGGGAAGGCTGAGCGAAGGAAGATAGATGCTTTTGAGCTGTGGTGTTGGAGGAAAGTTCTGAGAGTGCCTTGGGCTGCAAGAAGATCCAACCAGTCCATCCTCCAGAAATAAAGCCCGACTGCTCATTGGAGGGAAGGATACTAGAGACAAAGCTGAAGTATTTTGGCCACATCATGAGGAGACAGCAAAGCCTAGAGAAGACAATTATGCTGGGGAAAGTGGAAGGTAAAAGGAAGAGGGGCCGACCAAGGGCAAGATGGATGGATGGCATCCTTGAAGTGACTGGACTGACCTTGAAGGAGCTGGGGGTGGTGACGGCCAACAGGGAGCTCTGGCGTGGGCTGGTCCATGAGGTCACGAAGAGCCGGAGACGACTGAACGAATGAACAACAACAACAACATCATCTTTGTGGGAGGCTTCTCTCATGTCCCCACATGAGGAGCTGGAGCTGATCGAGGGAGCTCATCCGCCTCCCCTGGATTCGAACCTGCGACCTGTTGGTCTTTCCTGCTGGCACAGGGTTTAACCCACTGCGCCACTGAGGGCTCCATGGGACATGATGAATATGAGGCATACATTGTAATGTTTATTTATGTTTTAATTTTTTATGTCTTAATTGATTGCTTTTGCTTTTATTTTATTTTGTTGCTTAATTCCTTGTTTGTAAGTTTTCTATTGTTAATCTTCATTATTCTGCATTATTTGATATGTTTGCACCTATTTTGAGGCATTGACTGCTTGCCTTTTTATGTGTAAAGCGTCCCGAGTCCTTCCGGGGAGAGATGACAGTCTAGAAATAAAGTTGTATTGTTGAAGGCTTTCATGGCCTGGAATCACTGGGTTGTTGTAGGTTTTTCGGGCTTGTCTGTTGGAGCTAGGTGTGAATGTTTCAATTGGCCACCTTGATTAGCATTTGATGACCTGACAGTTTTTAGGTGTGCACTGTTACTGCCTGGGGGAATTCCTTGTTGAGAGGTCAGCACTGAGTCCATCACAACCCCAAGGCTTTTAACAGTGGTAGACTGAACCAGAACTTCCCCATCAAAATCAGGCAGAGACTGGACTAATTCTGGCGGCTGGCTGGGCCAGAGTATTATTATTATTATTATTATTATTATTATTATTATTATTATTACATTCTCTTCTCCATAACATCTCTCTGATAATATTTGTCTTCCCTTCTTTGCAGCAAGGATGGAGGAGAGCACAGTGACCTGACACGAGTTCCCATCCCTTCCCAGCTCTATAAGTGGTGTGCTCCAGAAGTGATTCTTGAGAGGCCTGCCACCACCAAATCTGACATCTACAGCTTCTGTGTGGTGATGCAGGAGGCACTCACAGGTATGCTTATTACCCAGGTGAGAAGGTAAATTGATGAACCCTGAAAAACTCTATCAGTACTTAAAGTTTCTTGCACTTGGCAAGTTTGTTCTAGATACATTTTCAGTGTGCTCTCTGGCTGTAGGTTAAATTAGAACTCCCACTATGGTGGGTCAGTCCCCTCAAACCCCTCCAGTAGGTTCAGATAGACATGGGGATTCTGCATGCCAAGTTTGGTCCAGGTCCATCATCAGTGGAGATCACGGTTTCCCTGGTTGTAGTTGAACTACAACTCCCAGAAAGGAAGGTCAGTTCCCCTCAACCCCCCCCCCCCCCCCCAATCTAATTTTGGCAGATCAGGTATGTTTGCCAAGTTTGGTCCAGATCCATCAGTGTTTGGGTTCACAGTGTGCTCCGGATGTAGATGAACTACAACTCCCACAAATCTTTTCAAAGACCTTCAGTATTTCTTCTTAGTCATGGGGGTTCTGTGTGCCAAGTTAGTTCCAGGTCTATCATTAGTGGGATTCAGATTGCAGGTGAACTATACATTCTAGTGGCTACAACTCCTATAAATCATGGCAAATTCTCCTCAAACTTCTCTAGTATGGTCAGTTGCGGATCATTTCCTTTGTTTGCTGTGTGCCATAGAAAAGAATAGGAAAGGATTAAGGGAGAGGCAGTGACCGAGATCAAGCAAATTCCACACCAATGGAGATTGTAAGAAACACTGGGATGTTTGTGGTGAAGGAAACACTGAAAATCCAAAATGAAATTGTCCCCGTATGAAAGCCTTCCCCTGGGTGGTGGGCCAGATGGTGTTGGTGAAGGTCATTGGCAGGGGCTCTGGGACATGCTCACTATAACCTGCAATGTCATTGGAGGGAGGGCCATTGGTGTCTCCTGAGTAGTGGAAGCTATAGCTGTTTGTGGAAGCAGGAGCTTGTCTGTGTAAGTGGACACCTCAGCCACACACACACATACATATTTTGAGTTTTATTATGTTTACTAGCTTGGGGACCCAGCGGTGCCCGAGTTATTTGAGAAAGCCATTGTGTGCCAATGTTGGTCTGTATCAGTTATTTATGTGGCCCGCAGTGGTCTCAGGAAGTTAGTGAAGGTACTGTGAGTCCCATCGTCCGTGGTCCGCCCTCCTCGGAACTGCACCTGGATGTACAGTGGGTCACGGTAGCTCTGTGTGCCAAGTTTGCTCTTGATCAGTCATTTGTGTGGGTTGCATTGGTCTCAGGAAATGAGTGAAGGCACTGCAAGTCCCATCATCCATGGTCTATCCTCCTCCAAACTATACCAGGATATAGAGTGGATCATGGGGGCTCTGTGTGCCAAATTTAGTCTTGATCAGTCATTGGATGAGAGTCACAGTAGTCTCAGAAAGTGAATGAAGGTACTACAAGTCCCATCATCCACAGTCAATCCTCCTACAAACTGCACCAGGATGGAGAGTGGGTCTTGGGGGCTCTGTCTGCCAAGTTTGGTCTTGATCAGTCATTGGATGGGGGTTGCAGCGATCTCAGGAAGTGAGTGAAGGTACTTCAAGTCCCATCATCTTTGGTCCGTCTTCCCCCAAACTTCACCAGGATATAGAGTGGTCATGATGGCTCTGTGTGCCAAGTTTGATCTCGATTTGTCATTGGTGGGGGGGGGGCATAGTGGTCTGTGGTTGCCCAAGCATTTTAAAGTACTATAATAATAATAATAATATTCATATGACCATTTCAAAATAAAACACGAGTAAAAAGTTAAAGTACTACAAATCCCATAATCCATGGTCCACCTCCCCCAAACCACACCAGGATGTAAAGTGGGTTATGGGGGTTTTGTGTGCTAAGTTTGACCCAAGTCCGTCGCTCGTGCAGGTCATAGTGGCCTGTGAAAGTGGCAACCAATCAGAAAGCTGCCACATACCACACATACATACAAACATTCACTTTTATTATATTGATACATATATAGATATAGATAGATGTCAGCCTACAGCTGTTTTTTTAATGATCTGATGGAGGGGTGTCTAACTGTGAGCTACAATCCACACTGCAGTGTGGAAGGCAGCCATGCTTTCTCCAGGATAGGTGTTCTCATTGCCTCTCTCCCCATTCTTCTCTCTGTTTCTCTGACCCTCACCAGACCACATTAATCATGCTTTAGATTGCGCAGCCATTGGCAAACAGCACCCAAGTCTAGTATTTTGCTTCTCCTTTTGCGCATATAAACAATCTTTGCCCAGTTTCCTCCCCAGAACTGTCTAGTTAATTTTCTCATACAAGCACACAACTAAACATTGTATCATTGCTCAGGAAGGCCCTTCCATTCAGGAAGTGGAGAGAATACCCAGCACCACATTGGTTCCTCTCCTGCAACAAGAACAAGTCTCCCTTGCCCAAGGGTCCCTGGCAGCAAGCCCTTTCCTGTCTTCAGGGCCTTAACCACAGCCTCAGAGTACAACACTCATGATGCATGTTTTCCAGAAACCATTCCCTGGGATGGATTTGAAGGGTCAGATGTTAGGAGTCTCCTTACTTCTGGGCAATGGTTAGAAGCTGATGCCAGGCTCCACAAACCCTACTACGACATTGTGAAGATTGGCCTGGAGCCCAGGCCTAAGCCACGCACCATCAGCCTGCAAGACATCCGCTACATTCTGAAGAACGACTTAAAGGTGAGTCGGATGGAGTTCTACTTTTCCTTTGCTCTCCCCTTTTTTCTGACTTGACACATGAAGTAGAAATGCACAGGAGTGAGGTCAGGAGTCTTGTGCTCCAAAACTCTGTCAGTCTGAATTCGGAAGTCCCAGCGTAGCTTGATGTGTTCATTCTCTGTAACTTTTTCCAGCTTGTGATCCCACCAGTTCTTTGTCGCAGGCAGATGGTATTTGTGGCACAAGTTGCAATGAATCATCTGAGAAACGGTGTTGTGCCTCTGCTTGTAGTCTGTCTGCGTGATCTTCTTGCAGCAGCTTAGGATATGATCTATTGTTTCACCTGCTTCCTTGCAGAGTCTATATATGGGATCTGTAGTTAACTTTTCAATTCTGGCTTTGATGGCATTTGTTCTAATGGCTTATTCTTGGGCTGCCAGAATCAGGCCGTTTGTCTCCTTTTTCAAAGTATTATTATTATTATTATTATTATTATTATTATTATTATTATTATGACAAATCTCCATTCCCACATATTTCAAGGAGAGGCTTTTGGGAGGAACCAGGAAAAGTGTGACTTGAGGATTCTGGAGAGATTAAGGGCTGCAAAACCAGTTCTTCGAGGGTCACATTTGACCCCTGGAGCCCCACTATACTCACCCCTGTACTAAAAAATATTAGTATTTTTAGTGGTAGTCGCATCCATTTCCAGTTTGGGTTTTTTTTGTCGTGTCAGGAGCTCAAGTCATTTCTGTTGTGAGAGAATTGGCCGTCTGCAAGGACGTTGCCCAGGGGACGCCCGGATGATTTGATGTTTTATCATCTTTGTGGGAGGCTTCTCTCATGTCCCCGCATGAGGAGCTGGAGCTGATAGAGGGAGCTCATCTACCTCTCCCCGGATTCCATTTCCAGTGAGCTTTATGTAGCTTCCTCCGCCTTCAAGTTTGCCAATGGGCACCATCCGGGTGCTGTTTTTTTGCCATGGAATAATAATAAAACTTTATTTGTAGGCCACCCTCTCCATGAAGGAGTAGCCTTGCGCTGGAGAGTGCCGATGGTGCTTTCTTTCAATATGTAACAGTCCCCAGATCATGTGTTAGGCACCCTACTTGCACCCAAACATTCTCTAGAGAAGCTGCACTCTTGGAGAAGGAAATGCAACACTGAGTATAAATATGCTGACAGAACTTTTCCAGTTCTTAAACCAGATTTTGACCCATGTCCCCACAGTTACTACTCTGAAGCATGATTTTGTTGTGCGAATCTTACTATCCCATTTCAGGATTTGGTCCAGTCTCACAGGAACCGCCTTGGCGGGAATTGTGGGCCACCGAAGACTGAGATCCCTCCTGACATCAATATCTGCTTGCCATCAGCCTCCACTGTTTCATTGAAGATACCAGAAGCTCAAGGAGAGTCAGCCCAAATTGGTGTGTACTCCCTGCTTTGTCGTTGGCTCTGTATGGGAGGGTCCAAAAACCTGAGATTTATTTATTTATTTATTTATTTATTATTTACAGTATTTATATTCTGCCCTTCTCACCCTGCAGGTGACTCTGGACGGATGACAATGTACATATACATGGCAAATATTCAATGCCATAGACACACAACATACATGTTGTTGTTCATTCGTTCAGTCGTCTCCGACTCTTCGTGACTTCATGGACCAGCCCACGCCAGAGCTCCCTGTCGGCCGTTACCACCCTCAGCTCCCTCAAGGTCAGTCCAGTCACTTCAAGGATGCCATCCATCCATCTTGTTCTTGGTCGGCCCCTCTTCCTTTTGCCTTCCACTTTCCCCAGCATAATTGTCTTCTCTAGGCTTTCCTGTCTCCTCATGATGTGGCCAAAGTACTTCAACTTTGTCTCTAGTATCTTTCCCTCCAGTGAACAGTCAGGCTTTATTTCCTGGAGGATGGACTGGTTGGATCTTCTCGCAGTCCAAGGCACTCTCAGCACTTTCCTCCAACACCACAGCTCAAAAGCATCGATCTTCCTTCGCTCAGCCTTCCCTAAGGTCCAGCTCTCACATCCGTAGGTGACTACAGGGAATACCATGGCTTTGACTAGGCGGATCTTTGTTGCCAGTCTGATGTCTCTACTCTTTACTATTTTATCGAGACTGGACATTGCTCTCCTCCCAAGAAGTAAGCGTCTTCTGATTTCCTGGCTACAGTCTGCATCTGCAGTAATCTTTGCACCTAGAAATACAAAGTCTGTCACGGCCTCCACGGTTTCTCCCTCTATTTTCCAGTTGTCTATCATTCTTGTTGCCATAATCTTGGTTTTTTTGACATTTAGCTGCAACCCGGCTTTTGCGCTTTCTTCTTTCACCTTGATTAGAAGGCTCCTCAGCTCCTCCTCGCTTTCGGCCATCAGAGTGGTGTCATCTGCATATCTGAGGTTGTTAATGTTTCTTCCAGCCATTTTCACCCCAGCTTTGCATTCATCCAGCCCCGCACATCGCATGATGTGTTCTGCATACACGTTAAAAAGGTTGGGTGAGAGGATGCAGCCTTGCCGTACGCCTTTCCCAATCTTGAACCAGTCTGTTGTTCCGTGGTCAGTTCTGACTGTTGCTACTTGGTCCTTGTACAGATTCCTCAGGAGAGAGACAAGGTGGCTTGGGATGCCCATCCCACCAAGAACTTGCCACAATTTATTGTGATCCACACAGTCAAAGGCTTTAGAGTTAGTCAATGAAGCAGAAGTAGATGTTTTTCTGAAACTCCCTGCATTTCTCCATTATCCAGCGGATATTGGCAATCTGGTCTCTCGTTCCTCTGCCTTTTCTAAACCCAGCTTGAACATCTGGCAACTCTCGCTCCATGTATTGCTGGAGTCTTCCTTGCAGGATCTTGAGCATTACCTTACTGGCATGAGAAATAAGGGCCACTGTACGGAAATTTGAGCAGTCTTTCGCATTTCCCTTTTATATATATAGATAGACACAAAGAGTCTGTTTAACATTCCAGCTTCATGAGGATTTTCTGGCCACCAGGGGAGCTGTTGCTTCACCGTCCATTTGTGACACTGATGGAGTACTTCCTCATTCTTTTGCTTGCTTGCTGGAGATTTTTATGGTGTCGTGAATTAGTTAAATTAGCCTCCTCGCATAAGCGGTACCTAAATTTCCTACTTGACAGATGCAACTGTCTTTCGGGCTGCAAAGGTCAACAGCAAGCTACTCCGACCTGGGTTGGCTTCAAACTCATGACCTTTCGGTCAGTAGTGATCTTAATGCAGCTGACTCCCAGCCAGCTGTGCCACAGTCCCGGTTTTCTGCATGTATGTTAAGACTGAGCACTTACAGCCGGACAGGCACGGCCCATTTTTTACTGTTTGTTTCCTCAACTAAGACTAAAACTGGCTAGAAGGTTCTGAAATGCAGTCATGCTGGCTACATGACCTTGGAGGTGCCTATGGACAACGCCGGCTCTTCGGCTTAGAAGAGGAGATGAGCACCAACTCCCCAGAGTCAGACATGACTGGACTTAATGTCAGAGGGAAACATTTACCTACCTTACACTCTATTTGCCTCCACTTTGTGGTGGCTTCAAAACCCACAACAGACAATGAAACATAGCAACACTTGAGGCATGTGATACATGTCCTCTTCTTTGGGCTGAGAAAGTAGGAATCCACACAAGGGGGTTTCATTTGAGTTGTTGTAGGTTTTTCGGGCTATATGGCCATGTTCTAGAAGCATTCTCTCCTGATGTTTCACCTACATCTATGGCAAGCATCCTCAGAGGTTGTGACGGTTTCATTTGTTGGCCCAAGGAGGTGGGGAACCAGAAGGCATCATCAGAAGGGCAAAATCACACGTTATTCATCAGCTCTCTCGCTGCTTGGTCCCAGAGCAGACCTTTCTGTACCTTGTGTTGTCAAAGGCTTTCATGGTCAGAATCACTGGGTTGCTGTGAGTTTTCCGAGCTGTCTGGCCATGTTCCAGAAGCATTCTCTCCTGACGTTTCATCCACATCCATGGCAGACATCCTCAGAAGTTATGAGGTCTGTTGGAAACCAGGCAAGGTAGATTTATATATTTGTGACAGGCCCAGAGTGGGAGAAAGAACTATTGTCTGTTGGAGGCAAGTGTGAATGTTGCAGTCAATATACCTCACAACCTCTGAGGATACCTGGCATAGATGTGGGCAAAGAGTCAGAAGAGAATGCTTCTAGAACATGACCATAAAGCCCGGAAAACTCACAGCAACTTTCTGTACCTCTTCTCTATTTGTGTAGCGCATAGGTCTGCCAACTGTCACCAGAGTGGATATGACAGAGGGTAAAAAATTATTGAGCAGAAATTTCAGAATGCTTTAAATGTAACTTATTTATTTATTTACGACATTTATATGCTGCCTTTCTCACCCCGAAGGGGACTGAGAGCAACTTATAAGTAATATGTAAATAGAATATATTATATTATTACCATAGCACAGTACAAGTATGCTATATTACTATGTTGTACTATACCATTATACTGTAATATTATTAGTAATATTACATGCAATATAAAATATATAATTATAATATCATATTATTATTATTAGTATTATATTGTATTATATTATAATATATTGTCAATATTACGAGGGTTGAATGAAAAGTAATGCCTCCACCTTCGTAACTGCTCAACAGATGGCAGTACTGGTATGCGGCAAGTTCTGGCTTGTTCAGTAGACTCTCCTCTACATTTCCATTTTGGCAGGAAGCCTTAGCATTGAACAGTTGTGTTGTTAAAGTGCAAAGTATGGAACCCTGTGCAGACAGTCGGTCAATGCGACTTAAGTAATTGATTTATTATTTATTATTTATTTCGCGTATTTCTACCCCGTCCTTCTCAACCCCCGAGGGGGGACTCAGGGCAGCTTACAAAAGGCACAATTCGATGCCAACACAAACAGTAAGATAAAAACATATATCAACAGCAATTATAAAACAATTAAAACAATCAATTATACATCACAATCCATAAAACCAGTAATGTGCAGTCATTGAATTCTTGACAGCAGAAGGTGTCACCTCAACATCTTTAAACTTTCTCGTCCAACTACGCACTGTACTCACATCAACGCAATCACCATAAACAGCTTGCATTCTCTGATGAATCTCCTTTGGGGTGACACCTTCTGCTGTCAAGAATTCAATGACTGCACGTTGCTTAAGTCGCATTGTGCAGGGTTCCATACTTTGCACTTTAACAACACAACCGTTCAATGCTAAGGCTTCCCGCCAAAATAGAACTGTAGAGGAGAGTCAACTGAACAAGCCAATACCTGCCGCATACCAGTACTGCCTTCTGTTGAGGAGTTACGAAGGTGGAGACATTACTTTTCATTCAACCATTGTATATGTATGTACACTATATTCTGTGTCTTTAAATACTTGGTGGATCAGTTTTGGTCTAATTTTTCTCTTAGCTAAGAGTTTCACTGTGTCAAGATGTGCCGCTTCCCGTGAAGATGGCGCTGGCATCGTCCATGACCCCCAGCCTGCGATTCGCATGGCTCAGTCAAGCCCGATCTTGGATGCCAGCACACAGGGTGATGCCAGTGATGCAAACGACAGCCTTTGCAGCTTTGTGATAAATGAGATCTATACCTGTTACTCTGATTTATGTGAGGAGAGTGTGGAGGGTGAAGAAGAAGAAGAAGACGTGGGGAAGCAGGGCCCCGAAACCCAAAGGGAGTTGCAGACTATTCCAAGTCACACAGCTGAAATCCAGCTACCCGAAGAACCCACCAAACTCCAGAATTGGCAGAGGAGCTTCAGTGAAGAAAGCAACTCCGACACGGAAGCAGAGTGTCAGGAAGAGGAGATGAGTGATGCACCGGAGTCCTCTCAGAGTCCCGTTGGACAGACTACAGGTTGTGACAGCAACAGAGGCAAAATGAGTCTGTCCTCATTTGAGCAGAATTTTGGAAAGTGTGTCCTAACTCTAACCATTTGTCAGACGAAGCTGCGGGAAGCAACCGAATCTCTCTGCCGCACGGAAAACATCTTGGATAAAGTGGAAGCCAACTCACAGTGGTGCCAGCCTCTTCCAAGGGCTCTGCAGGAACAACCACACAGCACCTCTGCTTCTCTCCAGGCCCACTCTGAGAAAGTGAATGCCGCCTTGAGAAATATTAAGGGGCCCTACTCTGGAGATAGGGTTCTCCTGTGGAAAGCAGTGGGCCCTCCGTCAAAGGACTATATCCCTCCGCCACTACGCAATCCAAACAACTTCCAGCCCCTAGTCATTCCTTCTTTCCAAGTTCTAGAAAAGGAGTGCACGGACAACAGCAGAAGCCAAGACACCACATGCTGGAGCGATTTTGGATTGGAAGTACCTGAACGGCTTGGGGGCAGAGGTGGAGCAGAGCCAAACTATCAGGTAAGCAAGCAGGGAGAGCATAAATCTATTCTAAATTGAACATTGGCCAGCATAGATTCTGACCCAGAAGAAGGAGAAAAAAGATGGAGGTAACAGCTACTAAGGTCAGGAGCCCCCAGTGGCACAATGAGTTAAACCCTTGTGCTGGTAGGATTGCTGACCAAAAGGTTGGCAGTTCAAATCTGGGGAGCAGGGCGAGTTCCCATCTGTCAGCTCCAGCTCCCCATGCAGGGACATGAGAGAAGCCTCCCACAGGATGGTAAGACATCCGGGCGTCCCTTGGGCCAATTCTCTCACAGCAGAAGTGACTTGCAGTTTCTCAAGACACCCCTGACACAGAAGAAAACCAAAACCACTACGATCCATTGTCAGTATCATTTGAACTCCTGGATGCAAATATCAGAACTCCTGGATGCAAATATATAGTTGATCAAGTTGCTTTGCCATTCATGGCTTCTGGGCTGTGAGTGACTGCAAACACAGGATGTTAATGCAGTTTAAAAGATTGGCACCATTTTATGGTACCCCAGCATTGTCTCCTAAACGGGCCAGAGAGGATTCTGAGGTTCAGAGCAATATAGGAATATAGCAGTTTTAAACAACAGTCCTCCTTTTAATTGCTCAAGTCTCAGTATTCTCACCCTGTGGGTCCCCAGATGTTCTGGCCTTCAACTCCCAGAAATCCTAACTGGCTGGAATTTCTGGGAGTTGTAGACCAAAACACCCGGGGACCCACAAGTTGGGAACCACTAGCATAAGAGCTGTATGACTGCTTCCCTTCCTGCTGTGATCTGATGGTCTGGAGTGATTCCTCAGGTTTTGCATCCAGGTGTGACCGTCAGAAGGAAGAAGAACACAAGCCCCCAGCCGCATTGTGGGAACCCCAAAGTGGATGCTTCGGAGGGGTGAGTGTTGGAGCCTCAGTCATGGCTGAGAGAAAGACTCATTTTTAAAAGAACTACATTTCTTTTCATTTAAAAAGAGGGTCAGAGAAGACTTTTGAGTCTTAAAAAATTTGGGAGCCAGAAATGGGCAACACAATTGAAGGGAGATGTTGACAAGCTGGAATGTGTCCAGAGGAGGGCAACTAAAATGATCAAGGGTCTGGTGATCAAGCCCTATGAGGAGTGGCTTAAAGAGTTGGGGATGTTTAGCCTGCAGAAGAGAAGGCATGATAGCCATGTATAAATATGCAGAGGAAGTCATAGGGAGAAGGGAGCAAGCTTGTTTTCCGCTGCCCTGGAGACAAGGCTTCAATGCAACAATGGTTTCAAACTACAAGTATCTTATTGTCTATGTGTTTTTTTTATTGCTTGTATTGTTGTTATTATTGCTTGTATTGTTGTGTTTGGGTTTGGCCTCATGTAAGCCGCACCGAGTCCCTTGGGGAGATGGTGGCGGGGTACAAATAAGGGGTTATTATTATTATTATTATTATTATTATTATTATTAAGGAGATTCCATATGAACATGAGGAAGAACATCCTGACTGTGAGAGTTGTTCAGCAGTGGAACTCTCTGCCCTGGAGTGTGGTGGAGGCTCCTTCTTTGGAGGCTTTGAAACAGAGGCTGGATGGCCATCTGTTGAGGGTGCTTTGAATGCAACTTTCCTGCTTCTTGGCAGAATGGGGTTGGACTGGATGGCCTACGGGGTCTCTTCCAACTCTATGATTCTATGATTCTCTCTCATGTGGTTCACTTTACAGCTGTGAGGCTGCAGACAGTTCCTTTGAGGATTAAGTGTGGCCTTCACAGCGTCTACTCCCATTACTCCTGAAGACCACTAAAATGCTCATTGACTTTGTGGGTTTTAAAAAACTGTTTCACATTTGTATTGTCAAAGGTTTTTATGGACAGAATCTCTAGGTTGTTGTAAGTTTTTTGGGCTGTATGACCATGTTCCAGAAGCATTCTCTCCTGATGTTTTGCCTGCATCTCTACTCAGGCATCCTCACAACCCCTGAATATGCCTGCCATAGATGCAGGCCAAACGTAAGGAAATAATGCTTTTGGAACAAGGCCATACAGCCCCAAAAACTTAAAACAACCCACTCTTTCACATTTTTCTGTTCACCTTCTGCGCTACTTGCATATTGCAGGTTTTCTTCCAAATCCATCCCTGAAATGTACGAAGCAGGTCTGAGGAGGGAGGAGAGGAGAATGGTGCAGCCTGAGTGGACAAGTGAGTATTATTGTGCATTTTTTATTATAAGCTCATCTCAATAACTTTAAAGCATAGTTTCTTTTTATTGCAAGGGTATCCAAACTTTTACATAACAAGTTTAGACATACTCGCATACACATTCTGTGTAACTACTGTATATTGGATTCACAAACAACCTACAGTTACAGTGGGGAAAATAGTTTTTTAATCAGATACCAATTGTACAAGTTCTCCCACTTAAAAAGATGAGAGAGGCCTGTAATTGACATCTTAGGTAGACCTCAACTATGAGAGACAACATGAGGAAACACATCCAGAAAATCACATTATCTGATTTTTAACAAATTAATTTGCAAACTAGCAGTACCCGCCATGCGTTGCTGTGGCCAACCTTCCCTCCCTCTTTCTCTCCTCCTTTCTTTCTCTCCTTCCTTCCCTCCCTCTTTCCTTCCTTCCCTCTTTTTCTTTCCTTTCTTCATTCCCTTCTTCTTCCTTCTCTTCTTCCTTCTTTACCTGTTTCTTTCCTCGCTTCCTTTGCTATTTGGTTCCATCTTACCTTCCTTCCTTCCTTCCTTCCTTCCTTCCTTTCTTCCTTCCTTCCTCTTTCTCCATTTCATTCCTTCTCTCCTTCCTTCCCTCTCTTTCCTTCCTTTGCTCACTTTTTTATTTCATTCTCTCCTTCCTTCCTTCTCTACCTTTATTTCTTTCCTTCCTTCTCTCCTTCCCTCCTTCTTTCCCTCTTTCTCCCCCTCCTTCTCTCCTTCCTTCTTTCCCTGTTTCTGTGTATATGTTTGGTGTGTGCATATATGTCTTTACATATTTGTGTATATATTTGTGTATATGTGTATATATGTGGTTTTTGCGCATGAATTGTAATGTATATTTCTGTTTATTGGCTTTTTAAGTCTCTTCTGCTGTGTTTTTCAACATTTTTATGTGTGATGGTCACTCGTTGATCTGAGAGGTGTATTATAACCAAATTTGGTGTCAATTCGTCCAGTGGTTTTTGAGTTATGTTAATCCCACAAACAAACATTACATTTTATATAGATACTAGATGTCCCCTGCCACGTGTTGCTGTGGCTCAGTCTGTGTATATGTGTTTTTATGTGTATATATTTGTATATATATTTGTGTTTATGTATATCATTTTTCCAGTTATGTGCGTGCGTTGTAATGTATTTTTCAACTTTTGGCTTTTAAAGTCTCTTACACTTTGTTTTTAGGTGTTTAATTGAGTGATGGTCACTTGTTGGCCTGATAGGTGTATTGTATCCCAATTTGGTGTCAATTCATCCAGTGGTTTTTGAGTTATGTTAATCCAACAAACGGACATTACATTTTTATTTATATAGAACTAGCCGTCCCCAGCTATGCGTTGCTGTGGCTCAGTCTGTGAATATGTGTTTTATGTGTGTGTATAGGCATATATGTATGTTGTGTATATATTTGTGTATATGTGTATATATATCTCAAGATCTCTTTGTTGCTGCCTGCGCGAGTGCAGGAATATACCATATGTGCAAATTCACAGGTGACCACTCGGGAAACTATGTTTACAGGTAAGCAACCTATATATATGTGTGTTTGTGTATCTGTGTGGTTTTGCACATGTGCTGTAATGCATTTTTTATTTTTTTGGCTTTTTAAGTCTCTTCTGCTGTGTTTTTCAATGTTTTTATGAGTGATGGTCACTTGTTGACCTGATAGGTGTATTGTGTCCAAATTTGGTGTCAATTTGTCAAGTGGTTTTTTTTAAGTTATGTTAATCTCACAAACGAACATTACATTTTTATTTATATAGATTATGGTGGAAAATAAGTATTTGGACACCTACAAACAAGCAAGATTTCTGGGTCTCATAGACCTTTAACTTCTTCTTTAAGAGTCTCTTTTCATTCAATTCATTCATTCCCACACATATCAAATCTGCATTTATCAAATCTGCACATCATATCTCTTCACATATGGAAATCCTGGTTGTAGAATTCTGGGAATTGTAATCCAAAAATTAAACCTTTCTATGCTCTGCCTTATGCACTTACTGCACAAAATGAAAGTCACATTAGTTGTTATGACAGGTTTTGTGTTATTTACCACATTGGCCACTGGATGGCAGCATCAGGCAAAGAAGCAATGCCTCTAAAGAGTTTTTAGGACCTTCCATCCTTGAAAGAAGCATTAGACAAGAGAATGGTAGAAGAATAGGAATCCTGAGTCTAAACCACAATAATGCAGAAGAGAAAGAGCTATTCTTAATTTCTGTCAGCTAGGAGAATAATGTTATCTGCTTTTTGACCTGACTGAACAGTTGATATGCTTTGCTTGTGTTCTGAAAGTCCTTAATTCAATTCCTCTCATTAGTACCACGCTTTCCCAATCCGTGTTCTGATGCAAACAGCCACAGGAGCCTTTTTGGCTGCAGAATGGGTTATTCTAATGTACAATGCCATGGATTTCACTCTTGCATAGCTCCTTTTAATGCCACACAGTTCTAGCAATTTGATTCCATTGTAACTGCCATGTCACAGCTCCATGGGATGCTAGGACATATCATTTTGTAAGATAGGCTTTTTTTTTGCTGGTACCACACTAACTTCCAATCTCATGACGAAAGTCAAATCAAGAAGCTATAATTGTGAAGCGTGAAAGAGATCTTGCCGTTTGAGTCTATAATAATAATAATAATAATAATAATAATAATCTTTATTTATATACTGCCCTATCTCTCCTAGGGGACTTAGAACGGTTTCCTCATATGCAAAATAATACAAATACATACAATATAAAACAAAAACATAGGCATAAACTGTTAGCACAACATATACATTAAAATCAATATTAAACCATGGTAAGGTAAGCTGCCAGGAGCCAAGATTTCAATAAGGGGCCTGGACTATTTGAAATGGGCTGGGTCAAGGCTAGTGCAAGGAGAAGGGGAAAATGGGGCTAACAGAATGTTACAGTGCAAGGATCGGTCTCAGCAATGGTCCTATTAGGGGACCAAGGCCACTCAATTCCAAGGCCAATTAAAGGACTTTAAAAAGGTCTGGGCCAGAAGAAAAGGTGCCCTCAGATGACAGGGAACTGGGGAATGGATGGGGTACAAGGCCAAGTCCTAACTGTTGGACCAAGGGTTTGAGACTAGTCATTAACGAAGGCCTGATGAAACCAAGTATTCAGGTTCTTATGGAAGGAGGTGAGGGATAAGGTCAGCCTTATCTCCTTGAGGAGGGCATTCCAGAGGCAGGGGCCACCACCAAGAAGGCCCTCTCCTTCGTCCCCACCAACCGGGCTTGAGACAGTGGTAGGAGTGAGAGGAGGGCCTCCCCGGTGGATCTTAGTTTCCGTGCCGGTTCATAGAGGTAGATGCTGTCACAGAGATTGGCGGGTCCTGAACCGTTTAGGCACAATGTGAAAGAGACCACACTGTTCATGTCAAGCACATGTTCAGTCACCAAGCAGTCACTGTTATTACAGTAAGTCATAGCAGGATCAGGTGTGTGTGTTGAACAAAAACCTTATGATGTTAATTATTATGTGCAGCTGGTAATGTAGGTCAGCCAGCATGTTTGGGCCACACCCGGTGGGGTATAACCGTATGGATTTTAGAATACAATTTGGAGATGCTGAATTAGCAACGCTCCGGCAGCGATGCTCTTTGCTATGGTGGAATAGCTATTTACTCAAGACTTTCTGTATATATTTCAGATTTCAATATCAATGTCAAAAATACGTAGTATGATTTTACATAGGATTTGTGCTACATTAGAACAGTAAAGACCTGGTGAGGTATAACTGTATGGATTTTAGAATACAGTTTGGAGATGCTGAATTAGCAACGCTCTGGCAGCGATGCTCTTTGCTATGGTGGAATAGCTATTTACTCAAGACTTTCTGTATATATTTCAGATTTCAATATCAATGTCAAAAATACGTAGTATGATTTTACATAGGATTTGTGCTACATTAGAACAGTAAAGACCTGGTGAGGTATAACTGTATGGATTTTAGAATACAGTTTGGAGATGCTGAATTAGCAACGCTCTGGCAGTGATGCTATTTACTATGGTGGAATAGGTATTTACTCAAGACTTTCTGTATATATTTCAGATTTCAATATTAATGTCAAAAATACGTAGTATGATTTTACATAGGATTTGTGCTACATTAGAACAGTAAAGACCTGGTGGGGTATAACTGTATGGATTTTAGAGTACAGTTTGGAGATGCTGAATTAGCAATGCTCTGGCAGCGATGCTCTTTGCTATGGTGGAATAGGTATTTATTTCAGATTTCAGTATTAATGTCAAAAATACGTAGTATGTTTTTACATAGGATTTGTGCTACATTAGAACAGTAAAGACCTGGTGGGGTATAACTGTATGGATTTTAGAATACAGTTTGGAGATGCTGAATTAGCAACGCTCTGGCTATGGTGGAATAGGTATTTACTCAAGGTTTATGTTTTGCTCTCTCATTTGAATGAAGATGAAGAAGCCTTATTCTGTGTTCCTTACAAGGACTATGTAAGTTTGTTGCACTGTTTGATTTTGTATGCAACACTGTAAGTTTATGCCTTTGCTGATACGAGTAAAGTTTTTCTGTTCTTTTTTCCTATTGCCTGTGTATCTATTGCATGGGGCCTGGCTAAAATCAGCTTCTGCGCAACAACTGTTTTTTTCTCACCGGTGAAAACCTAAAGTACAAAAACAAAGCCATTTTGTTCTTTTTCCCTTCCTCCCTCCCAGTGGAAGTGAAGCAGATGGCCAAAAAGACAGCTTCTGGTCATCTTGGCCACCCTGCTCAGTACCCTCCTTCAAGTGGCTGGACCTCGGAGAGTGAAACAGAAAGCCAGCAGAGCCCCACCAGCCGAGAACAAATCCGGCGCTGCCCCCCAAATAATGCAGCAGGAAGACAGCAAATTGGCCGCGGAGTTGGGGACCACAAGCTGTTCTTTGACTCTGAAGAGGAGAAAGTGCCAAAAAGAATTGCAGGAGCCCAGAGCCAAAGTAAGAACTAGGACGGAGTGACTGTGCCTCTAATAACCCCCTCCTTGTTCATTTGTTTTGGTGCTTGGGAGGTAGATCATTGATTTATTTATCCTCATGTAGTAACAGTAAAACTGAGATATTTTTACTCTTTGCTGCAAGACACTTGGCTTCTTTTGTTGGCTTTGGAGAAAACTACCCCATTTTTGTCAGTTGCTCAGTGCATTTCTGGAAAATTTAAGAATGGGTTGAAAAGAAGTTTTAAGACAGTGTCTCTCAACCTAGGGGTCGGGACCCGGGGGGGGGGGGGCGAGGGGGTTTCAGAGAGGTCGCCAAAGGCCATCAGAAAGCACATATTTCTGATGGTATTAGTAACCGCTTTGGCAGAAAAGGCTGAAGATCTCTCCACCTGTCCTTCTGTTCCCTCCTCCTGCTGTGGTTAGCCGACCTCTCAGCTGGCCTCTCAGCCAAGGGGAGGGCCATTTCTGAGACTCCACGTGGGGGGGGGGGGAGAGCAGGTGTGCTTGGCACATGGCGATATAGTGCGCATGGGTGGTTGAGGGAGAGCATGCAAGGCTGGAGGGAGGCTCGCGCCAGTTAGTCCCTTCAAGACAGAGGAAAAAGCACTTGTGCAATGTGAGACTGAGAGTGGCCCAGCAGCATCCATCGTTGTTTAGGTTCACAGTGCTCTCCACATGTAGGAGAACAACATCTCTCCTAAATCACTATCAATTCCTCCAAAATTCCTCCAGTATTTTCTGTTGGTCATGGGGGTTCTGTGTGGGATTTTTGGCCCAATTGGTGGGGTCGTTGGTGGGGTCCAGATCTGTCGTTGTTTGAGTCCACAGTGTTCTTTGGATGTAGGTGAACTACAACTCCCAAACTCAAGGTAAATGCCCACCTAATGCTTCCAGTAATTTCTGTTGGTCATGGGAGTTCTGTGTGCCATCAATTTCATCGATGGTGGAGTTCAGAATGCTCCTTGATTGTAGGTGAACTATAAATCCCAGCAACTGCAACTCCCAAATGACAAAATCAAGCCCCCAACCCCATATTATTATTATAAAATATAATAATAATAATATGGGGGGAGAGACAGCGGGGTATAAATAAAATATAATAATAATAATAATAATAATAATATGGGGAGAGAGAAAGCGGGGTATAAATAAAGTATTATAATAATAATATGGGGGAGAGAAAGCGGGGTATAAATAAAGTATAATAATACGGGGAGAGAGAAAACGGGGTATAAATGTTATAACAATAATTACTAGTATAATAATAATAAAATATAATATTATTAAAATAATAATACATTGTAATACCAATAATGGATACATAGGCACCTTGAGTCCCCTTTAGGATATATATATATATATATATATATATATATATATATAATATATGATATATCATATATCATATATCATATAATAATAAAGTATTATAATAATAACAACAATAATAATAATCTGATGCTTTTATGTTAAGCCATTTTGAATCTCCTTCAGGAGATTTAAAATGGGGTTGGGGGGCTTGATAATAATAAATATAGTAATATAAAATTATATATATGTGTGTGTGTGTATTACTTACTAATATGCAAATACATAACATATAACATTATTATAATAATATTTATTTATTTATTTAACTTGTATACCGCTACGCTAAATTTGGTTCGGAGCGGTTTACAGAAATAGATTAAAACAATACAATTCGCTTTAAAACAACCATAACAATAACAATAGGTAGCAAGGACAGACATAGCCCGGGTTGTTCACCTATCAAGAGCTTGCCTGAAAAGAAACGTTTTACAGGCTTTCCGAAAAGCAGATAAGTCTCGAATGGTTCGAGTTTCCACTGGCAAGGCATTCCATAAATAAGGGGCTACGATTGAAAAGGCTCTATGCCTAGTAGATGACGTGATAAGTCCGGATGTTAGGGACTGCGAGCAAATTTTGGTCTTCAGACCGGAGTAATTTCTGGGATTGGTAGAGGGATAAGTGGGCCCTCAGGTACTCCGGCCTCAGACCATATAAGGCCTTAAAGGTTAGTACCAGCACCTTGAAAGTGATCTCGTACTCAATTGGTAGCCAGTGCAGCTGTTGGAGAATTGGGATAATACGACACCTCGCTGGCACTCCGACGAGAAGACGAGCCACCGCATTTTGCACCAGCTTCAGTTTCCGGATCACTGATAAAGGAAGGCCAGTGTAGAGGGCGTTACAGTAGTCAAGCCTCGAGATGACCGTCGCCTGGATCACCGTAGCCAGGTCGTTCCTAGATAGGAAGGGAACCAGTCGCCTGGCCTGACGAAGATGGAAATACGCAGATCTGCTCACAGCAGAGACCTGGGCCTCCATTGTGAGCAGCGGGTCCAATAAGACACCAAGACTCTTTACAGAAGGTGACGGACGTAGTGTCTCACCATCCAGGGTAGGCAGCTGGATCTCTCTCCCACCTGGACGGCCCAGCCAAAGGATCTCTGTCTTCGCTGGATTCACCCTCAACCAGTTGGCACGCAACCATCCAGTAACGGCCTCAAGGCACTGATGGAAATTTTCAGGTACGGTGTCCGGCCGGCCCTCCATCCTCAGAATGAGCTGAGTGTCATCAGCGTACTGGTGGCACTCAAGCCCAAAGCTTCGCATCAGTTGGGCAAGTGGTCGCATATAGATGTTAAATAACAGAGGAGAGAGAATGGTTCCTTGCGGGACCCCGCATAGTAGCGAAGACCTCTCAGAAACCATCCCTCCCCTCACCACACTCTGTCCCCGATTCTGGAGGAAGCAGGACATCCACTTAAGGTGTATTCCCCCTAACCCGAGTCATGGCTAGGTGGTGGAGTAGTAGATTGTGATCGACCATGTCAAATGTTGCTGTGAGGTCCAATAACACAAGCAGCGCTGATCCGCCTTGATCCATCTGACAGCGAAGCTGATCTGTGATGGCAACTAGCACAGTCTCTTGTAATACCAACCCCACCAGTATTCAAATTTGGGCGCATTGGGCATTTGTATCTAATTTGGTCCAGTGAATGAATACATCCTGCATATATGATATTTACATTATGATTAATAACAGTATAATGTTATGGTTGTGGGTCACCACAACCATAACAAAATAATGTTATGGTTGTGCGTCAAACAAAATAATGTTATGGTTGTGGGTCAAACAAAATAATGTTATGATTGTGGGTCAAACAAAATAATGTTATGGTTGTGGGTCACCACAACATGAGGAACTGTATTAAGGTGTCGCGGCATTAGGAAGGTTGAGAAACACTGTTTTAGGATTTTCCATGCCAGCCTGTGGCCTGAAGTAAGCATGAGACAAGAGAATGATAGAGGGTTAGAATTCCTCCAAATGCCAGTTTCTGAGGAACACAAGCGGAGGTGGTGCTATTGATTTGGGAAAGGAATGATAGCTCACTCAAGGGCCTTCATCCTGTTGTTTTTCCAGCTGCCTGCAGGCGGAGCTTTTACTTTGTTGAATGCAACCCCAGAAATGTTCTGCTTAATGGAATTATAAAGGAACAGCAGCCCCACTGGGATTTTGCAAAATGGCAGAGAAATGAGGGGCTGTTTGCATCAGCTAAGGGGGTGGTAGCGTATGATTAATCTGGCTAATGGGTTTGAAATCTCTGGTTTGGGTGCCAAGTATTTGCTCTTCGCAGTTACTTGTTTGGTTATAAGTACCTGGCAAATGAGAACGTCAAAAAAAGTGAATAATTTGGAACCTTTACAGCGAAATTGTTTCTTTCAAATTTCTGAAAAGACGGATCTCCCTGGCTTTTATGAATTGGGCTTTTAGTAGCCATTATTTTCAAGGCTGTGTAGGCTCCGCTGCCTTACTCATTTTGATTTTCTGTCAGGTGGCCAAGCCTTTTAGAAATTGTGTTCTTCTTTGCATACTAATGCCTGCCTCCCCCTCTTTCCCTCTTCTTGTTGTTCTGTTTTATATGGTATAATTTATTATTAGGCAAAAGCAGCCAATTTCCAACAAAGAAAGACCTAATGACATGTGGCGTAACCTTGCGCAAGAATGCAGCCCTTTCTGTCACCGCGGAGGACCTTTGCAAGGTATGCAGTTCGATTTAGGTTTCTTTTGTTTGCCTGCTCGCTCCCTTAATTAAGTCGTTCCAGTTCACCGAATCTTGTTGCACCTTAAAGGCTAGCAAATCTTGTTATGTATAATGTTTTGTGGGTTACAGCTTGCCAGCCACTTAATATTAGTTCAGGATTTTTAATTGTTGAGATGCTTAAGGATTTCCCCCTTCTGCAACCAACAATCACCATTTCTTCCACCTGAAATTGTTATGATACTATTCATGTTCAGATGCGCATGCATCTGAACCTGCGTGACCACATCTCTGTGTACGAACCCACACGATCTCTTCGATCATCTGAAAAGGCCCTGCTCACGCTCCCGCCACCATCGCAAGCGCGATTGGTGGGGACGAGGGAGAGAGCCTTCTCGGTGGTGGCCCCTCGACTCTGGAAC